>NW_023596136.1:28415807-28443317 GCF_011947565.3 Pollicipes pollicipes | reverse complement strand
CTCTCTCTCTCTCTCTCTCCCTCTCTCTTTCTCTCTCTCTCTCTCTCTCTCTCTTTCTCTCTCTCTCTCTCTCTCTCTCTCTCTCCTCACCCTCTCCCGGCCGGACGGCCAGCCGGCCGCCCGGCCGACAGCCGGCACGCGGCCTCACCACACACAATGGCAGCACTCGTTAGCCAGCGACAGCCCGAGATATAGACGGAACGAGGCGGCGGGATAGAAAACGGGATCACGGGATAGAGGCAGAGGCGCCGCCCGCGCACACGTGACAGTGAGACGCCTGCCGACGCCGGGCCGGATCAGGCGACGGAGCGGCGCAGGGGTGGGCCGCACCGCCAAATGGTGGCGCCTCAAAACGGAGACGCGTCACACGCAGACTGCCAGCAGGGCACTTCGCGGAGGCGCAATAATGTCAGAAAGAACAACGTAATGACATACAGAAAGCAGTAACGCGGAAGGAATGGTGAACAAGACACACACATTTCGCTGCCTGGGATTAGCGGGGCGATGACAAACGGGCTTTAACAGCATGCCAGTGTTATTAAAACTTCAGGGAAACGACTCAGAAATGTTTGTGAATGCGTAAAAATGAGTGATATCAGCACAGTGACACGTCCGGCTTTCACGGCCATCTAGCAGTCAAAGAGGCTCATGTAGCGCTTTCGCAGCAATTTCGAGTGAAGCTGGAATCGATCTGAGATCAAGCTGACCGCTGGGATGTAAAAATTAGGAAAGCTGACCAAACTCATTAAATATGTAGGGCTCATTTGTGCTGGCTTTTGTCCGTAGGTTGTGAACTTGGGGTCAAAGAAGGTCGAATTAGCTGAAACTTCAGACTGGCATCTAAAGTGCCCTCAAACATCCTCAGACACCCAAATTTGTATGATTTCCTCTAACACTCGGCTTAAGCATTAATTTGAAATATTGTCTAGCAATTTCCTTCGCTGACAGACATGACCTAACATTGGCCTACTAGAGGTCAGCGACCTTATGAAATAGCTCAAATGTGTAAAACAAAAGATGAGCAGCTCGATTTCCTGCAGACATTCAAAGTTCATCGCAGCCATGTTGTGCTGATCTGAAGATATCTTGAAGAAAAAAATCTTAGCGGAAGTAAGCTTTACCCTCCTTACATACGAGTGTTTGTTAGCCCTCGCCCGACGTGTGGAGGTCTCCTGACAACCCCCTTCCCCTCTGATGCTTTTATGTTCTGGAATAGCTTGACCATCATTAAAGACAGCGTGTTGATTTCTTTTAGAAGCTGTTTTATGGCATTTTTACCCCTCATTACAGTTTTTCAACAATTCTGTCCAATAGGTCGCGGCGTACGACCCATTTGCGAAGGTCAGATTAATCAGGTCTCCTGCCAAATCGCCAATAATACACTTCTTGGAAATTGGGATATGTTGCTAGTTTATTTTCATAAATGCAACCAATTTTGGCACCGGTAGTAGCAGCCTGATTTTTGTCTGAGGGCTGAGCGGTGGTCACCAAAAATCAAGCTAAACCAAACATATCCAGCTTTTTTGCTCTTGTAGAGGGAATTTTGGGAATAGAGGGAATTTTACACTTGCGAAAATGTTATTTTACGGTTCCCCACATTATCATCAATTTAACCAATATCGTGCGGCCAATCAAAGGGAATTTTTTGAGTCGAAGTCACGCAAGGTCAGATGGATATAAAGCAGATCTATATTGGCAGTCTTAGTTGTGCCAGAAGTGCTGCATCGGTGATAGTTCATTTTTCGACTCGTTTTACTTAGGGGTGATTGTATGAGCTGCCCCTGCTATCACCGGTCACTGCGGTTTCATTACGCGTCTGATACAGCTTGGGTGTGCTTGTTAAGCCTTGCTCCTCATGGTGTCGCATCTGCTGCAATGTATGACTATGTGATAGCATTTGTCCTGGCACCGGTATCTCAAATGGTTTCAAATATTAGTCATCTGCAACAGGTTAGCATAGTGCTTCGAATGCGTCGTCGTATGATCATACTGATATGATCATCGCGTGATCGGTGTCCTATGATTGTCGTAGTATCATATGACAAATAGGGAAAATAATTGGCGTTGCAAGCATGATTGGCCTGTCAAGGGTAACACGCACATAATCGGACTCATTCCCAGCTGAAGAAGTTCCCAAAAATCAAAGTACGTTTTTCGATGATCGTACCACGAAAATCTGTGTTGTGTGACAACACAAAGCATGCGTGACCCTTAACAACTCAACCCCTGAGATCACAAATTGACCCAAAATGAAAAAAATAAGCGCAACCAAAGAGCTGAGATGATAGACAATGCATATACATTTTTGACGTCATTTCACTTTGTTTAGTATAACAGCTACCGGTATTGAAACCAGACATCATGCGTTCCAAAAGATATGACGCTCTACAGCTTCTACTTGTGGGCCCCTATGGCTCCCTACGGCCCATATGAACACATCTGACGGAACCCATACAAGCCTCGGCCCTCGTTATGAAAATACCGTACGCGCCCCTGGGGCAAGAACACAACGATCAACGAAATAGGGAGTAACAAAACTAGTGAGCCTGCGTTATGGACAGGCTGAATAACGCCTGACTACTTGCCCAAGAGTCATGTACTCTACCTCAGTGTCTTCATGTTACGTGACGCGGCTTGCGCTCTTCGGGTTATTGACCACGTTTTGATGTCTTTGGATCCCGTGCATTTGTATCTCCACATCACGCACCTTGCATCACTGCCTGCACGCCCGGTGTCCCAGACCTAGAGCAGTGTCCCAGACCTTGTCCCAGACCTAGAGCAGCGCCTGGGTGTTCCCCAAACCCAGACTAGCGTCTTTATTCTCCGGGCTAGAGGCGCCTCTCGGTGTTCCCCAGCCCCAGTCCAGGGTCTTGGTGTTCTTCGGACCCAGCGTAGCGTCTCGGTGTTCCCCTTGTCTAGAGAAGTGCCTCGATGTTCCGAGGCCCAGTCTAGCTCCCCAGCATTGCTAGCATCAGCGCAGCGCCTCGGTGCTCCGAAGACCCAGACCAGCGTCTCGGTGTTCCCCTTGCCTAGCCCAACACAGCTTCCCGGCGTTACTAGCACCAGCTCAGCGCCTCGGTGCTCGTCACGTCAGCGCGGTGTCTCGGTGTTCCTCTTGCCTAGCCCAACACAGCTCCCCGGCGCTGCTAGCACCAGCGCAGCGCCTCGGTGCTCGTCTCTTCAGCGCGGTATCTCAATGTTCCTCTTGCCTAGCCCAGTACAGCTCCCCGGCGCTGCTAGCACCAGCGCAGCGCCTCGGTGCTCGTCACGTCAGCGCGGTGTCTCGGTGTTCCCAGACCCAGACCGGTGCATCGGTCAGCGGCACTGACAAAGCGGCCGAGCGAACTCAAGGCGTGGATCTGCATTAATGCGGTGCGCGAGAGGCCGCCCGGCGCCTGGTCCACATTCAGCCGCGGCCGTATATATTAGCGTCTTACCGAGCACCCATCGGACGAGCGGCCCGGCCAGTGTCACGCTGAGTAGTGGGGGGTAACGGATGATCTATGGGAGCGGCGTGCACCAGTGATCGTGTCGGAGCTGGGATCGCGAGATCTGGGCGTGGTCAGAAGCGTCAGCGGATCTCCCTGAGCTGGGCCGGTGAGGACGAGAGTCTGAAACAGTGTGCGACTTTCAGACTGCTAGAATCCGATCAGAGCGTAGCAGGTGTCACTGTCCTCACCTGAACTAAACCATTCCCTTCGGACAGCCAGGGCCGGTGAGAGCAGCAGGGGCATAAACAAGGGGGTAGCTGTGCGGTATAACAAACGTGACGTGATGACGTAGGTTCTAGAAAGAGCTTTAAAAAACTACACTACAATCCTAAAGCGGCACAGTGAACATGGAGTAGGCTCAAAAACCACGTACCGTATACTGACGACCAACTTTGTAACTTTATTTTGACCTCCCTTACTGCAGCCTGCACTTCGGCTTCTTTCATATCAGCTGTTTGGTACCTTTACTTATGCTTACGAAAGATCAGATTGCTGACTCCAAGCAAGGGTAATTTCGAAGTCATAGAGAACGGAACGAGGGGAGGTTTAGCCTTCGTCCCACCAGTGGTGCAAAGCAAACCCGCTCCATCTTCCAGCTTTTCCAATGTGGCGGGAAAGCAGCGGGTGGTAACGCGCTACCAGCCAGGCTAGGTGGTCCAGGCATCACTTCTCACATTTGAGGCCAGTTACAGTCTCCTGTCATGTCAGCTCGCAGACATACAAAGACAGTATCGAGGCTCGCAAGAGATTTCGTTCGATTTTCTGGCTTTTCCGGGTGTGTTATGGACATACTCGGCAATTTATCATGAATATGATCCGAACTTCAGTGAACAGGATGCACCAGGCCTGATATGGCGCGGTCTGTTAACCTTTGACTTCCCAGGGGTCAAGTCAGGCTGGTGACCTTGCGTGCCCTGATATGTTGCAATGAGACTTCAAATTTCACCTCGCGTTGCAACTATGTCGAAAATCATCAAATGTATAAACCTTTGGTCATTTTGACCATTTTGACATCCCCGGGTAGTCCTGGTGCACGTCAGTTTACGAAAGCGCAGCGAACAACAGGGACGTATAAGGCAGGGACGATGATAGCATGCAAACATGACATCATTGCCAGAATGTAGATGGGGATAAGTGAGGTATCAGGACCCACTGAATCAAGTGAGTGAAGTCCTCGAGGAAGCGAAGTACGATGATAGTGTAAGGATCCAAGGTCCAGTAAGGTTAGAGGCCTATGATAACATTTTTTGGCTGACAGTCATTCCCGGTTTGAGGTTGAATGGAATCGGATATGAACGTTTGCTTGATTTTAACCGAAATGCATCAGTTCCAGCCAACATATTCATGAACTTGAGTATTTGGTATTCGTTAGGCACACCACAGGTGACTTTACTCTGGGAGGTCACAGGCTGATCTGACCTGGTCCACGACGTGGCGCCGCGTCGTGTAGCCCTGGAGCAATGGCTAGGACAGACGCGATTTTCATTATTTGACCCATCTTTAGGTCCATTTCCGTACCGTGATCTAGGAATCGTTCGTTGACAGAAAACCAAAAAAAAAAACTGAAAATAAAAACAAAATACGGATATCATTGAAGTGTTTCCACGACAAACACCATGGTGGCCTTTACCACGTTGTTTTATCTTGCTTGGTTATTAAATAGACTGGGGCAAGCCGGGTTGGACCGACCCCCCCCCCCCCCCCGTTAGTGCGAGGTAGTGAGGAAACGCCGGTAGGGTGCGGGTAAAACACCCTAAAGCAAACTGCGGGTCATTAGTGTTATATTCATCATTGTTTATGTTATTAATATTCAGAGCGGATAATAGCTGACGCTGTGTATCCTACGCCTAACTTCGTCTTTCCTGAACACTGTTATAAAAACGTGGATGCTGAGTTTTGGTTTGCCTATGCGGTGCAAGCCAGTACGCGTTCCCAAAACTGGCTCCCCCTCCATGGCAGTTCACGATACGTAAATTAAGTGCCTGGAAACCGCCTTGTGCCCTTCTTGAGGTATATCTCTTTCTGAACGGGCTCACTTCATCCCTCCTTCGGCCCATCCATCCGTCCGTTTAGCCGTCCTTCCGCTATCTGTCTGTCTGTCTGTCTATCCGTTCGTCTATCCGTCCGTCCGTCCAGCCGTTCGTCCGCCCGTCAGCTCGTCCGTCTGTCAGTCATTTTGTCCGTCAGTACGTTTGTTCGTCCATCCGCCCATGCGTCCGTTCATCTGGCCGACCGTCCGTCCGTCTGCCCGTCCGTACGTTCATCCGTCTATCAGTCTTTCGTCCGTCGGTCCGCCTGTTCGTCCGTCCGTTCGTTCGTCTGTTCTTTCGACCGACCGACCGACCGACCGACCGACCGATCGCCGATCATCCACCAGTTTGTCCGTCCGTCCGTCCGTCCTTTCGCCACGTCCTCGCCTTTCGTCCTCCCCACTAACCCCGCGGCAGTCGGCCTCTCCGCGACGCCAGCGCCCGATCCATTAGCAATATGTGCCTAATCATGCATCGTAATTCGGTTTCATCGCCAGTTAATGACGGCGATTCCGCAGGCGCGGCATTCGGCCGCCTTGAGAGTGTCGTTATGCAGTTCGCTCCACTTAAAAGTCGTGTGGTGCGGCCGTCAAACAGATGCCGGCCGGGCGGCGGCTAATGGCGGCGAAACCGGCGCCGCAGACGCCGCCGCGCGCCACGCCGCGTCGCCGAAATTCGCCGCAGTCGTGATTTATGAAGAGGCGGGCTGTGAGCGGCGGCAGTGTCGGATGTGGTGCAGTGGCGCTCGCGACGCTCGCTGCCTGCCGGTCGCCGCTCAAAAACTCGCTTATTTATGCATGGAATGTTAGTATCACTGAAACACGACAAACATGTGTTTAATTGCGTGGGTAGTGTAATGGATGCAAAGGTGCCGGTTTTTTGGAACCGGCGTACTATCTGGGCCCGCCATCGCGCCAAACAAGGCCTGGAATCACGACGTCGTTAACGCAGGAACACAGATTGAAATCATGTTCGCATTGACAACCGCCGTCTGCATAATTAATGAGTGCGCGGCTAAATATGCACGTACACCTGCATTGTTCAGTTCTCAGAAGTCGAGGCGAGACCGTGGGCGTGCTGCTTTCTCAAGACCGGTTGGTTAATAGAATGTATGGCTCTTGATGAAAGCCACGTCTCGTTGGTAAATTATGAGACTGCGTTTAGTCTTGCGAAATGGGCATTCAGGACGTAAATCCCCTGCTACATGGAGTCAGTCAACTGATACAGAAAAATGAATCGTAAAGTTCTTAAAGCTGCGATTGATCCCGGATACAGCACTTCTGATGGCTTAACCTTCGCCGTGCGTGTTCGTGTTATCTGCGCGGAATCAATTGATGCGAAGGATCACAAGGACTTTTTTTTTTAGTTATGTTTGTATTCCACTTACACCATAGTGAAACATTAGTTTGCCTTCATTTTTAGCGGGCACCAACGGGACCGGTGGAAGGTGTGAAACTGGAACCTGAAAATTGCAAGACAATGTACTAAGTACGGCCATAAGCCGCGACTTTTAAGACTAATTTTGCAAATGTTCAATGTGACCTGGAAAGGGTCATGGGCCTTCTGCTCCGTTCTCGCAGATGCATTCCAAACTGTTGGAGAAAGCGTTCTGATGCTGAAGGGCTTCCCAAACAGTCAGCTGGAGCTCGCCTTTTAGAATTTAATTTCCCCTCAACATCCAGAGGTGTCCCCCCCCCCTTTTTGGTTTTTATCAGGTATGTCAAGACGATTCACAGGCTGTTCAAGGTCGATGCACCGCTTACGGTTGTGTGGCTATACCTTGCCGATGCTGGATTGCAGCAAGCTATAATACAGCCAGTAGCATCAGGGGTGATCACACTTCAGTGATGTGTGATACATGAAGGCTGTCAGGGTGGGTCCAGGAGTGATAGAGGAGGGATTTAGGCAGTGGGCTATCCAAGTGAGCCAGATGAAACGACTTGTGGAAAGAATGCAATCTACATGCAGAGCTCATCAAAAGATCTCGCTAATTAAAGCAAGCATCCAACGCGTCTTCTCCAGGCTTTTGGACATTCAAAAGCGTTAAATTCCTTCTTAATTCTATGGCGAAATGATATTATGATAGCGTTGCAATATCTTAAGATCTCCTTGCCTAATCAAGTGCTCGCGGGTAGACATCTCATAATCGTTTAATAAACTAGGAGCTCATCTGTTGGCAACATAGCTGGAAACACCTGGGCTTGGCGTGCCGCTTATCTTTGACATTTTTAAAGTTTTTTCATGATACTGTGTCGCTTTCCGTGCCATTTCTTGTCAAGCCCTCGAGGTCAACTACTTAGTGTACCATTCGGAAGTCATCAGCTGACAGTGAACGACCCGCTACGGTTCCAAAGTCATTCCAATTTCAATACTATGGAGACGCATGTCGAGCCAATCATCCGCAGTGCAGAATGGCACATCGAATAGCACTCCCTTATGACGCTATATCGCATGTTGCAGGTGCATTGAGGGCACGTAACACTGGTTCGATGTGCTAAAAAGATAGCATCTGTGCCTGGGGCGATGTCCAATGTGCCTTGAAGTTAAAAGTTCCGTTATAAATGGGTGAATGAGTTCGATTTATACGCACCCGTATGAAATAGCTGGCCACCGTTTTCTGGAGAACATCGAGTCACGCCCGTGGATACCTGGCTACTGACATAAAAACAAGCACAAAAACGTTTTGCCTGCGTATTGAATCTCTTACTGCTTTGCCAGGCGTCTAGAGATAATGTGTGGCATGCACTGCACGCCACTTGGCATTCATAAGCTGTTTCCCTGCGTGAATCAACCGCGAGCTTAATGGTTTTCCTTGTGTCCCATTCCACACAAACTGCGCGTCCCCATTCCAAGTTAATAAAAGTATTTGCATGAATAGGGAAAGTCAGGTGTGCATGCAAGAACAATAGACCTGCTGGTCTCTGTACTCGTTTTTTGTTTTCTTGTCGGTTGCTCCGCTGATGACATACTCAGTAGAGGAGAAGAGAGGGAATGTCCTCACATGTGCATTCGCACGGCATGCTGAGGAAGGGGACCGTGAAATGTATGCACGCCGCAGCGCGCCTCATCTTCCGAAGGGTTGGTCAGCCTCCTCTGTAGTGAATCACGTCCACGAGTCTGTCCCCTTGCCTGCATATGACTCAAACGAGAGCACTCACGCATATTCCCCGGAAGCAACGGCGAAGGTCCAGATGAAGATCTGGCGTGACCACAGCGCCCGCTGGCGTTTCGGGCGTCCTCTGTGGCTGCTGCTGCTGGTGATGACGCAGCCGTGGAAGCCGACCCCGCCGCACAGGCAGGGCGCTGGAGGGCAGCCGCTCTCACCGGCCCCGGCTGCACCCTCGGCCATTGTTGTCTGCAGGACTGCAGGAGGGCGGCGGCCCCGCTGATCGCCCCTTCCAGTCCGCTGACAGCGGTTTGCGGGTTCAGGAGGTACACTGTTGCAACGTTCTGTAGGTTTGAGTTTTTCGACCCGCCGCTGTGTAAGCTCAGACTCAACGGCAGATGTGCAGATTCAGATGCGCCGCAGTGGCAGGTGACTCGGGCACACTGTCATGCACACAGCGATCTGTAGTTGCAGGTTATCTAACATCTACTCCTGCGCTGTTACACACTAGTCTTCTGCTCTCTGTTATCTTTATATGTAGCAGTTCTTTATATGTAGCACTTAGCTGCTGTTTGATTTGAGCAGTCTGCGTTAACGCTGGCAAGCAACATTCACAGATGCATAAACATTTGAAAAGTAGGTTTGGCTCCGACGACGTGTTTGTAGCACATGATGTGCCTGGCCGAAGAAAGAATCTGTCGGAGCAAGATGGTATTCAGTGAATACCATTGACATTTTGCCGTGGGACGAATGAAGTGATGACTGAAAAGTGTCAACCCGCTAAAAGATTCCCAAGCCTGAGCGATGGTAGCCAGACATCCGCAAGCACGCATTTATTAGTCATGTCATCAGGCAAAACAAATCGGTTACGAGAGTTAGCGAGCAAAGGAATTCACGAATGTAACGTATTTGCACCGATACTCCATAAACATTTATTGAGCAGAAATGGTACGGAAATTGGTAGAAATGGTTCTGGAAATGTATTGGAATTGCGTCATCGCTCCACTGAAAGCTCCACTGCTACATGAAGCACGGAAGGGTCGCTTGGCGCTACTCTTGGACTCTGTGCGTGCTGTATGAGTAGGCACGCCGATAACAGGAATATGGCGACTGGCACGGCGCTTGCTAACCTCTGATGATTTACGGGGCCCGTGCCTATCTGGGTCCGCGCTGACACACTTGTCAAGAACCTCCTTGAAATTGAGGCCTGGTGGACAGTCTGCTTAGGAGGTAGTTCAGGCACTTTTGCAGGTCACAAGGTACTCATCCCCCCGCCCCAGATAATCATCTTCTGAAATCCCTTCTTCACGACGGCAATGTGGTATCCCACCCCATGTTTCACCCCAACGCGGCCGTTTCAGAGGTTTGAGACTTATGTGGGTTCGGAAACATACGCGCCGCTGCAAAATACTTTTCTGAAGTCGAAGTTTTCTGAAGTCGTCCTTGCTCCAACTTTGATAATTTATTTTTTGTAAAGCGATACCCTCGCGTTCCGCCGTTTTGCTTTCACTAATTTATGCTGTTTTACCACTTTGTATTGTGTGAAGCCTAGTGAGTGATTCATGTAACTCCACGTGAAGATCTGCGCTGTGTGGCTACTGTTAGGCGTGACAACCCCAGCGCCTCCGTGACATCTCCCCGGCTGACGCCACCAAGGATCACTCCCATCACCCTCGCGCGATCAACCCGGGAAGTCCTTTTTAGTGACAGTAGTGCTTATTGTTCGGCCATGTCTGAGACCTGTGATCTGGCGAAATAAAATGCTTCAGTTGCTCATAATTTCGTACGTGCCATACAATGAAGTGAAAAATGCGCGTGATTTTTGGTTCCTTGCGTCCCTTGAACGTAAAGTGCTGAATCTGCAGAGCCGTTGTGCCGGTGAAGGGTGAGAAAGAGCTTGGAAGCACCCTCTAGAGAGACAGCTTTCTCAAAAATGCCAGGCCACAGCTCGCTACCGCTTGGCAAACCTGATCTCTGTCCAGCACAAGCAAGGCATGCTGCCATTCTGACACAGCATTAACCTGCATATGAATTATCGGGGACACCGCATATTTTTAATATTGCTCGGAATATACGCCACACAGAGACTGCAGCATTCTTCGCAACAATAGACCGCTCCTTTGGTCGTAGGCCCAAAAGAGTACGCTTCAAGGCAGCGTGTCCATCATGAAGGTGATGTAACCACCGCAGTTTTCAATCCTTGTCCGCAACAATATACGGCATAAAACTGAAAGCGGTTGCGATCAGTGCAAAACAGTATTTTTATTAAGTCATGACGTGGGCTTACGTAATACAGCACAATGGTGTTTTATTGCATCGCATTGTATTGTGGCCTAATGCACTAGGAACTAAGGCTCAGTGGAAGGCCATAGACTTCAATCAGCTTTCAAGTCACAATTATACCTTGGTCAAGTTCGTGCAACATCGGGACGTATCGGGAGACTGTGACGCCAATCTCATGTAATCTATCACCAAAAGGTTTTCTTTGCCATTGTCGTATGCCATGCGAGTAAAATGTTGTCGCTCTCAAGTTATTCAAGATGTTCTTGTGTTTTGAAACGTGTTGAGAGGCTTGTTATAAATTTCAGTTTACTGGGATCGCTGAAATAACAAAACAAATCAACGTAACGTAATACATTTAATTGGTTATAACAGATATCAGACAGCATATTTTTGCACATAAATACACAAACCGCACTTTTCGACCCCCAACGTATTTACTGCATCTCTTTCATTCGTGACAGTCACGAACAGGTACACCAGAAGCAGAGCGACGGGTGGCATGACAACCGTGTCATCCTTTGAAAAATTAGACAGGAATCCCGTGACGTTACGCGGAAAGAAACAAGGTTTTAGCACATATCTACCCGGGCGATCCGCTATCGCCGCTCACGAAGGACGCAATCTTGATATCTCACAGAGCTTTTGTGGACAGAGCTATTGACAGCGGGCGTCGGAGCGTGCTTGTGGTTCTGGTTATAGCGTGCGAAGAGATGCCTCATAAAACCTTCGCTCTTTAATTTCCACTCCGCGGAACTTACTCTTCATGCCTATGAGCTTTGTGTCCCGCCTACTAAGAAACCTCACAAATAGTCAATGCCGCGAAAATGATATTCTTATGACGGCCAGGTATCTTGACCAGATTTTTACATGTGAGATTTTGGTACCAGCGCAAATAAACCACAAAATGCGGGCAGCATTGAAGTACGTCGACAGGTTTTGTGTGCATGATGGCTGTCGCCACAATGTGCCCACCCTACTCACAAATTACCACCGGTCCTTAAGATATGACGCATTGTACCCAGCTGTCCAACTGGCGATTAATACGTATCGAACTACATGCCTGTCGATATGTTAAAAACGACAGCCTATTTTGCGACAAGGACAGGTGATGTTTTTTCGTTTCTTGGTCTCCACATCTAAAGACCCATGCTTACACGTATAGGTCGAAAGCATGCAACTTGGAAAAGTATCAATATTTGTTTAGTCTAAAGACCAAAAATGTTCAGTATCATAGGCCATACTGGAGCTTTGAGGCCAGCATGGTAGAATCTGTTGGGTAGATTTCGACACTACCCCGAAAGTTTTATATACATGAATAGGACTCAATGTATAAACTTAAGCTGACTTCTCCAGTACACATGTCGTCAGCAAAAATGCTTTAACAAGGACGGTCCGAGAGGTAACATGCTTGAAAGTCAGGGGCTGAAAAATGATTGAATCGGTTGGAGCCCCTTTCGACGGCTTTTCAGCTTGTTCAGGACCCTTTAGTTGAGGACATAGTGACATATTTCAAAAATAATCGGCTTAGGATGCAAGGGTAATTCTGGATTTTTTCATTCCATTGCCGTGCATCACCGTAGGTGTAATTCTCATCAATAGGCGCAAGAAATAAGACAATTTTTCCCCGCGCCCAAACACAAGGCCCATTTTAATGCGCTAACTGGAGGTGAGGAGTATCCCCAGCGGTGAC
Source organism: Pollicipes pollicipes (assembly GCF_011947565.3). Taxonomy (NCBI): domain Eukaryota; kingdom Metazoa; phylum Arthropoda; class Thecostraca; order Pollicipedomorpha; family Pollicipedidae; genus Pollicipes; species Pollicipes pollicipes. The sequence goes on along the minus strand of NW_023596136.1, from coordinate 28,430,717 downwards.
CAGTGCCCTTCCCTCCCCCAACGGGAAGCCCTCTTTTGACGGCAGCTCACACCCGGGTCTTTGAAACTGCTCAGACAGAGAGCGTGAGGAAACACGCCTCACGAATTCACGGTGGATGCATGTTTTCTGTGAGGAGCCAATATTTTCACGTGATGCAGCTGTTCTCGGAAAAAAGAAGATAACGAAAAATGATTGCGGAGGTGCTTTTGAAAGGGAGAGCCTAAAAACCACCAAGCCAAGCAGACATGTCGGATGTCCGAAAACGCTCATCTGATCGCTTTGGAACCTGCACCAATCGGCTTAGTGTAATGAGGTGAGAGAAGAAACAACTCAGATCTCAGAATGCAATACGCCCATCAATGCGGCACTTCTGCCATTTGGCGCGCCAAACCTGATTCCTTCTTGCAGTTGCGATGTCGTGACCTAAGACCTGATGATAAGTTGTCAAATTCCACAAATTCCAAAATTCTTGCTTGCAAGCAGCTTAGATCGCAAAACCTTTTGCTCTGATCGTCAAAAAACCTTCACCATTCGATGCACCGTATCAAATTCTCTGTGAAACATGAGAAAATGGTGACCTTCTACCAAGTTTTAGCTGTCAATTTTTTTTGAAATCCAACACTTTCTTGCTTGCAGCCTCTGCACCATATTAACGCCTATTGTCGTGTTGTGGCGTTCATTTCTGGCTTTGAGATAATTTGTGCGGTGGGACATGATAACCCGAGAACAGATTCTACATTTCGGATAAATTCTACAGAGTATTACAGTTATTCATTCCAGAGTTATGTTGTTTATTTTTGCATGTTTATTTACATCACCTAGGGTAATCACGTTCATAACTGCAAGATGGTACATCAAATCGCACACTAAGCAATCACGATGTGTCTTTCGCTCTCTTCTACCACCCGTCCTTGCTCCCTTTGGTGGCCATAGGATGCACTGACGAGCCTTTCTTGTTTATAATGCAGCGCATCATTGTCTGTTAATTAACAGCACCACACACAATGCCAGCCTTGATTTGCCTAGCAGTGTTAAACACTACAAGATGCCGGCGTTCCGATACTTTTGGACACGCACGTGAGCCTCAACAACCATCGTTAATTAACCTTGCGTATTTACGTATCAGTATCATAAGCCAGCGCGGTCATGCCAGCGCGATTTTTGCGACGGCCCCAAATGCACAGCTTACTTCCACGCGTTCCATGCAGTGAGTGCTCTTTAGAAGACCTAAATTCCGCGGCTCTTAGCTATATCATCATTCAGTCCTATTTTATTTCTCCTTTTGGCAAAAGCTGCCCGGTCATCGAGCACTACTGTTGGCTGTTGAAGGCGTGACTCTGTGGGAGCGTAATGGTCGAGTGGTTTAAACCCCGGCTGCGCTAATCCTAAGCACTAACATGACCTCTGTAACCGCTGGCGCCCCTCAAAAATGATGGGTGACGTGTGTCGCGGTCCTGTTAAAAAAGAAAGGGCATGTTTTTGTAGGAGTGTACACAGGATTGCACAGTGGGCGGGATCACAGCCCAAAAATGTTCGCCGAGCTCAGCGTCGTTCAGCGCTCCGCCGACGCATGGAGTCGCTTGCGTGCCGTTCAGTCACATCGTACGTTCTCGATATTTTTTCGCGTCAACCCGTGATTTTTAGCTGTCAGCATTAAGCCACGTATACACATGGTATGCATGCATATACATACACGGCATGTTCACACACATACGATTCACTGCAAACGTGCCATGAATTTGGTAGATGGGACGGGGGACACGTGCCCCCCGGGGCGCTGAAGCACCTAGTATGAGCCAGAGGCTTAGGCGAAGGCGGCCAATCACGCCTTCGTCGCCGAATCCGCTTCGACAAAGACAAACGCGCAAGCTTACCCCGTGCGGTGGGCGCGTTTAAATTCCTTTATACCATTACTGAACAGTCACAGCACACATTGTAAACATTTCCTTAGCTATGCGGAGCTATGCAGGCGGATACACTTGAATGCACAGCTAAGAAGCCCGATCTTTGATAATACGACACGGTGTGCGAGTGAACCCATGTAAAGTTTAAGTGATGGCCTGTGCTTTGGTTCTCGGATGGTTATTAGCGCGTCTTTCGTTGCATACCGGAAACTTTAAACCAGTCATGTTGTCTCTTCTTCCGTCATTGTATTTCTGATTATCTCCCCGCTGCTGCTATGCCTTAATGCCGCGCAGTTTCAGTTTGATCCACAATGCACAGTTCGCCGCATGCTTACGGCGACAATATATCTGGCAGTGTCAAGTGTCACTGAATAAGCTATCGGCACAAGTAATACCCACGATTGTCACCTCCATTTCGTGCACTGCAAAGCACGAAGTGAATCACAAACATACCGGCACCACAACAGCACTGGTGAACTGGCGCTTTTCCCGTGAATCAGCCTCCCCCTGCAAATTGGAATCCCGAAAGGCGTCGTTGCTCGCGCAGCAAAGTTACGACGGCTTGACAAAACTGACTTTCGGTTGCTGTCGATGGGTTGACAACTGCTTGACGTGTTTCATCCATGTTTGCCATCGATAGTAACACTACGGGCTTAAAAACGAAAGTTCCTTTCTTAAGCGGAGGACCGGCAGACTCGATGCAGGAGCGGCGTAGCTGTTGCGGTCCAACGACGTAGCAGCTGAGGAAGGCGGTGCAGGAGACGATGGGGCCAGGCCAGACGACATAGAAACTGTTCCAGCCGTGATTGAGCCCCACTTCAACGTTGTCAACACGCGTGTGCACCTTTAATGCTCGTACCTAAGCGCTGTGAACATTGCGGGCTCTTGCGTCACTCTGTTTGACCTGCACAGGAGTCAACACCAAGGGCTGGTGTGCGCCTCTTTATTGTCGCCGACTTCACTCGGCAGGCCACGGTCTAAGCTTTTTTCTAACGAAACACTGAAACATGAAAGCTGTGTGGAGCTCTTGGCAGTACAGCGAGGTCGGCAAAATATGCACATTTTCCCTTTGTGTCACCGAAATTCTATTGGCCGAATTTCACAAGGAATGTTTTAAGATAAGCATTGCTCCCAAAAATAAGCGACATGACACCTCCAAGCTTATGAGCTTATGGCAGTTCATTAGGTCATAGATACACGAAGACCAGCAATCTGTATGTTAATAGCTGCATTGAATACAACGTTAATGCCCGAAAATAAGCTCAAAACAAAACTAGCCTTGTACCGTACCGATGCAAGTCGCATCAAACGTCAAAATAACGTAACAGAAACATGAAGACGTACCTAATAGATCAAACATCACCTCAAAGTAGTAAATCCAACGTATAAGTTTGGGATCATTGTGATCTAAGACATGTTCTTTTTCATCACCTGCTCTTTTCTTTTTTTCACTGCTTCTCGTCATTCCGTGCTGCTCACTAGGTGCTTACGTTTGTAGTAAAAGAGATTAGATTCATTAAAAACATCCCAGGTGAAGAGGCAGTAAGCTGAGATATTAGTACTTGAATGCTGAGCTATGGGCGATATTCGAATTTTTGCTCGCCAAGATATGGGTTTATGTAATCGGCGATATAAATTGTTGTGGGTGATATATATGTCCATATGGTCATATGATCGTGTGGTCCTCATGGTTTGCAGCCTAAAGAAAAAATTACCCAATGTCTTTCAGGGCCAAAAAATATAATCTCACAAATCCTTAGTTCTGAACATCGGCTTGAGCTGCTTTTTCATCAGTAATATTTATGATTTATTAAAATCCATGCCATAAGAACCAGAAAAAAGAGGTTATCTTGTCCACCCAGCTGTGCCTGTCAATTTATCCCACACCCGCCTAGCGTCATCATGAGGGCACCTAACGATGGCGTCCAAAACTTCCATCGTTGGCGAGAATAGTTCACCAGAGATCAGTGTATATCATAAGGCATTCTGAACGCCGTGTTTTATCGTACATTTCTACAGTTTTGTGAAAGCCCGCCCATCTGACACGAAATCGAAACTGTGGTAGCACAGCCAAAGATTGCTAACTTAAGGTGCCTCTAAAATGTTATAAAAGCAAAATGTTTGCAGAAACCCCGGTGACAAAACACAAATGACGGCATGGAAATTCTACGTATCCATCAAAAACCGTTCAGTGACAGGATGAAGTTTAAGCAGCACACCGACGCTCAGTTAGACATTCATTTTCTTAGCTACACCGATATGAGGACAGCTGGCGAAAATGGGCTTAGCTTCCTCATCAAGAGAAGGAAAAGGTTCAAGGAGAGAAGTAGACCATCGTCTGAGATTCGTCTGAGTTATATATATATATATATATATATATATATATATATATATATATATATATATATTAGATGCAAAGATAGAAAGAAAAATATGTTAAGACCAAAAATACGGGCATAAACATTGGTTCTGCCCCTTTATGAGTTACCCAATGGTGGCTGGTTGATGAAATGAGGTAGGGAAACACATTGGCAGATGGACAAAATGACATGGGAATCGACGGGTCCGAACATCTACCCGTACCTGGCAAGCTAGATGATCGTTCCAGCAAATGATCGTGTGATCACGTGCATTATGTGCCTTAGCGTTTTATTGTCAAGATCCGTGTGCGCATGCATGTGCGTGTGTGCGTGCGTGTGAGTGAGTATGCCTGTAAAACTTGGCGCATTGCCAGAATAGCTACATTCTGCAGGCTACAAAAACACATGTTTGATTGAATGATTGATTTATTGAGTTTGCTGTATTAACATTTTACTACGCACAGTGATCAAAGCTTAGCCCCCTCCCCCCCCCCTGGATTTACGGCTCCTGCACTGATAGTGAACGGCCTGCAATGTGGGGATAAACAGCTCGCGATGTGGTCGCATATCACACTGTTACGTAGCACTGTAATGCTAGAAGCTCTTGACAAGTGTAATTCTGAGAAGCAACGCAATCGTCATAGGCAACATTTATTTTCCCCAGGTTAGGACAAATGAGATATTGTGGCACATCCATGTTTAAAATGGAGAATAGACGGAACCCTCTTGCTTACAGCGGCCATGTTTTCAAAGCTGGGAGCAAACTTCGTCATGCTTGCCAGGTTGTCACTGGGCTTCTCAAGCTTCCTTATTCATACGTTTTGAAGACAATGAGACTATTTCATCCCTTTAAACTCAAAAATTTAGTCCATTCTTGTATTTCCAACACATAGATTTTGCATGACCTCTAGGGTAACTTGAAGGCTTTCACTGAAACCTTGTGCCACGACGTGACTGACATCGCTTGTAATTTTTCAGAAGTGCTGTCTTCATTACATGCTGCTTTTGATCGCTTGGAAGAATTTACCTGGATTCATTTAATGAGCTTAGCAGCTTTCGGGCCGCATAGGTAAAACAGCAGTAAGAGCTTCGTTCCTCGGAGAAAAACCAGGAGAATGGAGATGTAGGTGCGTTGATATTTCGACAACATGCCTTTATCGAAATAGTAGCAGAAGATTCGTTTTCCCCAGGTTAGGATAAATTAGATATTGGGACATATCCACATTTAAAATGGAGAATAGACAGAACTCCCTTGCCTACAGCGGCCTTGTTTTCAAAACTGGGAGTGAAACAATAGCACTTCTGCTTTTGTTCCGATCAAGGCATGTTGCCAACCAACAAGTACTAACGCATCTATATTTCCATTTTCCTGGTTTTTCTCCGAGGAACGAGGCTACTGCTGCTGTCTTATCTATGTGAATAATATTTCTCTGAAATGCACTTAACACCTTCCAGGTTGCGTCAGCAATCTTGCTCGCCGTTTTCGTCTCCTTGCTTTACAAGGACTACAGTGAATACGCCTCTACATTCACCGCCTTCTACCACAAAATAGGATGTTCATAAAACAGGATTACCTAACATTTGACAAAGCATCCAGCAAAAGTTTTAACTCGGCTATGATCCGATGCTGCAGAACCTGCATGCGTAGGCATATTGGCGTTGGTCCACATGGTTTCATCATTTACCGCACGCGTTGTTTAAAAACGCTTGCACGTCATCAGCAGGACATCAGGTTGTCGTAACCGCAGTCCTTATATCCGGCTCGTAAAGTAGGCTGAGCCTGTTAACGCCTGTCTGCCGTACGGCCGTGATGCTGTGGTCATGAGAGAGACTCTTCACCAACGTGCCTCCTTCCTTGCCGTTTCGTATAAATAAGCTGTCATGAAATGTGGGTTTTCGCAAACAGGCATTCGGTTCACTTTGCAAAACTCCAGTCGATGCATTTTCTTTTTATGCCGCTGAGAGTTCCTTTGTGGTTCAGTTATCAATTGGCATTTGGGGCTTCCATATTTTAGGCCACCAGCCTACTTAGAATGCGAAAACTGAGCGTATATACGAATTTGGGGTACGCCATAAACACAACCGTTAGCATTCCCTGAGAACATGTAAAACGGTCCAGATAGATTGCCTAATGCATATATGCGGCCGGTTAATGTGCCCTAATCGAACCTCTATCTTATCCCTTCAGGTAGATTTATCGGGCAATTTGAATTTCTGTTGTTCCTCTGCGCATTTTTTGCCCTTTTGACCTTCGAATGCGGTCAACAGCTCCGGATAAAAAATCCGGGCGGGCCCGAATCGGCGGGGAAAACTCGTTTCTCGGCGGCGTCACCGGTCGTAAACTGGCGTCGGGGCGGGCCGAACCCGTCCTATGCATAACAAGGGGTGAGAAACGCCGCTCTGAATAGCGGGCCGGCCCGGCGACCGGAGTGGACGGCGCTCGACTCGGTCGCCGTCCACTCCGGCAGCGCGCTATTACCCGAAAGACCGGTGGCAGACGGGGCCGTCGCCGACTCGCTGTAGCGGCCCCACCCCCAGCCACGCGCAAGGCGCCGCCGTGCTATAAAAAGCGGCGCAAAAACGCGCGATGATGGACGTGTTGACCGGCCCGCTGAAAGATAACCGCTGTGGCGTTTTTTCCGGTGATGTTAACAACTCGTCGGCGGTGCTGAACGCAATGACTGACACGCGGTGCGTGACTGACACGGCGGCGCGTGACTGACTCCACAGCGCGCAGCTGACGACACAGCTCGTGGCTGACACGGCGGCGCGTGGCTGACACGGACGTGTGACTGACACCACGGCACGTGGTTGACACCACCTTGCGTGGCCGACCAGCACGGCACGCGGTTGACACCACGGTGCGCGGCTGACACCGCAGTGCGCGACTGCCACCGCAGCCGCCCACCTCCGCCGTTTGTCAGGCGTCTGACACGCGGCCGTCCGCCCGCCATGAATATCGGAGGCAGAGCGCATGGTAAAAACCGGCCCCATCTAACCACTATCGGGCGCGGGGTTATCTGCATAGGAATGCGCAGTTCGGTGGGACTACGCGCGGCTCGGGACAGCCGCGGTCCTGCGTCTCGCGAACGCCCTCAGCCCTCCGAACGGCCCGCGAGCCCGGCTCAGGCCGAGCTGTCCGGTGTGGTCACGCGGCTCGGGACCAGCCGCGGCCCTGCGTCTCGCGACACCCTCCTCAGCCCTCCGAACGGCCGCGAGCCCAGCTCAGGCCGAGCTGTCCGGTTGTGGTGTTGAACTCCAGTCCACCAAGCCACCCGGCGGTGGGGATCAGCTAGGAGTCAGCTTCCTGGGTGACCGCGGCTGATGGCATGATAAGCGCGCCAGCCGCTGTGACCACCGTGGCAACCAGCTGGCACTGCATGTGGATGATGGCTACTGCAGGACCGGTATCTGCCCACAACTGGGCAGCAGGTTGCAGGCACCGACGTCAGCTGGTCTCGGTGAGAATACTGGTGTTGGTGCAGGCCACAGCTGGCGTACTGCTGGAGGCCATCACGCGCTGTGGGTCACATGTGCCTCAACGCTGGTGATCACAATGGTCGAGTCCTTATGTCCCTTGTTGGCGCCGAGCTGCTGAGTGTGACGGTACAGGATACGTATACCGGAGAGAGCCACGTGCCTGCCAGTGCTGGCCAGGAGTCTACCAGAGCTGGTCAGGAGCTGCTGAGTGTAACGGTGCAGGGTACGTATACCGGAGAAGGCCACGTGCCTGCCAGTGCCAGTGCCAGTGTCAGGAGTCTGCCAGTGCTGGTCAAGAGTCTGCCGGTGCTGGCCAGGAGTCCACCAAAGCTGGTCAGGTGTTTGCCAGTGCTGGCCAGGAGTCTACCAAGGCTGGTCAGGAGTCTGCCAGAGCTGGTCAGGAGCCTGCCAACGCTGGTCAGGAGTCTGCCAGTGCTGACCAGAAGTCTACAAAAGCTGGTCAGGAGTCTGCCAGAGCTGGCCAGGAGTCTACCAAAGCTGGTCAGGAGTCTGCCAGAGCTGGTCAGAAGTCTGCCAAAGATAGTCAGGAGCCTGCCAGAGCTGGTCAGGAGTCTGTCAGTGCTGGACAAGAACCTGCCAGAGCTGGTCAGGAGTCTACCAGAGCTGGACAGAAACCTGCCAGAGCTGGTCAGGAGTCTACCAGAGCTGGTCGGGAGCATTCTTGTGCTGTATTAACCTCCTAGTACTTGAAACTTTTTCTAAATAAACAATTGCGGTAAGCAAATCGTTATTGAAATTGCAGACACTTCGTCAAATCAATATTTGCTTCAGCTCATTCTGTTTTTACCGATCTTTATTCTAAATCACGAGAGCAGAAGAGCAAATAAATCGTATACCTAATTATCAAATGGTTCCATCCGAAAATATTGTTCTCTCATTTTCCACCGCCCAGGAATCGCCCCTGTCATTTCCAGCTATGTATATGACATTGCTTCTTGTGCCATCAGCGTGTAAACCTTAGCAGCTGTTTTGACTAAAACAGCAGTCCACAGTCGAATAAATATGTTTGGATAATGTCATTTGTGTGCCGTTTCCAGCTGACACGAAGTATCCTCAAAATCCTGTCAACATCCGCCTCTGTCCCAACACGGAACGCAAGTTTGCTGAAAAGATACCTGAGTAGTCCACACCTCTGCGAAATGGACAACTCGATGAAAATTTATAAAATATCTGACAAGACATAGCCAAACGGACCCTCCATCTTCATCACCATGAAATTGCCCCTTTCATTTTTACCATTATGCTGTATCACGTATAGAATTAATGCAAATACTTCGAGTCTTTACGGAGCAAAACGCCTGACGTGGGGAGCTGACTTGATTAACTTCACATTAATTCACGTGACTACAAAGCGTTAAAAAATGATCAAACGTGCCTTCCAAAAACCTGTCCCAGATCAGCCTCCGATCAAGATCGAACGTTCGATATAAGGTGCAGAAGTAAGAACTAGAAAAAGTCACTTAAGTTCAAGGCGACGCTTTTCTGAGTGTAGGCAAGCTGACAGAAACGGGGATTAAGTCCCCTCCGTCGTACAGAAACAGAGCTAAGAGATACTTTAAACACTTACGGAAATGCATTATTTCAGGAAACATCCTCTCCACCTTTTTCAAGCGTTTCGCCATCGCCAATGAAGGTTGAACACCCTTGCACAGTACCAATAGCTATTATTGGTGATGACAGTAGTGCAAAGAGCAGTGGTGTGTCACACCAGGCCTTGGCAGATATCCTGAACAAAGAGCAACGGTGTGTCACACCAGGCCTTGGCAGATATCCTGAACAAAGAGCAGTGGTGTGTCACACCAGGCCTTGGCAGATATCCTGAACAAAGAGCAGTGGTGTGTCACACCAGGCCTTGGCAGATATCCTGAACAAAGAGCAGTGGTGTGTCACACCAGGCCCTGGCAGATATCCTGAACAAAGAGCAGTGGTGTGTCACACCAGGCCTTGGCAGATATCCTGAACAAAGAGCAGTGGTGTGTCACACCAGGCCTTGGCAGATATCCTGAACAAATGAAGTAAAACCAGTCACCGCTCATCATTCATGGCCCATCCCGCGCCTGGCCGTCACAGCAGAAGGCAAGGAATGCAGAAAAGAACAGTTGAAGTACGGAAAAATGCCGGATTATCAGGTTACAAACATGACAAATGGTTCCATCGTTGCATGAACAACGCAGGCAGACATGTTCAAGTGCTCACTGCTTCGCCATAACAAACTCGCTTTCTGATGCCTGAAATTAGAGGAAAGATGCATTTTTCCGTCGTGTCAAGTAGTTTTTCGTTCCTCTCTACTTCAAATCATGCGAAATAACGGATTCGCTTTGATTCTTTGTCAAGTACTTGCTCGTTCCTTCGAAACCAGCTTTATTTGAAGCAACATTGTGATTTTTCCGATTATTCTTATTCCGAACCGAATCAAGTGCAGGTCTCGTCTGAGTTCTCTGCAGAGCTGGCTGAGTGTCTGACAGAGTTGTCTGATTGTCTGGCCCGCTCGGCGGGGCTGGCCACAGACCGGGAGTCTGCCGGAGCTGGCCGGGAGTCTGCCGGAGACTGGTCGGGAGTCTGCCAGAGCTGGTCAGGAGTCTGCCAGGGGCTGGTTAGGGGTCTGCCGGGGCTGGCCGGGAGTCTGCCGGGGCTGGCCAAGAGTCTGCCGGAGCTGGCCGGGAATCTGCCGGAGCTGGTCAGGAGTCTGCCGGAGCTGGCCGGGAGTCTGTCAGATCTGGCCGGGTGTCTGTCGGAGCTGGCCGGGTGTCTGTCTGAGCTGGTCAGGAGTCTGCCGGGGCTGGCCGTGAGTCTGCCAGAGCTGTCCGTGTGGCCACCTGAGTCGGCTGAGCGCCTGACGCGATTGGTCAGACGTCTGCCAGACTCGGTCGGATGTCGGCCGCACTTGGTCGCTAGTCTGCTAGAGTTGGCCGCGTGTATGTGTGTGGCAGTTGGCCGGGTGTGTGTGTGGTAGTTGGCCGGGTGTGTGTACGGTAGGTTGGCCGGGTGTGTGTGTGTGTGTGTGTGTGTGTGTGTGTGTGTGTTGGTGTGTGTGTGTGTGTGTTGGTGTGTGTGTGTGTGTGTGTGTGTGTGTGTGTGTGTGTGTGTGTGGTGTGTGTGTGGTGTGTGTGTGTGTGCGGCAGTTGGCCGAGTGTGTGTGCGGCAGTTGCCGAGTGTGTGTGCGGCAGTTGGCCGGGGCTGTGTGTGCGGCAGTTGGCGGGTGTGTGTGTGTGTGCAGCAGTTGGCGGGTGTGGTGTGTGTGTGTGTGTGTGTGTGTGTGTGTGTGTGTGTGTGTGTGTGGTGTGTGTGTGTTGTGTGTGGTGTGTGGTGTGTCAGTTGGCGGGTGTGTGTGCGGCAGTTGGCGGGTGTGTGTGTGTGAGGAAGTTGGCGGGTGCGTGTGGGGGGGGGGGCAGTTGCGGGTGTGTGTGAGGGCAGTGTCCGTGTGGTGTGTGAGGCAGTTGAAGTGTTGTGTTGTGGTGTGGGTGTGTGTGTGTTGGGTGTGTGTGTGTGTGTGGGGTGTGTGTGTGTGTTGTGTGGGTGTGTGGTGTGGGTGTGTGTGGTGTGTGTGTGTTGTGTGTGTGTGGTGTGTGTGTGTGTGTGTGTGTGTGTGTGTGTGTGTGGTGTGTGTGTGTGTGTGTGTGTGTGTGTGTGTGTGTGTGTGTGTGTGTGTGTGTGTGTGTGGTGTGTGTGTGTGTGTGTGGTTGGTGTGTGTGTGTGTGTGTGTGTGTTGGCGGCAGTTGCCGGGTGTGTGTGTGGGCAGGTTGGCCGGGGGTGTTGCGGCAGTTGGCCGGGGTGTGTGCGGCAGTTGGCGGGTGTGTGCGGCAGTTGGCCGGGTGGCGCGGTCGCTATTGGCCGCTGAGGCCGGCCGGCCGGTCGCCTATAGTTTCTGCTGACGCCGGCCGTCGTTTGAGTAGAGCGGAATGTTGCCGAATCACGGCAACTGAATGCGAGCGGGCGGCGGCACGCCCCTGAGCGCGGCGCATTTGCCACCAGCGGCCGGCGCCGGCGGCGACAGGTCCTGGACGGCGGCGGCCGCGGCCGCTGCCGGGCGGGGACGACAGACCGCTGCCGGGCGGGGACGACAGACCGCTGCCGGGTGGGAACGACAGACCGCTGCTGGATTGGGGACGACGGACCACTACTGGGTGGGGACGACGGACCGCTTGCCGGGTGGGGACGACAGACCGCTTGCGGGTGGGGACGACAGACCGTTGCTGGGTGGGGGACGAGCAGACCGCTGTCGGGCGGGAAAGACAGACCGTTGCCGGGTGGGGACGACAGACCGCTGTCGGGTGGGGACGACAGACCGCTGTCGGGCGGGGACGACAGACCGCTGCCGGGTGGGGACGACAGACCGCTGCCGGGTGGGGACGACAGACCGCTGCCGGGTTGGAACAATAGGTCACTAGATGATTCAACGGATGTATGTCCACTGGCTCTCTCTTTAATTTACAAACAAGATTGCTTTTAAAATAGCCGGCTGTGTCTGATGGGGGGATGAAAATCTAAGCCGATAAAATGGATGAGTATATAACAACATACGGTGTTAGGCAATTGTGAGAAAACTATTGCAAATCACGGAGATATCTGGGTGATTATCGGTCACACTAAACAGAGCTACACTCCCATGTAATTCTCGTAGCCCAAAGCTGTTTTTGAAATGTGTCAAGCTATTCTCTAAAATCCCTCGATTTAACAACAGCGCCTTCAAGATTGGTTTCCAAAAACATGTTGAGGCCTTCCAGTCAATCATGGGCACAATAGGGTAAAGACAGTTTTTGAAGTATGTAAAGGAGTTGTATACCATATATTTGCATGCACCTTATTGATGGATTCACGACGTCTTGCTGGATCTGACGTCACTCCTCAAGCAGGTCGAAAATCGTGCAGATTCATTGTTTGCGCAGGGCGGACGAAAACACGTGAACGTCTGTACTCATCGACCGACATTTTTTGTCAATACGGCAATGCGTTTTCTCCTCCGTCGTAAGATGTTAATGCCATTTCGACTCATTCTGAAGATCGTCAATAAAAACTTAGGATCGTCAAATCTGGGCACGGTACCCACTCATGGCCTTTAAATTTTTTCACGATTTAAATATTTCCCATGCAAATCAAGTTGGCGGCGGCCAAATGTTAGTGATGTTGAAAGTTACAGAAAGGGCTTAGCTCATGAAACAGTTTTCACAAGCTGAGCCTTGGCAATTTGCACAGCATGGCCTTGATAGAATCGTACTTTATGTCGCTGGAACTGCCTCGACATTCCATCAGCTGTTGAAGAGGCATTCATTTGTTGAAAGTGTGACGTCCGGGTCGAAGCCTTGCTGTTAAGTTAACAACTTTCTCATGGTCTACTTTCTAATTCTATCTAAAGATCGAATGCTAAGCCTTGATACCTGTGGCCAGATTTGGCCACCTGAAGGTAGCACGGTTTGTACCTCAATGGCACACAGCTTACGGGCTTGGAAGGATCTTTTTACCCTGGTCTCCCCATTAATGCTCTTGTTGGTGCTTGATGCAGCCGGACGGGAAAATGAAGTAATCGGTTTCATCCCCCTTCAACCTGGCATGCCATCACGGTTCACATGTGTCGATGCCCATTTTTAATGTCTGATAGAGGTTCCACGAGATACCTAACGCCGTCTTCTGCATTGTGGTAGCATGCTATAGTTTCGTGCTGAGAGGAATGCTCTATAAAGTGCTAGTCTGACCGTTTTACCTGTTTTGACCTTTCAAAAGTCATCTTTACCCTTCAGAGGCATGCCTGTCTGATGCAATTTGACGACAGCCTTTCAAGCCGTTTTCTGCGAGACTCTAGTTCGCTTAGTTTTCGAGATCTTAGGGAATCTCTGAAGACTCATTCCTCGTAGGGAGAGGATGAAAAAGAACTCCTGTATGGCGACGCATAAATATATTACACAATTACGACGCTAGGGTATGCTAGAAATTCCAAATTCTTCAGCATGCTCATGGTGCATGTGTAGATACCGCAGGAGCGTCGATTGGTCAAATACACCCAGGTATGTTGCCCAACGTGCAATACCGTTTTTTGACAACACGTGATCACACAAAGATACATATCTCCAATGGTCGGATATATCGAGCTTATCAACGTGAGAACTGAAAACAGATGAGGCCGCCCAGAGCATTTAGGAGACCATGCGGGGGGCGGTTCATTCTCTGCAGAAAGCCGCATTTTGTGAGAACTTCAGGAAGGGGCGTTTTGGGCTGTTCTTTCTGGAAGCTTCTCAGCGTCAACGCACATTGTCTTGATGAACAATTCCTGATTGTCGTCATGCACAGGGTATCATCGTGGAGCTATCTAAACAAACGTGTTTTCGGGCAAACCGATTCATGTTGGAGCTTGGAAGCTTGCAAAAAAGAATGAAGACCAAAAGACCCTCCTTGCAGTTCTTGTAAAATGTATCGCCCTGCACAGACCACGACGCCTGCATGGTCTTTGAACGCTCTCAACGGTCTCAACTGTGTTTTACTGCGTTTTGTCAACTGCGCTTGGGACAGGTTTTATCAGTGAAAGAACGCACAGACAATGCTGTCATTAACTGATCGACTGTCATTGATTGACGGACAACATTTCCATGATTTGTCATCCGGGCCATAAGTGGACGTTTGCAAGAGCCAGGTGGTCATAATTAATACCTGAGAAACCCAAACCGCGGTGGCAATAATTTTAAACAACGCTAACAGATGAAAAGGGAAAACGTGGTTATGTCACACTTACGACGAATTACGAAACGGCAGACGCGCACGTATTTCTTTTGAATATCATAACGAAGTCAGCCTCCGCGTGATGAAATCTTCTACTTCGCACAAAATACCTAGAAATTTCCTCAGCACGTGACACAGTTTACCTCGGGGTGGGCTAGGCTGCATCTGTTTTCTGAAATGGGTCCATCCAGAAGTCATTTACCAAAAACCGAACGCGTACTCTCCGAAAGTTTATCGCTACTTCCTGTGTCGAAAGGCCATAGCTGAGTGCAGATATAATAGCCTTAATCCCGGCCCCAATATAGGTAGGACATGAGGGAGAAGGGAGTAAGCAATGATGTAACCCTCCCTACTGCCCGCTCTCGGCATCTGCCGAGAATCAAATCAGAAGACGCAGTAGAATGCGCCTCGACCCAGTCGCTGGGGGGGGGGGGGGG
>NW_023596136.1:28344658-28415797 GCF_011947565.3 Pollicipes pollicipes | reverse complement strand
GACCGTCCGTCCGTCTGCCCGTCCGTACGTTCATCCGTCTATCAGTCTTTCGTCCGTCGGTCCGCCTGTTCGTCCGTCCGTTCGTTCGTCTGTTCTTTCGACCGACCGACCGACCGACCGACCGACCGATCGCCGATCATCCACCAGTTTGTCCGTCCGTCCGTCCGTCCTTTCGCCACGTCCTCGCCTTTCGTCCTCCCCACTAACCCCGCGGCAGTCGGCCTCTCCGCGACGCCAGCGCCCGATCCATTAGCAATATGTGCCTAATCATGCATCGTAATTCGGTTTCATCGCCAGTTAATGACGGCGATTCCGCAGGCGCGGCATTCGGCCGCCTTGAGAGTGTCGTTATGCAGTTCGCTCCACTTAAAAGTCGTGTGGTGCGGCCGTCAAACAGATGCCGGCCGGGCGGCGGCTAATGGCGGCGAAACCGGCGCCGCAGACGCCGCCGCGCGCCACGCCGCGTCGCCGAAATTCGCCGCAGTCGTGATTTATGAAGAGGCGGGCTGTGAGCGGCGGCAGTGTCGGATGTGGTGCAGTGGCGCTCGCGACGCTCGCTGCCTGCCGGTCGCCGCTCAAAAACTCGCTTATTTATGCATGGAATGTTAGTATCACTGAAACACGACAAACATGTGTTTAATTGCGTGGGTAGTGTAATGGATGCAAAGGTGCCGGTTTTTTGGAACCGGCGTACTATCTGGGCCCGCCATCGCGCCAAACAAGGCCTGGAATCACGACGTCGTTAACGCAGGAACACAGATTGAAATCATGTTCGCATTGACAACCGCCGTCTGCATAATTAATGAGTGCGCGGCTAAATATGCACGTACACCTGCATTGTTCAGTTCTCAGAAGTCGAGGCGAGACCGTGGGCGTGCTGCTTTCTCAAGACCGGTTGGTTAATAGAATGTATGGCTCTTGATGAAAGCCACGTCTCGTTGGTAAATTATGAGACTGCGTTTAGTCTTGCGAAATGGGCATTCAGGACGTAAATCCCCTGCTACATGGAGTCAGTCAACTGATACAGAAAAATGAATCGTAAAGTTCTTAAAGCTGCGATTGATCCCGGATACAGCACTTCTGATGGCTTAACCTTCGCCGTGCGTGTTCGTGTTATCTGCGCGGAATCAATTGATGCGAAGGATCACAAGGACTTTTTTTTTAGTTATGTTGTATTCCACTTACACCATTGAAACTTAGTTTGCCTTCATTTTAGCGGGCACCAACGGGACCGGTGAAGGTGAAACTGGAACCTGAAAATTGCAAGACAATGTACTAAGTACGGCCATAAGCCGCGACTTTTAAAACTAATTTTGCAAATGTTCAATGTGACCTGGAAAGGGTCATGGGCCTTCTGCTCCGTTCTCGCAGATGCATTCCAAACTGTTGAGAAAGCGTTCTGATGCTAAGGGCTTCCCAAACAGTCAGCTGGAGCTCGCCTTTTAGAATTTAATTTCCCCTCAACATCCAGAGGTGTCCCCCCCCTTTTTGGTTGTTATCAGTATGTCAAGACGATTCACAGGCTGTTCAAGGTCGATGCACCGCTTACGGTTGTGTGGCTATACCTTGCCGATGCTGGATTGCAGCAAGCTATAATACAGCCAGTAGCATCAGGGGTGATCACACTTCAGTGTGTGTGATACATGAAGGCTGTCAGGGTGGGTCCAGAGGATAGAGGAGGATTTAGGCAGTGGGCTATCCAAGTGAGCCAGATGAAACGACTTGTGGAAGAATGCAATCTACATGCAGAGCTCATCAAAAGATCTCGCTAATTAAAGCATCCAACGCGTCTTCTCCAGGCTTTTGGACATTCAAAAGCGTTAAATTCCTTCTTAATTCTATGGCGAAATGATATTATGATAGCGTTGCAAATCTTAAGATCTCCTTGCCTAATCAAGTGCTCGCGGGTCGACATCTCATAATCGTTTAATAAACTAGGAGCTCATCTGTTGGCAACATAGCTGGAAACACCTGGGCTTGGCGTGCCGCTTATCTTTGACATTTTTAATAGTTTTTTCATGATACTGTGTCGCTTTCCCGTGCCATTTCTTGTCAAGCCCCTCGAGGTCAACTACTTAGTGTAACCATTCGGAAGTCATCAGCTGACAGTGAACGACCCGCTACGGTTCCAAAGTCATTCCAATTTCAATACTATGGAGACGCATGTCGAGCCAATCATCCGCAGTGCAGAATGGCACATCGAATAGCACTCCCTTATGACGCTATATCGCATGTTGCAGGTGCATTGAGGGCACGTAACACCTGGTTTGATGTGCTAAAAAGATAGCATCTGTGCCTGGGGCGATGTCCAATAGTGCCTTGAAGTTAAAAGTTCCGTTATAAATGGGTGAATGAGTTTCGATTTATACGCACCCGTATGAAATAGCTGGCCACCGTTTTCTGGAGAACATCGAGTCACCGCCCGTGGATACCCTGGCTACTGACATAAAAACAAGCACAAAAACGTCTTGCCTGCGTATTGAATCTCTTACTGCTTTGCCAGGCGTCTAGAGATAAGTGTGTGGCATGCACACGCACGCCACTTGGCATTCATAAGCTGTTTCCCTGCGTGAATCAACCGCGAGCGTAATGGTTTCCTTGTGTCCCATTCCACACAAACTGCGCGTCCCCATTCCAAGTTAATAAAAGTATTTGCATGAATAGGGAAAGTCAGGTGTGCATGCAAGAACAATAGACCTGCTGGTCTCTCGTACTCGTTTTTGTTTCTTGTCGGTTTGTTCCGCTGATGACATACTCAGGTAGAGGAGAAGAGAGGGAATGTCCTCACATGTGCATTCGCATGGAATGCTGAGGAAGGGGAACCCGTGAAATGTATGCACGCCTCAGCGCGCCTCATCTTCCGAAGGGTTGGTCAGCCTCCTCTGTAGTGAATCACGTCCACCGAGTCTGTCCCCTTGCCTGCATATGACTCAAACGAGAGCACTCACCGCATATTCCCCGGACAGCAACGGCAAGGTCCAGATGAAGATTTGGCGTGACCACAGCGCCCGCTGGCGTTTCGGGCGTCCTCTGTGGCTGCTGCTGCTGGTGATGACGCAGCCGTGGAAGCCGACCCCGCCGCACAGGCAGGGCGCTGGAGGGCAGCCGCTCTCACCGGCCCCGGCTGCACCCTCGGCCATTGTTGTCTGCAGGACTGCAGGAGGGCGGCGGCCCCGCTGATCGCCCCTTCCAGTCCGCTGACAGCGGTTTTGCGGGTTTCAGGAGGTACACTGTTGCACGTTCTGTAGGTTTGAGTTTTTCGACCCGCCGCTGTGTAAGCTCAGACTCAAACGGCAGATGTGCAGATTCAGATGCGCCGCAGTGGCAGGTGACTCGGGGCACACTGTCATGCACACAGCGATCTGTAGTTGCAGGTTATCTAACATCTACTCCTGCGCTGTTACACACTAGTCTTCTGCTCTCTGTTATCTTTATATGTAGCAGTTCTTTATATGTAGCACTTAGCTGCTGTTTGATTTGAGCAGACTGCGTTAACGCTGGCAAGCAACATTCACAGATGCATAAACATTTGAAAAGTAGGTTTGGCTCCGACGACGTGTTTGTAGCACATGATGTGCCTGGCCGAAGAAAGAATCTGTCGGAGCAAGATGGTATTCAGTGAATACCATTGACATTTTGCCGTGGGACGAATGAAGTGGTGACTGAAAAGTGTCAACCCGCTAAAAGATTCCCAAGCCTGAGCGATGGTAGCCAGACATCCGCAAGCACGCATTTATTAGTCATGTCATCAGGCAAAACAAATCGGTTACGAGAGTTAGCGAGCAAAGGAATTCACGAATGTAACGTATTTGCACCGATACTCCATAAACATTTATTGAGCAGAAATGGTACGGAAGCTGGTAGAAATGGTTCTGGAAATGTATTGGAATTGCGTCATCGCTCCACTGAAAGCTCCACTGCTACATGAAGCACGGAAGGGTCGCTTGGCACTACTCTTGGACTCTGTGCGTGCTGTATGAGTAGGCACGCCGATAACAGGAATATGGCGACTGGCACGGCGCTTGCTAACCTCTGATGATTTACAGGGCCCGTGCCTATCTGGGTCCGCGCTGACACACTTGTCAAGAACCTCCTTGAAATTGAGGCCTGGTGGACCGTCTGCTTAGGAGGTAGTTCAGGCACTTTTGCAGGTCACAAGGTACTCATTCCCCCGCCCCAGATAATCATCTTCTGAAATCCCTTCTTCACGACGGCAATGTGGTATCCCACCCCATGTTTCACCCCAACGCGGCCGTTTCAGAGGTTTGAGAGTTATGTGGTTCGGAAACATACGCGCCGCTGCAAAATACTTTTCTGAAGTCGAAGTTTTCTGAAGTCGTCCTTGCTCCAGCTTTGATAATTTATTTTTTGCAAAGCGATACCCTCGCGTTCCGCCGTTTTGCTTTTACTAATTTATGCTGTTTTATCACTTTGTATTGTGTGAAGCCTAGTGAGTGATTCATGTAACTCCACGTGAAGATCTGCGCTGTGTGGCTACTGTTAGGCGTGACAACCCCAGCGCCTCCGTGACATCTCCCCGGCTGACGCCACCAAGGATCACTCCCATCACCCTCGCGCGATCAACCCGGGAAGTCCTTTTTAGTGACAGTAGTGCTTATTGTTCGGCCATGTCTGAGACCTGTGATCTGGCGAAATAAAATGCTTCAGTTGCTCATAATTTCGTACGTGCCATACAATGAAGTGAAAAATGCGCGTGATTTTTGGTTCCTTGCGTCCCTTGAACGTAAAGTGCTGAATCTGCAGAGCCGTTGTGCCGGTGAAGGGTGAGAAAGAGCTTGGAAGCACCCTCTAGAGAGACAGCTTTCTCAAAAATGCCAGGCCACAGCTCGCTACCGCTTGGCAAACCTGATCTCTGTCCAGCACAAGCAAGGCATGCTGCCATTCTGACACAGCATTAACCTGCATATGAATTATCGGGGACACCGCATATTTTTAATATTGCTCGGAATATACGTCACACAGAGACTGCAGCATTCTTCGCAACAATAGACCGCTCCTTTGGTCGTAGGCCCAAAAGAGTACGCTTCAAGGCAGCGTGTCCATCATGAAGGTGATGTAACCACCGCAGTTTTCAATCCTTGTCCGCAACAATATACGGCATAAAACTGAAAGCGGTTGCGATCAGTGCAAAACAGTATTTTTATTAAGTCATGACGTGGGCTTACGTAATACAGCACAATGGTGTTTTATTGCATCGCATTGTATTGTGGCCTAATGCACTAGGAACTAAGGCTCAGTGGAAGGCCATAGACTTCAATCAGCTTTCAAGTCACAATTATACCTTGGTCAAGTTCGTGCAACATCGGGACGTATTGGGAGACTGTGACGCCAATCTCATATAATCTATCACCAAAAGGTTTTCTTTGCCATTGTCGTATGCCATGCGAGTAAAATGTTGTCGCTCTTAAGTTATTCAAGATGTTCTTGTGTTTTGAAACGTGTTGAGAGGCTTGTTATAAATTTCAGCTTACTGGGATCGCTGAAATAACAAAACAAATCAACGTAACGTAATACATTTAATTGGTTATAACAGATATCAGACGGCATATTTTTGCACATACAAATCGCACTTTTCGGCCCCCAACGTATTTACTGCATCTCTTTCATTCGTGACAGTCACGAACAGGTACACCAGAAGCAGAGCGACGGGTGGCATGACAACCGTGTCATCCCTTGAAAAATTAGACAGGAATCCCGTGACGTTGCGCGGAAAGAAACAAGGTTTTAGCACATATCTACCCGGGTGATCCGCTATCGCCGCTCACGAAGGACGCAATCTTGATATCTCACAGAGCTTTTGTGGACAGAGCTATTGACAGCGGGCGTCGGAGCGTGCTTGTGGTTCTGGTTATAGCGTGCGAAGAGGTGCCTCATAAAACCTTCGCTCTTTAATTTCCACTCCGCGGAACTTACTCTTCATGCCTATGAGCTTTGTGTCCCGCCTACTAAGAAACCTCACAAATAGTCAATGCCGCGAAAATGATATTCTTATGACGGCCAGGTATCTTGACCAGATTTTTACATGTGAGATTTTGGTACCAGCGCAAATAAACCACAAAATGCGGGCAGCATTGAAGTACGTCGACAGGTTTTGTGTGCATGATGGCTGTCGCCACAATGTGCCCACCCTACTCACAAATTACCACCGGTCCTTAAGATATGACGCATTGTACCCAGCTGTCCAACTGGCGATTAATACGTATCGAACTACATGCCCGTCGATATGTTAAAAACGACAGCCTATTTTGCGACAAGGACAGGTGGTGTTTTTTCGTTTCTTGGTCTCCACATCTAAAGACCCATGCTTACACGTATAGGTCGAAAGCATGCAACTTGGAAAAGTATCAATATTTGTTTAGTCTAAAGACCAAAAATGTTCAGTATCATAGGCCATACTGGAGCTTTGAGACCAGCATGGTAGAATCTGTTGGGTAGATTTCGACACTACCCCGAAAGTTTTATATACATGAATAGGACTCAATGTATAAACTTTAGCTGACTTCTCCAGTACACATGTTGTCAGCAAAAATGCTTTAACAAGGACGGTCCGAGAGGTAACATGCTTGAAAGTCAGGGGCTGAAAAATGATTGAATCGGTTGGAGCCCCTTTCGACTGCTTTTCAGCTTGTTCAGGACCCTTTAGTTGAGGACATAGTGACATATTTCAAAAATAATCGGCTTAGGATGCAAGAGTAATTCTGGATTTTTTCATTCCATTGCCGTGCATCACCGTAGGTGTAATTCTCATCAATAGGCGCAAGAAATAAGACAATTTTTCCCGCGCCCGAACACAAGGCCCATTTTAATGCGCTAACTGGAGGTGAGGAGCATCCCCATCGGTGACCAGTGCCCTTCCCTCCCCCAACGGGAAGCCCTCTTTTGACGGCAGCTCACACCCGGGTCTTTGAAACTGCTCAGACAGAGAGCGTGAGGAAACACGCCTCACGAATTCACGGTGGATGCATGTTTTCTGTGTGGAGCCGATATTTTCACGTGATGCAGCTGTTCTTGGAAAAAAGAAGATAACGAAAAATGATTGCGGAGGTGCTTTTGAAAGGGAGAGCCTAAAAACCACCAAGCCAAGCAGACATGTCGGATGTCCGAAAACGCTCATCTGATCGCTTTGGAACCTGCACCCATCGGCTTAGTGTAATGAGGTGAGAGAAGAAACAGCTCAGATCTCAGAATGCAATACGCCCATCAATGCGGCACTTCTGCCATTTGGCGCGCCAAACCTGATTCCTTCTTGCAGTTGCGATGCCGTGACCTAAGACCTGATGTTAAGTTGTCAAATTCCACAAATTCCAAAATTCTTGCTTGCAAGCAGCTTAGATCGCAAAACCTTTTGCTCTGATCGTCAAAAAACCTTCACCATTCGATGCACCGTATCTAATTCTATGTGAAACATACGAAAATGGTGACCTTCTACCAAGTTTTAGCTGCCAATTTTTTTTGAAATCCAACACGTTCTTGCTTGCAGCCTCTGCACCATATTAACGCCTATTGTCGTGTTGTGGCGTTCATTTCTGGCTTTGAGATAATTTGTGCGGTGGGACATGATAACCCGAGAACAGATTCTACATTTCGGATAAATTCTACAGAGTATTACAGTTATTCATTCCAGAGTTATGTTGTTTATTTTTACATGTTTATTTACATCACCTAGGGTAATCACGTTCATAACTGCAAGATGGTACATCAAATCGCACACTAAGCAATCACGATGTGTCTTTCGCTCTCTTCTACCACCCGTCCTTGCTCCCTTTGGTGGCCATAGGATGCACTGACGAACCTTTCTTGTTTATAATGCAGCGCATCATTGTCTGTTAATTAACAGCACCACACACAATGCCAGCCTTGATTTGCCTAGCAGTGTTAAACACTACAAGATGCCGGCGTTTCGATACTTTTGGACACGCACGTGAGCCTCAACAACCATCGTTAATTAACCTTGCGTATTTACGTATCAGTATCATAAGCCAGCGCGGTCATGCCAGCGCGATTTTTGCGACGGCCCCAAATGCACAGCTTACTTCCACGCGTTCCATGCAGTGAGTGCTCTTTAGAAGACCTAAATTCCGCGGCTCTTAGCTATATCATCATTCAGTCCTATTTTATTTCTCCTTTTGGCAAAAGCTGCCCGGTCATCGAGCACTACTGTTGGCTGTTGAAGGCGTGACTCTGTGGGAGCGTAATGGTCGAGTGGTTTAAACCCCGGCTGCGCTAATCCTAAGCACTAACATGACCTCTGTAACCGCTGGCGCCCCTCAAAAATGATGGGTGACGTGTGTCGCGGTCCTGTTAAAAAAGAAAGGGCATGTTTTTGTAGGAGTGTACACAGGATTGCACAGTGGGCGGGATCACAGCCCAAAAATGTTCGCCGAGCTCAGCGTCGTTCAGCGCTCCGCCGACGCATGGAGTCGCTTGCGTGCCGTTCAGTCACATCGTACGTTCTCGATATTTTTTCGCGTCAACCCGTGATTTTTAGCTGTCAGCATTAAGCCACGTATACACATGGTATGCATGCATATACATACACGGCATGTTCACACACATACGATTCACTGCAAACGTGCCATGAATTTGGTAGATGGGACGGGGGACACGTGCCCCCCGGGGCGCTGAAGCACCTAGTATGAGCCAGAGGCTTAGGCGAAGGCGGCCAATCACGCCTTCGTCGCCGAATCCGCTTCGACAAAGACAAACGCGCAAGCTTACCCCGTGCGGTGGGCGCGTTTAAATTCCTTTATACCATTACTGAACAGTCACAGCACACATTGTAAACATTTCCTTAGCTATGCGGAGCTATGCAGGCGGATACACTTGAATGCACAGCTAAGAAGCCCGATCTTTGATAATACGACACGGTGTGCGAATGAACCCATGTAAAGTTTAAGTGATGGCCTGTGCTTTGGTTCTCGGATGGTTATTAGCGCGTCTTTCGTTGCATACCGGAAACTTTGAACCAGTCATGTTGTCTCTTCTTCCGTCATTGTATTTCTGATTATCTCCCCGCTGCTGCTATGCCTTAATGCCGCGCAGTTTCAGTTTGATCCACAATGCACAGTTCGCCGCATGCTTACGGCGACAATATATCTGGCAGTGTCAAGTGTCACTGAATAAGCTATCGGCACAAGTAATACCCACGATTGTCACCTCCATTTCGTGCACTGCAAAGCACGAAGTGAATCACAAACATACCGGCACCACAACAGCACTGGTGAACTGGCGCTTGTCCCGTGAATCAGCCTCCCCCTGCAAATTGGAATCCCGAAAGGCGTCGTTGCTCGCGCAGCAAAGTTACGACGGCTTGACGAAACTGACTTTCGGTTGCTGTCGATGGGTTGACAACTGCTTGACGTGTTTCATCCATGTTTGCCATCGATAGTAACACTACGGGCTTAAAAAT
The DNA here is from genome assembly GCF_011947565.3 of Pollicipes pollicipes. NCBI lineage: Eukaryota > Metazoa > Arthropoda > Thecostraca > Pollicipedomorpha > Pollicipedidae > Pollicipes > Pollicipes pollicipes. The sequence goes on along the minus strand of NW_023596136.1, from coordinate 28,406,367 downwards.
GAAAGTTCCTTTCTTAAGCGGAGGACCGGCAGACTCGATGCAGGAGCGGCGTAGCTGTTGCGGTCCAACGACGTAGCAGCTGAGGAAGGCGGTGCAGGAGACGATGGGGCCAGGCCAGACGACATAGAAACTGTCCAAACCGTGATCGTACCCCGCTTCAACGTTGTCAACACGCGTGTGCACCTTTAATGCTCGTACCTATGCGCTGTGAACATTGCAGGCTCTTGCGTCGCTCTGTTTGACCTGCACAGGAGTCAACACCAAGGGCTGGTGTGCGCCTCTTTACTGTCGCCGACTTCACTCGGCAGGCCACGGTCTAAGCTTTTTTCTAACGAAACGCTGAAACATGAAAGCTGTGTGAAGCTCTTGGCAATACAGCGAGGTCGGCAAAATATGCACATTTTCCCTTTGTGTCGCCGAAATTCTATTGGCCGAATTTCACAAGGAATGTTTTAAGATAAGCATTGCTCCCAAAAATAGGCGACATGACACCTCCAAGCTTATGAGCTTATGGCAGTTCATTAGGTCATGGATACACGAAGACCAGCAATCTGTATGTTAATAGCTGCATTGAATACAACGTTAATGCCCGAAAATAAGCTCAAAACAAAACTAGCCTTGTACCGTACCGATGCAAGTCGCATCAAACGTCAAAATAACGTAACAGAAACATGAAGACGTACCTAATAGATCAAACATCACCTCAAAGTAGTAAATCCAACGTATAAGTTTGGTATCATTGTGATCTAAGACATGTTCTTTTTCATCACCTGCTCTTTTCTTTTTTTCACTGCTTCTTGTCATTCCGTGCTGCTCACTAGGTGCTTACGTTTGTAGTAAAAGAGATTAGATTCATTAAAAACATCCCAGGTGAAGAGGCGGTAAGCTGAGATATTAGTACTTGAATGCTGAGCTATGGGCGATATTCGAATTTTTGCTCGCCAAGATATGGGTTTATGTAATCGGCGATATAAATTGTTGTGGGTGATATATATGTCCATATGGTCATATGATCGTGTGGTCCTCATGGTTTGCAGCCTAACGAAAAAATTACCCAATGTCTTTCAGGGCCAAAAAATATAATCTCACAAATCCTTAGTTCTGAACATCGGCTTAAGCTGCTTTTTCATCAGTAATATTTATGATTTATTAAAATCCATGCCATAAGAACCAGAAAAAAGAAGTTATCTTGTCCACCCAGCTGTGCCTGTCAATTTATCCCACACCCGCCTAGCGTCATCATGAGGGCACCTAACGATGGCGTCCAAAACTTCCATCGTTGGCGAGAATAGTTCACCAGAGATCAGTGTATATCATAAGGCATTCTGAACGCCGTGTTTTATCGTACATTTCTACAGTTTTGTGAAAGCCCGCCCATCTGACACGAAATCGAAACTGTGGTAGCACAGCCAAAGATTGCTAACTTAAGGTGCCTCTAAAATGTTATAAAAGCAAAATGTTTGCAGAAACCCCGGTGACAAAACACAAATGACGGCATGGAAATTCTACGTATCCATCAAATACCGTTCAGTGACAGGATGAAGTTTAAGCAGCACACCGACGCTCAGTTAGACATTCATTTTCTTAGCTACACCGATATGAGGACAGCTGGCGAAAATGGGCTTAGCTTCCTCATCAAGAGAAGGAAAAGGTTCAAGGAGAGAAGTAGACCATCGTCTAAGATTCGTCTGAGTTATATATATATATATATATATATATATATATACATTAGATACAAAGATAGAGAGAAAAATATGTTTAGACCAAAAATACGAGCATAAACATTGGTTCTGCCCCTTTATGAGTTACCCAATGGTGGCTGGTTGATGAAATGAGGTAGGGAAACACATTGGCAGATGGACAAAATGACATGGGAATCGACGGGTCCAAACATCTACCCGTACCTGGCAAGCTAGATGATCGTTCCAGCAAATGATCGTGTGATCACGTGCATTATGTGCCTTAGCGTTTTATTGTCAAGATCCGTGTGCGCATGCATGTGCGTGTGTGCGTGCGTGTGAGTGAGTATGCCTGTAAAACTTGGCGCATTGCCAGAATAGCTGCATTCTGCAGGCTACAAAAACACATGTTTGATTGAATGACTGATTTATTGAGTTTGCTGTATTAACATTTTACTACGCACAGTGATCAAAGCTTAGCCCCCTCCCCCCCCCCCTGTATTTACGGCTCCTGCACTGATAGTGAACGGCCTGCAATGTGGGGATAAACAGCTCGCGATGTGGTCGCATATCACACTGTTACGTAGCACTGTAATGCTAGAAGCTCTTGACAAGTGTAATTCTGAGAAGCAACGCAATCGTCATAGGCAACATTTATTTTCCCCAGGTTAGGACAAATGAGATATTGTGGCACATCCATGTTTAAAATGGAGAATAGACGGAACCCTCTTGCTTACAGCGGCCATGTTTTCAAAGCTGGGAGCAAACTTCGTCATGCTTGCCAGGTTGTCACTGGGCTTCTCAAGCTTCCTTATTCATACGTTTTGAAGACAATGAGACTATTTCATCCCTTTAAACTCAAAAATTTAGTCCATTCTTGTATTTCCAACACATAGAATTTGCATGACCTCTAGGGTAACTTGAAGGCTTTCACTGAAACCTTGTGCCACGACGTGACTGACATCGCTTGTAATTTTTCAGAAGTGCTGTCTTCATTACATGCTGCTTTTGATCGCTTGGAAGAATTTACCTGGATTCATTTAATGAGCTTAGCAGCTTTCGGGCCGCATAGGTAAAACAGCAGTAAGAGCTTCGTTCCTCGGAGAAAAACCAGGAGAATGGAGATGTAGGTGCGTTGATATTTCGACAACATGCCTTTATCGAAATAGTAGCAGAAGATTCGTTTTCCCCAGGTTAGGATAAATTAGATATTGGGACATATCCACATTTAAAATGGAGAATAGACAGAACTCCCTTGCCTACAGCGGCCTTGTTTTCAAAACTGGGAGTGAAACAATAGCACTTCTGCTTTTGTTCCGATCAAGGCATGTTGCCAACCAACAAGTACTAACGCATCTATATTTCCATTTTCCTGGTTTTTCTCCGAGGAACGAGGCTACTGCTGCTGTCTTATCTATGTGAATAATATTTCTCTGAAATGCACTTAACACCTTCCAGGTTGCGTCAGCAATCTTGCTCGCCGTTTTCGTCTCCTTGCTTTACAAGGACTACAGTGAATACGCCTCTACATTCACCGCCTTCTACCACAAAATAGGATGTTCATAAAACAGGATTACCTAACATTTGACAAAGCATCCAGCAAAAGTTTTAACTCGGCTATGATCCGATGCTGCAGAACCTGCATGCGTAGGCATATTGGCGTTGGTCCACATGGTTTCATCATTTACCGCACGCGTTGTTTAAAAACGCTTGCACGTCATCAGCAGGACATCAGGTTGTCGTAACCGCAGTCCTTATATCCGGCTCGTAAAGTAGGCTGAGCCTGTTAACGCCTGTCTGCCGTGCGGCCGTGATGCTGTGGTCATGAGAGAGACTCTTCACCAACGTGCCTCCTTCCTTGCCGTTTCGTATAAATAAGCTGTCATGAAATGTGGGTTTTCACAAACAGGCATTCGGTTCACTTTGCAAAACTCCAGTCGATGCATTTTCTTTTTATGCCGCTGAGAGTTCCTTTGTGGTTCAGTTATCAATTGGCATTTGGGGCTTCCATATTTTAGGCCACCAGCCTACTTAGAATGCGAAAACTGAGCGTATATACGAATTTGGGGTACGCCATAAACACAACCGTTAGCATTCCCTGAGAACATGTAAAACGGTCCAGATAGATTGCCTAATGCATATATGCGGCCGGTTAATGTGCCCTAATCGAACCTCTATCTTATCCCTTCAGGTAGATTTATCGGGCAATTTGAATTTCTGTTGTTCCTCTGCGCATTTTTTGCCCTTTTGACCTTCGAATGCGGTCAACAGCTCCGGATAAAAAATCCGGGCGGGCCCGAATCGGCGGGGAAAACTCGTTTCTCGGCGGCGTCACCGGTCGTAAACTGGCGTCGGGCGGGCCGAACCCGTCCTATGCATAACAAGGGGTGAGAAACGCCGCTCTGAATAGCGGGCCGGCCCGGCGACCGGAGTGGACGGCGCTCGACTCGGTCGCCGTCCACTCCGGCAGCGCGCTATTACCCGAAAGACCGGTGGCAGACGGGGCCGTCGCCGACTCGCTGTAGCGGCCCCACCCCCAGCCACGCGCAAGGCGCCGCCGTGCTATAAAAAGCGGCGCAAAAACGCGCGATGATGGACGTGTTGACCGGCCCGCTGAAAGATAACCGCTGTGGCGTTTTTTCCGGTGATGTTAACAACTCGTCGGCGGTGCTGAACGCAATGACTGACACGCGGTGCGTGACTGACACGGCGGCGCGTGACTGACTCCACAGCGCGCAGCTGACGACACAGCTCGTGGCTGACACGGCGGCGCGTGGCTGACACGGACGTGTGACTGACACCACGGCACGTGGTTGACACCACCTTGCGTGGCCGACAGCACGGCACGCGGTTGACACCACGGTGCGCGGCTGACACCGCAGTGCGTGACTGCCACCGCAGCCGCCCACCTCCGCCGTTTGTCAGGCGTCTGACACGCGGCCGTCCGCCCGCCATGAATATCGGAGGCAGAGCGCATGGTAAAAACCGGCCCCATCTAACCACTATCGGGCGCGGGGTATCTGCATAGGAATGCGCAGATCGGTGGGACTACGCGCGGCTCGGGACAGCCGCGGTCCTGCGTCTCGCGACACCCTCCTCAGCCCTCCGAACGGCCGCGAGCCCGGCTCAGGCCGAGCTGTCCGGTGTGGTCACGCGGCTCGGGACAGCCGCGGCCCTGCGTCTCGCGACACCGTCCTCAGCCCTCCGAACGGCCGCGAGCCCGGCTCAGGCCGAGCTGTCCGGTGTGGTCACGCGGCTCGGGACAGCCGCGGCCCTGCGTCTCGCGACACCCTCCTCAGCCCTCCGAACGGCCGCGAGCCCGGCTCAGGCCGAGCTGTCCGGTGTGGTCACGCGGCTCGGGACAGCCGCGGCCCTGCGTCTCGCGACACCGTCCTCAGCCCTCCGAACGGCCGCGAGCCCGGCTCAGGCCGAGCTGTCCGGTGTGGTCACGCGGCTCGGGACAGCCGCGGCCCTGCGTCTCGCGACGCCCTCAGCCCTCCGAACGGCCGCGAGCCCGGTTCTGCCAAGCTGTCCGGTGTGGTGTGAACTCCAGTCCACCAAGCCACCCGGCGGTGGGGATCAGCTAGGAGTCAGCTTCCTGGGTGACCGCGGCTGATGGCATGATAAGCGCGCCAGCCGCTGTGACCACCGTGGCAACCAGCTGGCACTGCATGTGGATGATGGCTACTGCAGGACCGGTATCTGCCCACAACTGGGCAGCAGTTTGCAGGCACCGACGTCAGCTGGTCTCGGTGAGAATACTGGTGTGGTGCAGGCCACAGCTGGCGTACTGCTGGAGGCCATCACGCGCTGTGGGTCACATGTGCCTCAACGCTGGTGATCACAATGGTCGAGTCCTTATGTCCCTTGTTGGCGCCGAGCTGCTGAGTGTGACGGTACAGGGTACGTATACCGGAGAGAGCCACGTGCCTGCCAGTGCTGGCCAGGAGTCTACCAGAGCTGGTCAGGAGCTGCTGAGTGTAACGGTGCAGGGTACGTATACCGGAGAAGGCCACGTGCCTGCCAGTGCCAGTGCCAGTGTCAGGAGTCTGCCAGTGCTGGTCAAGAGTCTGCCGGTGCTGGCCAGGAGTCCACCAAAGCTGGTCAGGTGTTTGCCAGTGCTGGCCAGGAGTCTACCAAGGCTGGTCAGGAGTCTGCCAGAGCTGGTCAGGAGCCTGCCAACGCTGGTCAGGAGTCTGCCAGTGCTGACCAGAAGTCTACAAAAGCTGGTCAGGAGTCTGCCAGAGCTGGCCAGGAGTCTACCAAAGCTGGTCAGGAGTCTGCCAGAGCTGGTCAGAAGTCTGCCAAAGATAGCTAGGAGCCTGCCAGAGCTGGTCAGGAGTCTGTCAGTGCTGGACAAGAACCTGCCAGGGCTGGTCAGGAGTCTACCAGAGCTGGACAGAAACCTGCCAGAGCTGGTCAGAAGTCTACCAGAGCTGGTCGGGAGCATTCTTGTGCTGTATTAACCTCCTAGTACTTGAAACTTTTTCTAAATAAACAATTGCGGTAAGCAAATCGTTATTGAAATTGCAGACACTTCGTCAAATCAATATTTGCTTCAGCTCATTCTGTTTTACCGACCTTTATTCTAAATCACGAGAGCAGAAGAGCAAATAAATCGTATACCTAATTATCAAATGGTTCCATCCGAAAATATTGTTCTCTCATTTTCACCGCCCAGGAATCGCCCCTGTCATTTCCAGCTATGTATATGACATTGCTTCTTGTGCCATCAGCGTGTAAACCTTAGCAGCTGTTTTGACTAAAACAGCAGTCCACAGTCGAATAAATATGTTTGGATAATGTCATTTGTGTGCCGTTTCCAGCTGACACGAAGTATCCTCAAAATCCTGTCAACATCCGCCTCTGTCCCAAACACGGGACGCAAGTTTGCTGAAAAGATACCTGAGTAGTCCACACCTCTGCGAAATGGACAACTCGATGAAAATTTATAAAATATCTGACAAGACATAGCCAAACGGACCCTCCATCTTCATCACCATGAAATTGCCCCTTTCATTTTTACCATTATGCTGTATCACGTATAGAATTAATGCAAATACTTCGAGTCTTTACGGAGCAAAACGCCTGACGTGGGGAGCTGACTTGATTAACTTCACATTAATTCACGTGACTACAAAGCGTTAAAAAATGATCAAACGTGCCTTCCAAAAACCTGTCCCAGATCAGCCTCCGATCAAGATCGAACGTTCGATATAAGGTGCAGAAGTAAGAACTAGAAAAAGTCACTTAAGTTCAAGGCGACGCTTTTCTGAGTGTAGGCAAAGCTGACAGAAACGGGGATTAAGTCCCCCTCCGTCGTACAGAAACAGAGCTAAGAGATACTTTAAACACTTACGGAAATGTATTATTTCAGGAAACATCCTCTCCACCTTTTTCAAGCGTTTCGCCATCGCCAATGAAGGTTGAACACCCTTGCACAGTACCAATAGCTATTATTGGTGATGACAGTAGTCGCAAAGAGCAGCGGTGTGTCACACCAGGCCTTGGCAGATATCCTAAACAGAGAGCAGTGGTGTGTCACACCAGGCCCTGGCAGATATCCTGAACAAAGAGCAGTGGTGTGTCACACCAGGCCCTGGCAGATATCCTGAACAAAGAGCAGTGGTGTGTCACACCAGGCCCTGGCAGATATCCTGAACAAAGAGCAGTGGTGTGTCACACCAGGCCTTGGCAGATATCCTGAACAAAGAGCAGTGGTGTGTCACACCAGGCCTTGGCAGATATCCTGAACAAAGAGCAGTGGTGTGTCACACCAGGCCTTGGCAGATATCCTGAACAAATGAAGTAAAACCAGCCACCGCTCATCATTCATGGCCCAGCCCGCGCCTGGCCGTCACAGCAGAAGGCAAGGAATGCAGAAAAGAACAGTTGAAGTACGGAAAAATGCCGGATTATCAGGTTACAAACATGACAAATGGTCCCATCGTTGCATGAACAACGCAGGCAGACATGTTCAAGTGCTCGCTGCTTCGCCATAACAAACTCGCTTCTGATGCCTGAAATTAGAGGAAAGATGCATTTTTCCGTCGTGTCAAGTAGTTTTTCGTTCCTCTCTACTTCAAATCATGCGAAATAACGGATTCGCTTTTGATTCTTTGTCAAGTACTTGCTCGTTCCTTCGAAACCAGCTTTATTTGAAGCAACATGTGTGATTTTTCCGATTATTCTTATTCCGAACCGAATCAAGTGCAGGTCTCGTCTGAGTTCTCTTGCAGAGCTGGCTGAGTGTCTGACAGAGTTGTCTGTCTGATTGTCTGGCCCGCTCGGCGGGGCTGGCCACAGACCGGGAGTCTGCCGGAGCTGGCCGGGAGTCTGCCGGAGCTGGTCGGGAGTCTGCCAGAGCTGGTCAGGAGTCTGCCGGGGCTGGTTAGGGGTCTGCCGGGGCTGGCCGGGAGTCTGCCGGGGCTGGCCAAGAGTCTGCCGGAGCTGGCCGGGAATCTGCCGGAGCTGGTCAGGAGTCTGCCGGAGCTGGCCGGGAGTCTGTCAGATCTGGCCGGGTGTCTGTCGGAGCTGGCCGGGTGTCTGTCTGAGCTGGTCAGGAGTCTGCCGGGGCTGGCCGTGAGTCTGCCGGAGCTGTCCGTGTGGCCACCTGAGTCGGCTGAGCGCCTGACGCGATTGGTCAGACGTCTGCCAGACTCGGTCGGATGTCGGCCGCACTTGGTCGCTAGTCTGCTAGAGTTGGCCGCGTGTATGTGTGTGGCAGTTGGCCGGGTGTGTGTGTGGTAGTTGGCCGGGTGTGTGTGTGCGGTAGTTGGCCCGGGTGGTGTGTGTGTGTGTGTGTGTGTGTGTGTGTGTGTGTGTGTGTGTGTGTGTGTGGTGTGTGTGTGGTGTGTGTGTGTGTGTGTGTGTGTGTGTGTTGTGTGTGTGTGTGTGTGTGTGTGTGGTGTTGTGTGTGTGTGTGTGTGTGTGTGTGTGTGTGTGTGTGTGTGTGTGTGTGTGTGTGTGTGTGGTGTGTGGTGTGTGTGTGTGTGTGTGTGTGTGTGTGTGTGTGTGTGTGTGTGTGTGTGTGTGTGGTGTGTGTGTTGTGTGTGTGTGTGTGTGTGTGTGTGTGTGTGTGTGTGTGGGTGTGTGTTGTGTGTGTGTGTGTGTGTGTGTGTTGTGTGTGTGTGTGTGTGTGTGTGTGGGTGTGTGTGGTGTGTGTGTGTGTGTGTGGTGTGTGTGTGTGTGTGTGTGTGTTGTGTGTGTGTGTGTGTGTGTGTGTGTGTGTGTGTGTGTGTGTGTGTGTGTGTGTGTGTGTGTGTGTGTGTGTGTGTGTGTGTGTGTGTGTGTGTGTGTGATGTGTGGTGTGTGTGTGTGTGTGTTGTGTGGTGTGTGTGTGTGGTGTGTGTGTGTGTGTGTGTGTGTGTGTGTGTGTGTGTGTGTGTGTGTGTGTTGTGTGTGTGTGTGTGTGTGTGTGTGTGGTGTGTGTGTGTGTGTGTGTGTGTGTGTGTGTGTGTGTGTGTGTGTGTGGTGTGTGTGTGTGTGTGTGTGTGTGTGTGTGTGTGTGTGTGTTGGCGGCAGTTGGTCCGGGTGTGTGTGTGGCAGTTGGCCGGGGTGTGTGCGGCAGTTGGCCGGGGTGTGTGCGGCAGTTGGCCGGGGTGTGTGCGGCAGTTGGCCGGGTGGCGCGGTCGCTAATTGGCCGCTGAGGCCGGCCGGCCGGTCGCCTAGTTTCTGCTGACGCCGGCCGTCTTTGAGGAGACGGAATGTTTGCCGAATCACGGCAACTGAATGCGAGCGGGGGCGGCGGCACGCCCCTGAAGCGCGGGCGCATTGCACCAAGCGGCCGGCGCCGGCGGCGACAGGTCCTGGACGGCGGCGGCCGCGGTCGCTGCCGGGCGGGGACGACAGACCGCTGCCGGGCGGGGACGACAGACCGCTGCCGGGTGGGGACGACAGACCGCTGCTGGGTGGGGACGACGGACCACTACTGGGTGGGGACGACGGACCGCTGCCGGGTGGGGACGACAGACCGCTGCCGGGTGGGGACGACAGACCGTTGCTGGGTGGGGACGACAGACCGCTGTCGGGCGGGAACGACAGACCGCTGCCGGGTGGGGACGACAGACCGCTGTCGGGTGGGGACGACAGACCGCTGTCGGGCGGGGACGACAGACCGCTGCCGGGTGGGGACGACAGACCGCTGCCGGGTGGGGACGACAGACCGCTGTCGGGCGGGGACGACAGACCGCTGCCGGGTGGGGACGACAGACCACTGCCAGGTGGGGACGACAGACCGCTGCCGGGTAGGGACGACAGACCGCTGCCGGGTGGGGACGACAGACCGCTGCGGGGTGGGGACGACAGACCGCTGCCGGGTGGGGACGACAGACCACTGCCGGGCGGGGACGACAGACCGCTGCCGGGTTGGAACAATAGGTCACTAGATGATTCGACGGATGTATGTCCACTGGCTCTCTCTTTAATTTACAAACAAGATTGCTTTTAAAATAGCCGGCTGTGTCTGATGGGGGGATGAAAATCTAAGCCGATAAAATGGATGAGTATATAACAACATACGGTGTTAGGCAATTGTGAGAAAACTATTGCAAATCACGGAGATATCTGGGTGATTATCGGTCACACTAAACAGAGCTACACTCCCATGTAATTCTCGTGGCCCAAAGCTGTTTTTGAAATGCGTCAAGCTATTCTCTAAAATCCCTCGATTTAACAACAGCGCCTTCAAGATTGGTTTCCAAAAACATGCTTGAGGCCTTCCAGTCAATCATGGGCACAATAGGGTAAGACAGTTTTGAAGTATGTAAAGGAGTTGTATACCATATATTTGCTTGCACCTTATTGATGGATTCACGACGTCTTGCTGGTATCTGACGTCACTCCTCAAGCAGGTCGAAATCGTGCAGATTCATTGTTTGCGCAGGGCGGACGAAAACACGTGAACGTCTGTACTCATCGACCGACATTTTTTTGTCAATACGGCAATGCGTTTTCTCCTCCGTCGTAAGATGTTAATGCCATTTCGCTCATTCTGAAGATCGTCAATAAAAACTTAGGATCGTCAAATCTGGGCACGGTACCCACTCATGGCCTTTAAATTTTTCACGATTTAAATATTTTCCATGCAAATCAAGTTGGCGCGGCCAAATGTTAGTGATGTTGAAAAGTTACAGAAAGGGCTTAGCTCATGAAACAGTTTTCAAGCTGATCCTTGGCAATTTGCACAGCATGGCCTTGATAGAATCGTACTTTATGTCGCTGGAAACTGCCTCGACATTCCATCAGCTGTTGAAGATGCATTCATTTGTTGAAAGTGTGACGTCCGGGTCGAGCCTTGCTGTTAAGTTAACAACTTTCTCATGGTCTACTTTCTAATTCTATCTAAAGATCGAATGCTAAGCCTTGATACCTGTGGCCAGATTTGGCCACCTGAAGGTAGCACGGTTTGTACCTCAATGGCACACAGCTTACGGGCTTGGAAGGATCTTTTTACCCTGGTCTCCCCATTAATGCTCTTGTTGGTGCTTGATGCAGCCGGACGGGAAAATGAAGTAATCGGTTTCACCCCTTCAACCTGGCATGCCATCACGGTTCACATGTGTCGATGCCCATTTTTAATGTCTGATAGAGGTTTCCACGAGATACCTAACGCCGTCTTCTGCATTGTGGTAGCATGCTATAGTTTCGTGCTGAGAGGAATGCTCTATAAAGTGCTAGTCTGACCGTTTTACCTGTTTTGACCTTTCAAAAGTCATCTTTACCCTTCAGAGGCATGCCTGTCTGATGCAATTTGACGACAGCCTTTCAAGCCGTTTTCTGCGAGACTCTAGTTCGCTTAGTTTTCGAGATCTTAGGGAATCTCTGAAGACTCATTCCTCGTAGGGAGAGGATGAAAAAGAACTCCTGTATGGCGACGCATAAATATATTACACAATTACGACGCTAGGGTATGCTAGAAATTCCAAATTCTTCAGCATGCTCATGGTGCATGTGTAGATACCGCAGGAGCGTCGATTGGTCAAATACACCCAGGTATGTTGCCCAACGTGCAATACCGTTTTTTGACAACACGTGATCACACAAAGATACATATCTCCAATGGTCGGATATATCGAGCTTATCAACGTGAGAACTGAAAACAGATGAGGCCGCCCAGAGCATTTAGGAGACCATGCGGGGGGCGGTTCATTCTCTGCAGAAAGCCGCATTTTGTGAGAACTTCAGGAAGGGGCGTTTTGGGCTGTTCTTTCTGGAAGCTTCTCAGCGTCAACGCACATTGTCTTGATGAACAATTCCTGATTGTCGTCATGCACAGGGTATCATCGTGGAGCTATCTAAACAAACGTGTTTTCGGGCAAACCGATTCATGTTGGAGCTTGGAAGCTTGCAAAAAAGAATGAAGACCAAAAGACCCTCCTTGCAGTTCTTGTAAAATGTATCGCCCTGCACAGACCACGACGCCTGCATGGTCTTTGAACGCTCTCAACGGTCTCAACTGTGTTTTACTGCGTTTTGTCAACTGCGCTTGGGACAGGTTTTATCAGTGAAAGAACGCACAGACAATGCTGTCATTAACTGATCGACTGTCATTGATTGACGGACAACATTTCCATGATTTGTCATCCGGGCCATAAGTGGACGTTTGCAAGAGCCAGGTGGTCATAATTAATACCTGAGAAACCCAAACCGCGGTGGCAATAATTTTAAACAACGCTAACAGATGAAAAGGGAAAACGTGGTTATGTCACACTTACGACGAATTACGAAACGGCAGACGCGCACGTATTTCTTTTGAATATCATAACGAAGTCAGCCTCCGCGTGATGAAATCTTCTACTTCGCACAAAATACCTAGAAATTTCCTCAGCACGTGACACAGTTTACCTCGGGGTGGGCTAGGCTGCATCTGTTTTCTGAAATGGGTCCATCCAGAAGTCATTTACCAAAAACCGAACGCGTACTCTCCGAAAGTTTATCGCTACTTCCTGTGTCGAAAGGCCATAGCTGAGTGCAGATATAATAGCCTTAATCCCGGCCCCAATATAGGTAGGACATGAGGGAGAAGGGAGTAAGCAATGATGTAACCCTCCCTACTGCCCGCTCTCGGCATCTGCCGAGAATCAAATCAGAAGACGCAGTAGAATGCGCCTCGACCCAGTCGCTGGGGGGGGGGGGGGGGGCCCATGCGCCGACCGACGTCCGCTGTGATGTGGCATGGCACTGGGCTGCTCGGAAAACATACCCCAGCGTGTCCACTGTATGGTTTAGTGACGTGCTATTGTCAATATCTCGAGGCCAATGAACACAGTTGTCATATGTGTGTGATATGTGTGATATGCTACGTGTGATATGCTACGATGCTCATTCTCCGACCGCAGCAGCCAGGTGGGCATGGCACGGTTGACCGGGACACGCCCAGTCGACCTCCCTGGGCGGGCCGGGGTCACGTGTGCCGGTGGGGGGGGGGGGGGGGGGCTTGAGCGCTGGCATATCCCATGCGCGGTTCCCACCCCACCTGCGCGCTTCCTGCATGATGTTGCTGAGGAGTGGGAGGGCATGCTGAATTTGTTTGCAGATTAAACATTGTGACATTAGCACGCATGGCCGCTCTGTAGAATTGGGTCAGATGGCCAATGCTCTTCGTTTCCATAACGCGGACACGATCCTGAATCATGACTGTATGTTGGACTTACATACCTGCAGATGATGTGAACACAGTCCATCTACAAGCTGGGAATTTGCTTGACTGACACCTTATGCGCAGAATAAGGCGTTTCATATCGTAATAGGACGCATTACCCTATCAGACTTATGTTAAGTGTGCACGGTACGTAAAGGCACCCGAATAAGGTCAGATGCGGGAACCTGGGCTTATGGCAGCATGTACCGGTGCGCCTTTAACAAAAAAAAAAAAACAGAAAAAGACGATAAATGCCACAGGGTACCAGGATATTGTCCGGGAAATTAACATTTATGACAAGTCACTTCAACTTGGTGGTTGGTTTCCGGGAAGAGACTTATCGGAGAAGTCGGCATGCAAAAGCCTGGTTAAACAGTGTTCCGGTTTTCCTGGACAACTCTGCAAGAAAACACGTTCCGGAATTTTTAGGTGCTCAACTGTCGGTGCATTTCAGCACCATCTTGCCATGCAAAACCAGTTGCCAGCTTTTATATCCGTCAATTTTGGCACCAGCTGGTGCGGGCTGGTCTCTCCCGTTTCTCTCGTGCTCTGTCTAGGACAGAGCTGGAAGTTTCCTAAAGTACACGGCGAGGAGACGGCGGTCAAAGACATTTTCGGTCTCATCGGGATCCAAAATGTCTCTCATGTGCCAAAGCCTAAATGCTACGTCCTTGGAATCCAGGGAGGGTGACGCGCAGTGTCAGTAGCTTGGCACTGACATGACTCTATGCCCTCATCTCTCTCTCTCTCTCTCTCTCTCTCTCTCTCTCTCTCTCTCTCTCTCTCTCTCTCTCTCTCTCTCTCTCTCTCTCTCTCTTCTCTCTCTCTCTCTCTCCTCTCTCTCTCTCTCTCTCTCTCTCTCTCTCTCTCTCTCTCTCTCTCTTCTCTCTCTCTCTCTCTCTCTCTCTCTCTCTCTCTCTCTCTCTCTCTCTCTCCCCCTCTCTCTCTCTCTCTCTCTTGCTCACTCTCTCGCTCCCTTTCTCTCTCGCTCACTCTCTCCCTCCCTCTCTCTCTCCCTCTCTCCGTCTTCCCCACCGTCTTTCCTCCGCCCCTCTCCCTCCTTTTCTCTCCCTCGCTCCGATGTTGTCACCACGCCCGGGGGCTTGATATCCGACAACGGCCTCGGCAGCTGGCGACAATCTGAAAATCTGAATCTGGGCACCTGAAAGGGATAATAACTAAAAATTTTAATCGCCTCCGAGCCGGCGGCGCGCACCGTCGAGAAGGGGCGCCGTCCTCCCGGCCCCACCTTTCTCACCTTCCTGACGCCGCGGCCCAGCCCGCCCAGATCACTATCTCCTCCCTTATGATTATCATTTAATCAGCGCCAGGTCAGGTGCGGGCTGAGGATCTGCGCCGCTTTCGGCGGAGCTGCAGCGACGGCGCGGGGGCCGCGCCGGCCACCCGGCGCCGCCGGCGCCGCCAAAGATGGCCCCCGGCTGCCCCAGGACGCCGCGCGCACATTATTTCGAATCCTAACTACATCATTAATAGGGCTGGGCTCCAGCGAGCGAGGTAATATATCTCCCCTAAAAAGTTTTATGGCGGCTAACGCCTGCTAATAGCATGCATATTATGGTGACACAGGAAGGTATGACCAATATGAGCAGGATTCATGGCCCCGGATCACGCGTCCGGCAGGTCCATGTAACGACAAATTGCGGCGGTCGTGGGACGAAGTCGCGCGGGGGAGGGGCCGGACCCACCGCCGCGCCGCGCGGGGGGGGGGGGGGCGGGGACGCGACGCGACTGACTCACCGGCGCCCCCGCCGCCGCGGCAACCAGGCTTGTGTCGCCGATTGAACGGCTTCAATTATGTTCGCACGTGCTGGCTGCCGATTGGAGGCCCATTGCCAGGTCGGGGGCAGCTCAATCGAAGCGGACAGATCTTGGGTCTATGAACGTTGTGTGGAAACGCGGACGGTAAGTCCCAATGTGCCACGAATGATCTCGAACCGTTCCACCCCGGGCCCGCGCCTGCTGACTCAGAGGCATGACCGGCCTGCGTGTACGCGGATACGTCTGTCCTTACGGTGAACCCCAGGGGTCGCCGTAAGGACAGGGTGCACGGAGGCCTTCACCACGTCGCGATCCGCCGGCGGTGGCGCCTGAGTCTGCGCCCGTGGTAACGCCGGGTACAGGCCGCAGCCGGCCCGCGCCTGTTGTAACGCAGCGCTGGCGGCGCTGGTCCGTCTGGTCTGCCGTCCCTGACCGTCTGATGCGAAAATTCATGTCATCGGCCGGCCAGCTATGACGGACATCTCGCGACCCGCCAGCTAAACCAACAATTTCTGCGCGCCTCAACCCTACGCACCCCTTCTATATTCAGCCACGCCATTATTCAGATTACACGTTTTTTATTCTAATCGGCGGCGTGGCGTACCAGCATTACCTGCGAATTACACGTCTTGGCCGTGGTTAGGGGCGTCCGAGCGCCAATTACTGCGGGATTTGTTCAATTTGGACCGCGGCGGGTTGCCGGGCGGCGCTGCGGGCCGGCCGCGCGCCGCCCGGCTGTTTTGAATATGCAGGCAGGAGTGGCGGCGGCCGGCGCGGTCAAAGGCTCGCACCCGACGCTCGCCAGCCATGATTAATGGCCGCGAAATAATTTGTTTAACACCTGTTTTTTTCGCCCGGCATTGTTGGAAAACAAGTGGACGCGGCGTACCGAGACAAAGGCGGCGCGCTGCGGCGCGCCGCGGCGCACCGGAAATGGAAATCGTTCCCGTCGATATGGCGCGATTCGCGCTGCCTCGCCGTGAAACGCGAGCCGCTCCGACTGTGACGCTGCGCCGAAACCCAGACCGCGATCAAGACAGATGTCCAGCCCGATGTCGATTTCCCGGACAGCGGCGGCGATGATTCATTACGTAAAATATCGCACTTGTTATCACTGCATGCCGGCGAAAAATCGACGCCTGGAAAGTCGGGCTGAAATTAATCGCGGCGTCGCGCGCTGTCACACGCGGCCGTCCGCCATGCTCCAAAGACGATGTCTCCGCCGTGCGGAAACTCTCCCGTCTCCTTTGTTACCCGCTCGGCAATTAATATCAAATATGTTTTGCTCGAGCGTAGAAGGATAAATCAAAACAGCCATTATAAGTCGTTCGCCGCGTATGGCGGCGCGCTTCTGCGACGGTGATTTTAGCATACGGATGTTAGGAATTAGCGCGACGCTTTGATAGGGTCTTTCTTCTTGAGGCGTCATTAGTTCAGCGTTTTAGACCACTGAATAGTTAATTTCCAGAATCATCACCACCCGGCAATGAATGGGGATTTTCTCAGATTCGGGAATTAATGTATTTTCCTATACAATCTAGAGATAATGATGTCTGTATGAGAACGCAAGAGCCAATGACCTCAATATGAGCCGATCGTAGACTTAGCATCTGTTTGGCCGGACGCAGCGGGTGGCTGAGCGCATGCGCAGGCGGTGCTCCATTTTCGGCGCTGTTTGGTCAGCCTCGGCGGCCCGATGGTCCGGGAGTGATCCGGAGAATGGCGATAGGTTGATGGGTTGTGGGAGTCAGTCGTGCAAGTAGGTACAGCATGGTGCATGACAAATATGGTAGTGTATGCACAATTGCAAGGAAGATCACTCTAATCGTAACATTTCTCTGTCGCTCGGACCAAACAGTTCCCCGCACTGGGACTAGTATTGAATGCCGCCAGATGACATAGATGGCATCCTTCCGTCAAACCACGAGGTTTGCATACGCCGAGAGGTAACGTTTGACTAGTGGGTGAAGGTATTAGGTAATGATGTGCCTATATGCTCTTCGTTATCGTGAACACATTGAAACGGGTTTTTGCGTTTCATTATGTGTAGGACATACACCATGCACCACGCGTAGAGCTAAGTGAGGCACCAAATAAGCATAAAGAGATACCATGGTCAACTAGATCGAAACGTGCCGTTTTCATGGAATGAAACGAGTTGCTTTACTTTGAATACATGACTAAATACTAGTATATGTGTTCGGCCTTTGCAAACAAATGGCCGCTCTCTCAAAGTCCACCTCTTTAGATGACATAAAATGGACGGGAAAATAGATGACACAAATACGGTAATAGCCGAGTCAACGGCATAGCCTATCAGCTCTGACGTTTATCTATTGTTAAAATACGTTGGTCTGCCTTCACGGCTCTCTGACCCCATCTTTCCTTCCCGTCCGATCTCATTTCCCGTGCTCATTTGTAAGAGGCGTCGCCTAAATCAGGCTATTGGAGATGGTAATGTAGGCGTTTTACCCGGTCGGTTTATGTCCCTGTAAGTGGACAATCGCGTCTCCCGCCAGGGGTGCGGCACAATGCCGAGGTCAACTCTCCAGCGCCGGCCGGGGCGGACGCGCGCCGCCCCCGAGACTCTCCTCGTCTCCGAGCTGGACGCCGGCGCCCTCCGCCAGGCCGGGCGGCGGCGGCCGGTGCCCGAGCGAGGTCCGAGCTGGGGCCGGCCGGCCGGCGCCGCCCCTCGCCCGTCACGCTCGGTCGGACCGCCGAGCGCTTCGGACCGCCTGCTTCGGACCGCCACGGTCCGGCTCCGAGTCGCGGCACGCTGTCCGGTCTGGTCCGGGTCTGGGTCCGCGTCCTGACATGGTCTGGCTCCGTTTCCGGTCGGTGTCCATCCCGCTTTAATCCCTTTTTCCTCGGCGTCAGATCTGACCTTGACCCGGTCTTGACCTGGCTTGCCTAGCTTGCCTGGTTCTGGCCCGGCCCTGGTCCGCGTCCGGTCCAGCTCCGCTCTGCCCAGGTCTTGGCCGGTCCGGTTCTGGTCCTGGCCGATCTTGATCCGGTCCGACCGAGCCCCGAGGCCCCATTCGGACCGGCTGAATATCAGATCGCTGACGCGCCTTCCCGCTACCCGCCGCGGCAAAAAAGGGTTATTGCCTGTTAGTCTGGCACAAATTAGTCAGCTCGGTAATGACATACGGTCGTGGCGTGTGGGTTTATCGAGCATGTTCCGAATCTATTTTCATCGGCTACAGTCTCATTTAAAATTAACGTGTGGGCTTCAAATTGATAGCTGACTCGGGTAAAACAGTAGTTGTGGCGGCGTGCAGCCCGCCATGTTGGCGGCCCGGGGTCAATAGAATACCCCGAGTAATGATGGACCCAGGCCGCATGTCCCGCGCTGGAGACACGCTCCCGCCACCGACCACGCATCCACCCGCCCGGAAGATGGGGCAACTGCCTGCGAGCCGACATGGAGCTATGCGAAGCCGACTGTTACCGCATTCTGTGTGCCTCCCAGTCCCATTTTTTAAGCATGAGAAAATGAGCCCGGTAATTTATTCCGGTTACATATTTTTAGGCTAAGCGTCCCTTCCATTTTAAGGGGTGATAGCATCGCTTCACCTCCATCGCTACCTCTTTCCTGAATTTAAATTGGGTTTCGACATTTGGATGCTGGAGCGTTTTATTATTCGGGATTCGGCATTACCTTTTCTCTTTAATTAACAGTCAACCGGGAGATATCTCCGAGGCTATTATAATTTAACCCATGGTTTCTGGACGCTGGACGTTTGAATACGGGAGTCTACACCTTTCGCCGGCGGCCGGGTTGAGGGACCGCGGAGCGTCACGTCCGCGGTGGGACCCGATCGGCCAGCGGTCTCGCCTCCTCCCGCCGCGTGCTATCCATCAGCGTCGGCTGACTATCCCCCCCCCCCCCCCCGCTCCGCCGGACGAGGCCTCCGCGAGCTGCGGGTCACCCTCGAGTTCACCCGGTCCGGCCGCGGCGGCCGCTCAAAGGTGTAGGCCTTATTTTATTTATCTGAAACTGGCCGCTCCCGGCGCTGGGGCCGAAGGCCGAGCGGTTTTTTACGGGCCTTATTTATTTCGTCGGTCGGTGTCGGGATGCTCGGGTGGCGAATTAGGCAGGAATGCCGGGCGGACGAGCGCCGACCAGTGGCGGCCGCGCTTCGCCTCGCGCCCGCGCGCGGAAGAGTTATAATGTAACCTTTTCAAACAAGCAGCGGCCAGAAAGAGATCGAACAGGTATGAAATTATGTGGCCGCGATCGACCGTCCCGCCTGGGAAGGGTTCGGCTCGTGGATAATCAACCAGAAAATAGGAAACCACCGCGCCCGGCACAGGTCTATCGGGGACAAAGGGGCGGCAGCGCGAGGCCACGCCGCGGGCGCCGCCCAGCCAGTGGTGCCGTAAAACAACGGCACGCGGCCGGGCAGGCGCGCAGCCATCTCCACTGACATCGGCGACGCTTCCCCGAGCGGGGGCCGCTGAATATAGGAACGGCGCTCTTCCCACGCCGGCGCTTTTTTCGCCCAGATGCATTATGGAGCATTTTTTAGCGGCGTCTCCCGGTCTCAATGCCCGGCCGTTCACACGGCACTCGCAGTCGCTATAGAGAGGAGGTTTTTAGCGCGGCTGAGGGAAACCGAACAGTTTCGCACCTTAGCATTCCGGAATTTTATCAACGGCCTCTCCACCTTGCGCGGCGAGGCATATTTTTGCCGCTTTTGTGTGTGTTTCCCGCGCCTCCAGTTCTGGCGGGCCAGAGTGTTTTACGAAGGGTGGCCACCCTCTACCGCTTTTTCTAAAGGCTAGTCCTGTCCCGGAGAATTTCCTGCATACGGGAAAAATTTGCATCACAAGCAGCCAATGCACCTGACCACAATCTGCATACTAAAACAGGGTCCTCTCTGGGCAGAAAAAGGAGCGCTCTCCCTTTCATGCCCGACATTATAAATATTTTACCTTTTAGCGCAGCCGCCTACGTTTCAAAGGGGACATTTGCATATTCCCGGTCGAGAACCTGTGAATAGATTAGTGGAAGGTCAGGCGGGAGAAAAACGTCGTCCGTAATCGGCCCTGTGCGGCCAGGAAATAAATCACTGGTCGTCAAAGGGCCCTCGGACCGGGCAGCCCGAAAAGATGTGACCACGGCCGTGCTCGCTCAGCGCCGCTGGAATTCCTTCCCCGCGCGCCTTCTGAGCCGGATTAAAAGACCGTCGCCGTGAATACATTAGGAGTGGTCGGGTGGCTGGCCGGCCGGCCGCGGCGACACCGTGGGGCGTCACGTGACCCGTCCGCACGGCCGCGGGGCGAACGGGCCGGGCACGCGACGGCGGGACGGCGGGACCTGGAAGCGGGTCACGTGTGTGCTGCCACGTGCCCAGGGCTCAGCTGGCTGTTGTGCCAAAGATTTCGGATGCAAACCCCGCAATGAGGGTGAATCAGGTCGGATCGGTTTTGTTTAGAAAGTTTCGTTCTTAGGATTCGATTGCATGGACCTTCGCGGCTCGGGTGAAGTGCTGCGGGTGCGGCTTCCTGTTCAATAGGAGTGCGATTCCTATTTAAGTTTGTTCCCTATTGTATTCTTGGCGCTGCTTCTTTCAGCTGCCCATCGGCGCTTTTGTCGCTGCGATAGGAGCCTGTGTCACGCTGATCGCAGCCCCTGTCCGGCTGATCGCAGCCCCTGTCCCGCTGATCGGAGCCCCTGTCACGCTGATCGCAGCCCCTGTCCCGCTGATCGGAGTCCCTGTCCCGCTGATCGGAACCACTGTCCCGCTGATCGCAGCCCCTGTCACGCTGATCGCAGCCCCTGTCCCGCTGATCGCAGCCCCTGTCACGCTGATCGGAGTCCCTGTCCCGCTGATCGGAGTCCCTGTACCGCTGATCGCAGCCCCTGTCCGGCTGATCGGAGTCCCTGTCCCGCTGATCGGAGTCCCTGTCCCGCTGAGCGGAACCACTGTCGCGCTGATCGGAACCACTGTCCCGCTGATCGGAGCCCCTGTCACGCTGATCGCAGCCCCTGTCCCGTTGAGCGGAGTCCCTGTCACGCTGATCGGAACCACTGTCGTACTGATCGGAGTGTCTATCCCGCTGATTAGAGCCCCTGTCCCCCTGAGCAGAGCCCCTGTCCCGCTGATCGGAGCCCTGTCGCACTGATTGGAGCCCCCGCCCCTCTG
This sequence comes from Pollicipes pollicipes, assembly GCF_011947565.3. Classification (NCBI taxonomy): domain Eukaryota; kingdom Metazoa; phylum Arthropoda; class Thecostraca; order Pollicipedomorpha; family Pollicipedidae; genus Pollicipes; species Pollicipes pollicipes. The sequence goes on along the minus strand of NW_023596136.1, from coordinate 28,385,116 downwards.
AGCGGAGTTCCTGACACGCTGATCGGAGCCCTGTTCCGCTGAGCGGAACCCCTGTCCCGTTGAGCGGAGTTCCTGTCACGCTGATCGGAGCGCCTGTTCCGCTGGTTGGAACCTCTGTCCCGCTGAGCGGAGCCCCTGTCCCGCTGAGCGGAGTTCCTGTCCCGCTGATCGGAGCTCCTGTCCCGCTGAGCGGAGTTCCTGTCCCGCTGATCGGAACCTCCGTCCCGCCGATCGGAGCCCTGTCGCGCTAATCGGAACTCCCGTCCCTGCCCCTGCACAGCCCGCTCCCTGTGCTGCAAACACCCCGCTTCAGCGCCAGCAAGAACTTGATGCATTCAAAACAGATCAATATTCATCACCGCTGGCCGCCCTGCTCCTGTTGGCTAAATAGATGCCTATCGAGGCCGGGTTTTTGTACGCGGCGTGTCCTTGTTTCGGCCGGTCGGCGCGGCTGGCCTCGCCTTCCCTGTGGGGCCGGCACGGCTGGCCTCCATGTTGGCCGCCCGGCGCCAACCCTCTCTTCTCGCGCCGCGCACCGCCCCATCAAATATGCATCGGACCCGGCTGCAACACGCCATTGGCCGGCGCCGGCCGCTCTTCATTTGAATGCGCGCCAATAAAACACGGCTGCCGTTTTTTAGAAGGGGTGGGACTAGAGCGGCGGCGGCGGCGGCGGCGGCGGTGGCGGCGCGGCGGCGCGGCTGTCGCTTTTTGTCGGCTCGGTTAGCGCGCCGGGCCGTGCCGATTGGAGCCGGTGATGTGATTCACAGCTTGTGAATTAGGCGCCGGCAGCCGAGGCTTTGTACGCGGCTCCCTCGCGCGTGGCCGCCCTCAACCCTCTCGCCGGCGCGGAGCGTGTGGAGCGGGCGCTTGTGGCGCCTGCCGGGGAGGGCCGCGGCTACCTGAGAGGCCGGGTGTCCTGTGACCCTGAGCGCGCCGCCTGATTGGGATGGAGTTAGCCGGCCGCCGCGACTTTGAAGGCTGGCTTAGCGGGCCGGCTGGGGTCTGATAACGCCCTCTGACAGCATGTGTCGTCGCGTCGCACGGACCAGCTCATGACGCTGAGCTGGCCGTGGCCCTGACGACGCACTGCAACTTCCAACAACGCCCTTCCGAGACAGTGGATTGTCTGGTTTGCTGTACGAAATTTTGTGTGCGTGCACTCATCGGGAGCCTCAGTGAGCTCGACTCGCATTCAGAGGCGTGTTCAATGGTGCCCCGGGGCACGTGCGCCCTGGTCAAATTTGTACACGTGTAAAAATGTGGAAGTTTTACATGTTTGCATCGTCTTTTTTCTTGTTGAAAACATGCGATACTGCTGTGCCCCATGCCACAAAATGTGCACATGCAGCACGCGAAAATGGGGTTTTGAGCTTACTTTTTACTTGTGTCCTTTCTATTGCTAACTCTTGCAATAAACGGACGTGTAGCCAAATTGTACACAAGAGCAGTCACACGCATCCGCAATCGGTTAGCGAAATCTCCTAGCATGAGTGCCGTGGTGTACCTCGGAAAATAACAAGGTCACTGAAAACTTGCCCTCGAACGCCCAGCATTCTAGTTGGATCGAAACCATAATTTTATTTTTAGGTGCCATCAGGACAAAATGCAATTTCACGTAAGACCGCATGACTTGCATTAAGAGCAGTATTCAGAAGAGGACACCTGAATGGACCTCAGGACGTTGGCTCCCGACGTCACTGATGGACCTGCTGCGAGCGGTTGTCCCGCCGCGCGTCGCGAGGGTCAGCTGCCGGCCAGGCCGGTGACCGGCACCGTCGAGGTCACGCCGGCCCGACCACGCCAGGACCCGGCCGACCCGACCCAGCCGCCGCGGCACGGTGGCCGCCGCCGTGCTAAACGCCCTCTTATCAGTTACGCAATCTGCGGTTTATTTACCTGGGCGGGCGCGCGGGCAGCGCCACCTGGGCTGGCGGCGGCCGGCGGCGGCCGGCGGCCCGGCCAGCGGGCGCGCCGCGCGCCAGGAAGGGTGGCCGCTCGCTGGCAGGGGCGGCGCTTCAGTCTCTCGAGCCCGCTGGCGGCCGGCCGGCCGACGCGCGCAGTCCCGCACGTGTGCACGCCGCGCCTGCGCGCTCGGTGATGGTGTTGTGCGGCGACCCTGCCACCGACCAGGGCATGAAGAGAGTTGACCGGTACCCGGAGAGCTTCGACAACAACAACGCCATGTACGCGGCGCAGCGAGGCGTCGGCGTGACCTTAGGTGAGTCGACCTGCGGGGGGACAGTCATGACGCCGCCGGCGGTCCCACAGTCGCGACCTGCCCCTGCCGCCCGGCTCCGCTGGCCGCAGTCGCCGCCGCTTGAGGCGGTTCGTTTGCACAGGCCCGCTGCTGCCAGGCCTCCGAGGCCCGACCCCTTCTGTCGGCCCGGCCTGGACCCAGCCGATCGGCTGTAGGCCAGGCCGCCGCCGGGTCGCCGCGATGACGCCCTGAGCGCGGCGCCCCGTGGCGTGTCTCCGCGGTCCGTGTTTCCCGAGGCTCGGGTTGTACCGGCGGCGGCGGCGGCGGCGGCGGCGGCGGCGGTCCGGCTGACTCCGGCCAGGTGATCCGCCGCCGACCGGACCGGCCCGGACGGCTGCCGCCCGACAAGCCGTGCACGCCAGTTTTCACTGGCGGCCCGGCCGTAATTTACGGCCGGGCGCAGCCCTGGCCGGGACGGATTAATAGTTTCGGGGCAAGTATCGACGCAGCACGGCTCTAATCCGATGGCGTACCCGGAACCGGCGGCGCGCTGCCGGCCTAGCTCTCCCGCGTCCACCGCGGCTGCCGCCCGGCCGCAGCTGTGGCGCAACGTCACCCGCTGCCAGCACGACAGAACGATAGGTCCGGCCGAAGCCGTTTCGTCACAGGGTAGTGTGGCTGTCGGCTTGGGACAATGACATGGACTCGAGCGGAGCAGTTCTGGCGCTGCGCGGCGCGATCTTCCAGCGCTCCGTGCCGTGGCGCTGCGGCGTGCACTCTGACCAGCCCTGGTCGCACACGCTTCAACGCCCGGCGTTCTTCCCTCTTGCCGTCCGATAAAGCGCACACGAGGCGTATGAAATATTCAGATCCCGGCTTAGACTCAGGTGCGATAGTCATTGTGTCACTCAACCGATAAACGGCCCGGATGCTGATACGGCCCCGCGTGACGGCAAACTCAGAGGCGAATTATCAGATCCGCGACTCGTGAGCGCGGCCCGGCGAAGCTGCCCACCCAACCACATATCAGCATTAGCGCTGACGTCATCAGCGTCGCCATTCGGTATTTTTCCGCATCTGGTATTTTTCTCTTCTTGACCCAAAAACATGCACGAAGGAAATGTCATTAATACATTCTGAGAAAAGACTGGTTGCCTTATTTCAGCGTCGTGTTCTGGTGAAAGGTCTTTGTGTGGGCGGCGCGGTCTGCAGGTTTCGCAGCATATCTCGGACACGATCGCCGGTCCCGCTTTTCCGGCAACGGCACGGTTAACGGCGGATTACACCGCATCTCCATACCGGCCAGACTCCGACGGGGCCAGGCCGGTGGCCCGCTGCAGCTGCCAGCGTTCGCTGCCGATCTTGACCGCACGCTCTCGACGGCTTGGGCGGACCACTCCAACTGCTGCCGTTGGCTGTGGGCGGTCTGTCCATGGGCCCATGGGCTCTGCGCTTCCTGCCGCGCTTTCGTCGTTGAAAAACGACCTTGATGCGTCTGATGATTGGCGCTGAAGGTATTCATGCGCGGCATGTGCTATTAAATATTGGTATGCCCTTTTTACCGACGTCAAAAAGGCACCATACCATGCGGTCGGACCATGCCGGAAGGTGGTGGCCTCTTGTAAAGCAGTAACTTATGTGCCGTAAATGTCGCTGGGAGCTTATTTTTTAAGTGGAAACGCCTACAAATGTTTAGGTTCGCAATCAGGACTTATTGCCTAGTTTCAGCGTTAAAGCACCACTAAGACGCCGTTATGGTCAGACTAAGCATACCTGATTGCTAAGGCACATCAGCGAATCACAAAGGATCGTATTCAGTTCGCTGGAGCCCCTCCCCACCGATGGTCTCCCCTGAACTGGCAGTTCAGTTTCATAACTTCAGAAAGGCCTTTCCTTCCATAGGCAACAAGCTCGTGAAAAATCTGAGCAGCACAAATAAAACAACAACTCAGAAACAATGTTCACATTCTTCCCAAGTGTACAAATCAAGCTGTCAAATCTGTGGGGAGACCAGCATCATCATCCTCAATAGATTGATCGGCTTAGGACAAAGGAAGCCCCCCTTCTGCAACTGGACCGACAGTGGGTTTATTCATGGTATCTTCATCGATCTATGTTTGATCTTGTTGGTTGCACTGCACAAAGCTGGCAGCACGCTCTGCTTGGAACAGCGGAAAGGCATTAAACGTGTTCCCCCAGAACTTACAATAGTGGGAGCAGCTTTGCCAGAGCCAAGTTTTACTCATTGCCCAGGCTTCTGACGGAGTGGCCTGAGGCCCCATGCGACGGTGTTCGATACGGCATCCTATCGCCAGCGGTGTCCCTGAAAGGTAATCTGCCAACACCATTCCTCATGTCGCGGATTTCGGCCAAAGTTATCATGAAGTATGAGGACACTGGGATACTTACGCCAACTGAATGCAGTCGTCCACTCTCAAGGCTGGCACCATAAATCTCGGCGCGCGGTGCGGCGTCAAGTGCGCGGACTGCATGGCCGCACCGCGGACCCATGAGGAAGCCGAGCACCATCTGCAGCATCCGGAGGTCGGCTGGCTCCCGGTGCGGCGCCTGGTGCGGGAAGAACATGACCCACCAGCGCGCCGCTTGGGCTGAGCAGATGGGTCTGTCCCACTCCCGTTCCCTCGGGACCAGTCACAGCCTCGTGGCACGCCGGCTTGGTCCGGGGGCCCTCGGGTGGTGGGCGCCGGGCGAGACCTCGTGGTCTCGACCCCGGCGCGGCCCGGCCAGGTCCCGTCGGTCGGCTCCGCTCCCGGGTGTCAGCAAGCCCCCTACGGTGCCGCCTCCCGTGTGTGTGCCGCCGACGCGAGCGGTGAGGCCAGGCTCTCCCACTGACGGCCGCAGTCAGAAGGCCAGGCTTTCCCGCCGACCGGCCGCGGTCAGAGGACCAGGCTTTCCCGCCGACCGGCCGCGGTCAGAGGACCAGGCTTTCCCGCCAACCGGCCGCGGTCAGAGGACCAGGCTTCCCCGCCGACCGGCCGCGGTCAGAGGACCAGGCTTTCCCGCCAGCCGGCCGCGGTCAGAGGACCAGGCTTTCCCGCCAGCCGGCCGCGGTCAGAGGACCAGGCTTCCCCGCCGACCGGCCGCGGTCAGAGGACCAGGCTTTCCCGCCAGCCGGCCGCGGTCAGAGGACCAGGCTTTCCCGCCAACCGGCCGCGGTCAGAGGACCAGGCTTCCCCGCCGACCGGCCGCGGTCAGAGGACCAGGCTTTCCCGCCAGCCGGCCGCGGTCAGAGGACCAGGCTTTCCCGCCAACCGGCCGCGGTCAGAGGACCAGGCTTTCCCGCCAACCAGCCGCGGTCAGAGGACCAGGCTTCCCCGCCGACCGGCCGCGGTCAGAGGACCAGGCTTCCCCGCCGACCAGCCGCGGTCAGGGGACCAGGCTTTCTCGCCGACCGGCCGCGGTCAGAGGGCCAGGTGCTTTCTGTCCAGGGAGTGGGAGCGGCGACACAAAGACGATCAAAACGCGAAAGGAAAGAGCTTGGCGATAGGCCAGAGGACATACGTAAAAGCAAAGTAGCCGTAGAGCATACAGCAGCAAGTTGTCATTTACTTCACCAGCGCCAACCTTTCAACCGTTCCTCACCTCTCAGAATGTAGGCTGAAAACCCCATGTCTCTGAATGTAGGCTGAAAACCCCATGTATGCCACTTGCAACACATTAGGGTGCGTCAGCTGAATGTCGCTGGAGTAGCGCCAGGGAGCCCCGTGCGAGGCACACCCCCGCAATTTTACAGACGCTCCGCATCCACCAACGACCGATTCGGAGCTGCCACCGATCCTACGTTCACGAAAGTTATATAAGCTTGTGACGCTGCTTTAACCAGAGTCCCTTACTATCCTTATTTTGCTAGTGACGGCAACCTGGTAATACCAGTAATGCAACGTAGTAATACCAGACAACGAGTGGTTCGGAACAATGGTAATGGTCAATACATGCTGATAATAACTGGAATGAATAAAGCTGATAAGCTATGAAATTAGTAGTTGTAATCAGTTATATCCATCGGCTTGAATACTCATTCTTAGTGAATTGCTGGTTGATTAGGTATTTTTAATATGTGTGACTAATAATGTTAATTACCGTGTAATGAGGTTATTTCATCCAGTTGCGCTATGACGACGGCACGGGAGGCTCAGGATGGAATTTGTCCATCAACTGCCGCAAAACGTCCACCCGCCCGACTCTGGTGTTAAGCTCAGCATTAGTCCTGTGGCGTTGCATGGTCATAAACTGCATAAAAAAGACATGTGCCTGTCGAATTTTCTCTCGCTCCCGCATTCCTGCCCAGGGATTCGAATTGCATTCCCGAACCGGTGGCAGTTTCACTTCATAACCTCGGCCAGATATACCACAGCTGCGCGTCAGTTTCGTTTTTCCCTGACGGTTGGACAGCAATGTCAGCTAAGACTGCTTCGAAAATGGCATCGACAGCGCAGGTCTATTTTTCGTTTCCCATGAATGTAACACGTGGTTATTTGGAGGCATGTGTGCGTTGCAGTTAAGTGCAGCATTACGACTCTCACATGTGGGCAATGGTTTTTCTGAAGTGTCGGCAGTGGTTCTGCTTAACATTTGCTCTGAGCTCAAAGCTACTTTTGCAAATCATTCGGATTGGAAGGACGCCAACCTTTGCCTGACTGGTCTGCTACAAGATTAAGACGTTCATGCAGGTATTAATATAACCAGTGGAACATTGCAAATTCGATGTCTGTGGGTGATCACTTATCGTTGATTCCTGCATAAATTAAAGATAACGGCGAATTTTGAACGCAAATTTATGTTAATCACGATATCAGCATGCTTTCCCCGATAGAGTTGATTGGGATGCTCATTATTTGGACATTTGTACCCGCTGTGAGATAGCGGAACAATGGAGATATGCAAGTCGAGAGTTTTGCCATGCATGGCGCCAGAGAATTCACAAACTTTCCTGTCGTGCGGTGAATATTTTTCATGGTTTAGAGCAGGTTTTGCACCTTTCAAGACTGCTCAAATGCCATGTTCTCTTTGTTTCCTCTGCTATTTTTGTTTTGGCATGAATGACGCGTGGTGACAAGCAAAAGCGGCCCTACCCAGGACTATTATTACCGGCACGATGACGCGCCCTGGTGCTGTCGTGTGAGCCCAGCCAGCTGTTCTCAAACTCGCCAGAGTGACACTGGAGGGATGCGTGTGGTCTTCTGTGCAAAGTCAAATCGCTGCTTGCCTACAATGCAGTGAGTTGCGGAACATGCCGTCATCAGACTAATGATGATGTGGTTAGGTTCGAGGAGCGAGCCAAGGAACATGATCATAAACACTCGTCTGCGCGCTTTTCGTCGCGGTCTATAATCCGTCATTTTACCGACTTTTCTATTTTGTTCAATACAAATACGCTGTCTTTTCTAAACGTGGACTATTTCGACCCCTCATGTAAAAGTGGACATGCAAAATAAAAACGACCCGGGCTCTAGTTCCGGCTTGTAAGACTCACCACGACGGACGACTTGCTACCACCAAGAAAAATATACGAAGCCAAGTGACGCCGAGCTCAGATGACGCCGAGCTACTCTTGACATTTGTCAGGACCACAAAGTAACCTCGGTTATTTTACCCGGGTGAACGTAATGGTTCAGCCCGGCGACCCTCGTCGGCGAGGAGGCGCCACCGGCCACTGACCCTGCGAAACATACAGCACAAAACGGGGCGGCGTTGGTGATCCCGCTCTCTACGTCGCCGCACGGTCAGCGGTCAGACCTTCATCACCTCAGCTGACTTCACCTCATCAGCCATTGACTGGGTGGTGTGGATTCCAGTGCGGGGCCCCAGGAATGAACCAAAGCTGGTTCATGCTGGAGATGTCGGCCTAAAATGAAGCTGAATGAGTCATAATTTGTGATGGTTGTTCGCCTGTATGCCGTGAAGGTAGCAGTGTAGGTAGCGTTTTTAAAAATATGGAAGCAGCAGACGTTTTGGCCATGGACCCTGTTCAATACTTTAATGTTAAGGCTGTGTTCTCGGCATTAAAGAGGACTTCTAGTCGAAACGTCTGCTGCCCATCCTGCTCTGATAAGACCCACCTACCACTCACGCGGTGCACAGGCTAACAACAATGAAGAACGCCTTAAAGAATATGTCATTCCATCATGCAAGGGGCTTTGAGGTGCATCAAGCATCTTGGCTTGAACCGTTGATAGTTGACTACAAAAGGACCCTAACCAAAAGGCAAGTGTTTCAAAACGTCGCACACTTCAAGCACGTTAAAGAACATATCCTGGGTAAGATTTGAAACTGTCGTCTAGTAAATGTTTTTTTTAGGGGCAACGGAAGCTTCCATAAGCTGGGGAGAGCTTCCGACCGGTTGGTAGCGATTTTTCGTTGTTTCTTCCCAGTCGCCCTCAGCACCATTGGCAATTTTTTTGAGAAATTTGTGGGAGGTGGGGTGGCGCAGGCTAATCTGCCTCACCCCTAGTCCCCGCTTCTCTGTTCTCCGTATTTGGTCTTTGAATCCAGACTCTCATAAGACACCGCGGGAGTTGCGAAGTTGCGGTGCACTAAGCAGATTCAGAGCCAAAATAAATTCCATGCTCTCTGAGCCATAGCTTGAAACTATTTTTCAAACATGAATCTGATTAGCAGAGAAGTCCCTTTGCCTTGCCAGCAGCAGCAAGATAGATATGCCTCGCCTCACCGGCAGTGTCAAGGTCCGCTTCCCATCATTGTCAACTTCAAGATACGCCTCTCATCACCGGCAGCATCAAGATCTGCCGCCTCTCATCACCGGCAGCATCAAGATCTGCCGCCTCTCATCACCGGCAGCAGCAAGGTTCCGCCTCTCATCACCGGCAGCAGCAAGGTTCCGCCTCTCATCACCGGCAGCAGCAAGGTTCCGCCTCTCATCACCGGCAGCAGCAAGGCCCGCCTCCTCTCACCAGGACGTTAGGCTGGGACACGAGGGAGCCCTGAGATCGGCTGCCCGCGGAGGTCCCTTCCCGACGTGGCGAGTGACGGCGGGGGTCAGTGGTGGGGCACAGGGCTGACCGGACCCAAGGACCGCCGTCAGGACCAGACCCGAGGACCAACGTCAGGATCCGACCTAAGGACCGCCGTCGGGACCGGGCCTAAGGACCACCAGCAGGACCGGCTCAATGACCAACGTCAGGACCGGCCCGAGGACCACCAGCAGGACCGGACCTGAGGACCACCAGCAGGACCGGACCGCCTCAGCCCCGCCCGCCACACGAGCTCTTTGTTCCACGCCGCGCGAGGCTGTTCGGGAGCGTCAGCGCACGACTCGGCGCAGGTGTGCGCCGGTTTAAAATGGCCGCCGAGCATGGTTTTCGAGTCGAGTGACCACGTCCTGACGGCGCGGCGCTGCCAGCCGCGGTGCGTGGGAACAGTACTGACGAATCGGAGCCGAATCGGGAGATTCGGTAACTGAGTGATCTGATGAAGGGTCGCTCGCACAGCTGGATTAGAGTGGCGAATTTCGGAGCTGTTGGTGTTACGCGCGCGTGTGCATACGCGCACACACCCACACCCACACACCCACACACACCCACACCCACCCCCCCCCCACACACACACACTCGCAGCACATATTTAAAATGTTAATCAGAAATCCAATTTGGTCTCCCCCCGCGATTAGAATTTATTTGTTTTAGCTGCATATATGAATCGATTATCAGGACTGTGTCTGATATCAAAGCTATAGGGTGCCCAACACATTTTATACAACGTCTCGCATGTAATGATCTTTCTCGCATTCCAATGGGACTGATCCAAATCAGGGAAACATGAATGCAAACACGGCTGATGTATTGGCACGCAGTTTCGGCGGCGGACGCCGGGGCCCTGCACGCCGCGATCGGCGGTCGCTCTCCATATTCAGCGGGTGAGTGCAGGGGTGTTTGTCGGCGTGCTGCCGGCACGTGCGGCGCCGTCACGTCCGCATCAAGACGTCAGCGGCGGCCGGCGGTGCCGTGGGTGGCGGCCGACGCCCCCCGCCGGGCGGCCCGTCTCGGGCAGCGCCGCCCGCCGCCGCCCGCCGCCGCCCGCCGCCGCCGCCGCCGCCGCCGCGGAAAAAGCGGCCGAGCCGGCAACTTTGCGGAATGGCTTATTACCTGCTTAACCGAGCCGGTGGCATAGGGTCCCCTGGGCGCGGCGGCATCAATTTCGGATGAGAAGGCCGATGGAGGCCCGTGTGCCGGCCGGCTGCCGTCGGTGGCCACGTGCGCTCACCGCGCCGGCCTCAGCTCGCCTGAATGGCTTGGGAAAGGGTTTTGTGGGCGGCGCGTGGAGGGCGGCGGCGGGCCGACGGCGGGCCGGCGGCGGGCCGGGCGTCACTGCGGGCCCGCCGCGCCGCTGGCACCTGCGCCGGAGCTTTGGCCTGTTGAACTGACGCACGTCCAGGAGCCAGCGCCTCTCATTAGGCACCTCGCGCGCCAGATTAGGCACAGTAGATGGCGTCGGGTGCGATGCCTTCCCCGCATCCAGTATGTCTGTCTTGTTAGGTTTCAGAGAAAAAACCTTTCATGTGGGAGTGCAACGTGGCAAATGTGTGCAACACAATGCAGAAAGTCGTGCCTATCTCTAGAATGGGGTGAGGATAATCTAAACAGCATGCAGCGCAGCACCAACGTCTCCTTCATTGAAGATAAGTGTGTATGTCATGTTTTAATTCGTGGCCATAATAACGCCTTTAAAGTGTTTAAGTTTGACAGCACTCTAACACTGTATGTTTATCGCAGTTTACGCGGCCGAAAATATCCCTCAGTCATCACTGAGGTCTGTTGCTGTTTGGTGCCATTTTATGCGGCCAAATACATACATGGTACGACGTGCCCAGAAGCTACTGGGGTACGCGCCCTGCCACCCCAGTGGTGATTGCACCCAAGCCCGTTGCCAATTGGACTGTTCTTAAGCTATTTATTACTTCTTATCTAATGAATTGTGTTGAGACATCTTATCCCAGACCTCAAACCGGTTGTTACGCTTGAGAAGCCATGGCGATGTTATTGATCACATCCAATCTGAACCGCCGAATGGCTGCACTGAGGTGCTCAATTTATAATGCAGCAATGTTAAAGTTCAAGAAGACGAATTATTGTCTCACAGAGCTCCGCCATTCGCGTCCAGCTGATTGGAACTGAAATAACTGATGGGAGTCATTAAAAATATGCCAAACTAGAAGCGACATCTTCCGGGCCCTCTAACTTCTCTTAGCTGCATTGTTTCAAGATCAGACAGGTCAATGCGAGGTCAAGCATCGGTCTGACAAATTAGGTGCTTTATCTGGCAATGCTAGTGCGACGGGGCTTTACCACTAGCATAGAAAGGACGAAATGCCTTAGAACAGTACGTGTCTAAGTGTGTCTAGTAAGTGTCTAAGTGTCTAAGTGTGAGGGCCTACCACGAAAGGGTAAGGGACAAAACGTTCAAGTGTCTAAGTACTTCTCCTCTGTAGCTACGCCACCTTGACAGCCGCGCAGCTAAAAGGCAGTGCGGCCAAAGGATCTAAGTTCGCTTGGGGCAGATAGTGCTTAAGCCAATACGGAAGTCGTGCGAATGTCCTAAGTGAGGAGACGACATGCACGCACGTCATGCATAGCGATGAAGCTCTCTGAGTCTGAGAGCCTGGCACAGTCTCCGCGCTGTGCGCTCAGCCTGAGACCTCACTGCGCGCTGCCTGGCTCACACACAGTCGAGTCTCTCTTGCCAGTATTTTTGGAAAGATATTACTTGTTTTATTCATGGCTCTGTCGACAGTTTTTATCTGCCCCTGCTACTCCTCCAGTCCTGCCACTTGTGTCCGCTTCCCACTCGCCGAGTTCCTGCCCTCTCAGTTTCAGCACCGGTCCTGTCGTACCATCCCTAGTCTCCTCATGCCACCACGGTCCCCTTGTGCCACCCTCGGCCTCCCTGTGCCACCCCAATCCCTCCTCGCCACCCACGGCCTCCTCTCGCCACTCTCGGCCCCTTCGTATCACCCTCGGCCCGCTCGTGCCACCGCCGGCCCCCTCTCGCCACCATCGGTGTCCTGGCGCCACCTTCGGCCGCCATGTGCTGCCCCAGGCCCTCGTACCACCCCCAGCCCTCTCTCGCCACCCTCGGCCCGCTCGTGCCACCGCCAGCCCCTCTCGCCACCGTCGGTGCCCTAGCGCCACAGGCGGCTTCCCTGTGCCACCCCGGGCCCTGCTGCCACCCCCAGCCCCCTCTCGTCACCCTTGGCCCCCTCGTGCCACCCCCGGCCTCCTCGTGCCACCCCCGGCCCCCTCTCGCCACCGTCGGTGCCCTAGCGCCACCGGCGGCCTTCTCGTGCCGCGCGGGCCGGGCCGGCGGAGCCAGCGGGAGCTGCCGGCCTCGCTGGACGCTAATGGCAGAGCGGTGTCGGGGCGCGCCTCCCGGCAGGCAGCGCCGGCTCGGCTCGGCCCGGACGGGCTGTTTAATTGTTGAGTCGGCAGTGAAATGGCTTCATTCGGAGTCGGCTCCACAGCACGCCCTAATGGGGGAGGATGCATGGAGGAAGCAGGAGGATGATCAGCTCCTGCGCAATAAGTCAATCGTGTGTTGCGCACTGAAAGCGGCAAGCACGCGTTTCTTTCTCTGGAGTAACACCCTTGCATTGCGGGACAACATGTCTGCTATGCATATATTTTTATGCATGTGTTATCGCATACTTCAAGCATTGCAAACAGAGGGACGTTTGTGGCTTGTATTTCGATTGCGTCCCATTCCTCGAAGATCAAACCTCAATATTGGCGAGAAGGCATTGTGTTTTGAAACACATTAACTGCTTCCAGGCACTTATCCATTGTCATACTGAAATACTTCAACCATTGTTGACTTCAGTTATTGAAACGGAAATTTCAACTTTTATGTGGGTCATTCCGAACAAGCGGCCATTCAGTCTTATCAATATCCGGTCCTAGCGTTGGAAGAACAGTCTCTCTTGTCCGCCTCTACTATCAAATCTGCAGGACGATTGTTTATTCTAAAATATTGGTATTTTTATTGGACTGTCCGTTCGGCTTACAACTCAATTTATTTCCCAGGATTTTGCGCTAGACCCATTTCTTTTCTAATTTTTCCACCGCGGACCCGTGGCCAGTTAAATCTCCATCGCCACGCGCCAAGATTGCACCGAGCGTTTTTCTGTTGAGGCGAGGAATTCTTCTAATTTCGACCCAGCCGCTGCATCGGAGTTTTTCCCGGATTATTCGAAAGAGAAATCATTTTGCCATTTGTTATTTCCTATGGATTTCGCATGGATTAGGCTGGACCAAAGTGGACGGCGGGGATGTGTGCTCTCTCCGGCCTCGAAAGCTGTGAAAGCCCAGCCGAGGAAATGATAACAACGGGATAAATTCTAAGCCCCGCGCCGTCATTTCTCGCTGAAATGATTCCAAATGGCGATCTGCTCTAAAAGCAGCGGCGAGGAGACTCAGATTAGAATAAAATGTCAACTGCGTCATCCGCAGCGTTTGCAGTCTCCCGAGAACAAAGGAGAATCGATGGTGGACGTTGGGGTCGGCGTCCTTGGGCATTCGGATGCGTCAACAGCAGTGCGTGGGCATGCAGGTGTGTCTGTGAATGTGTAAGGGTGCCTGCGTGTGTGCGTGTGTGGATACGCATTTGAAAAAGCAAGCAGCCTTACTACATGTAAACTATCGCTCTAACACAAGCGCGGAGACAGCCTGAAGCGGCGTCTGCACCCGTCACATGGCCCCAGCCCTCTAGCGACGCTGTCTGATTCGGTCCGTGCTGCGCCGACCACCCCGCACGGGGCTCCCAACGCCTCCACCACCCTACAGGCGACTCCCAACGCCTCTATCACCCCACAGACGGCTCCCAACGTCTCGAACAACTCACAGACGGCTGCCAACACCTTTATCACCCCACAGACGGCTCCCAACATCTCGAACAACTCACAGCCGGCTCTCAATGTCTCGACCACCCCGCAGCCGGCTCCTAACGCCTCGACCACCCACAGACGGCTCCCGTCCCCACACTATCTGGCGCTGCTACTTATCACCGGATTACCTCGCCGCACCGCCGGCTTGACTGTGTTCTGAACGTCTGCTCTTCCGCGCAAGTGAGGAAGTGGCTCGACGTCAGTGTAACCTGGCCGGTGTCAATGGGTCCGGTCGTTATTCGCCTGGCGCGTGCACCAAGACGGGCCAGGCGCGCTGAATCGGGTGCCGCCGCCCTCCTGGCGAGTCTATGTCACGACGGGGCGGGGGACTGCTGCCGCGTTCGAACAGGTCAGCAGCGTTGGCGAGTTTAATCTGACGCGAGAGCATCAGGGACCCACGGGGCAATGCGCCTGTTTCGGTCAAGTAAAGAAATTATCTCAGTTATGGAGATGAATGATGCTTTATGAAATATTTCTCGCTCTGCGTGACTTGCCAACACGGGGAAAGCGACAAGGACCGGCTTGGTCTCCCGCTGGTCTGCATAATATGCTTCCAGTGTCTTCCCAAGTTACCTCGTCTTCAGTGCGACCTCCCATATGCGAATATGATGCTACGGCGGTGAAACGAACATTATAGAATAAGGTGCCACTAATTCGTTCTGCTGCCGAGGCGATGCCGAAATGCCCACGCAGTCCGCCGCCTGTTGACTTTTCTGTCACGCTGATGCGGTACACGTGAGCTTGAACGCAGTCTCTAAGGATGTATGTCGAAACGATGCGTGATATGACTTCTCTAATCATCACTGAGACCGTTCCGCCAGGGCTTTCACGTTTGACTGCAGCAGCATGACGTCAAAGGCTATAATGAAAGCGTTTTCATTAGTTTTATAAGTCAACTTGTGGTGTAACGAACATTGTGAAGGCGATCACGAAATGTATGGTTTCAGATTTGCTTTTTGGGATGTTTATGATAACTTAATGCCTATGCTCGAACACTCTTCGCTCATTGGAATTCACAGAAAGCCTGCAAACCGACAAGCGTGTCTAGCGTGTCTCCCAGACGCCCGAGCCACCAGGCCGGGGGGGGGGGGGGGGGCGTTGCTGTAATTACACGTTCTCCGCTTGACTTTGCTGCTGGTATTGGCTTCCGCTTGCGTTCTGCGTCCTGTTGAGCGGCCGCTGGACCGGGCGTATCGCTTCCCCTCCGGCTGCCCGTCAAATTCAGCTCCAGCATTCATCTTTGTTGTTGTGCCGGTCCAGTTGGGCGCTCTGTCCGGCCGCGCCGGCCACGCCGTCATCCGCCTTCGCGCTACACCGCAACCTTTCATCTCAATTCCACATCCGCCCGGGCTACGCCCGGCTCGGACGGCCCGTGACGAAAAATCAATACCCGATGTCCAGTCTTTTTGCTGCGCAGCCGGCCGCCGCCGGGCCAAATTTAAATTATCGCTGATGGAAATTTTATTCTATTTGGCGTGGCCGGGCGGCTGGCGTTCGTCGGCGGCGGTCAGGAGGCTGCGCCTCCCGGGCGGCCACCGTTCGGCGCCGACGGCCGCCGCCCCCGACGGCACGATTTCAATTCTTGAATATCATTGGCCGTCGGCGGGCGGCGTCGGCGCGCGCGCCGCCCGCCCCCGCCGTCGATTTCATTCCGGCCGCGTCCGCTTCACAGCGCGCCGCTCGAATTTGCATCCGAAGAATGATATGTGCGGTAACCATGGTAACGGGTTATTGACGTCGCCAGCCGCTCTGGCGGTCAGACGGCGAACCAGGCCGTCGGCCGGCGGTCAGTCGACGGCGCGTCGACAGCGGCGGGGGAGCGGCGGCGGCCACGCGCCCGTCGACAGGGGACGTCAGCCGGCGGCCAGCGCCCCGTCCCGCTCCTAATTGATCCGATCAGAGGGTCTAACGGGCATATCGAATCCGACGTGTTTCCAAACGGGCCGCGCGGCCGGCTACATGACGTGGGGGCATCTTGCTGACAAATCGGGTGGGGCCGCGACCCAGCGGCCGGGGCAGGCGGGTCAGGCCGCGACCCAGCGGCCGGGGCAGACGGGTCGGGCCGCGATCCGGCGGCCGGGGCAGGCGGGTCAGGCTGCGACCCACCGGCCGGGGCAGATGGGTCGGCCGGTCCTCTCCCACCTGGACTGTTCTCTGCTGTTCGCCTCTGCGGCGTGGGCAGTTATGGTCGTGGGGGGGGGGGGGGGGGGGTTGCCGGGCTGACTTGTAGACAGCGCGGGCTCTCTCCAGCCGAGGGCCCCAGGCCACTCTGGCACGAGCGCCGTCAGACGTCTCGGCAATTATTCATTCTATTATCGCCGTTAAATGAATAAACAGGTGCAGGCGGGCGGCTCCTGTCCGCAGGCTGCTGTCTGCTGAACTTGAATATTCATAGCCGCGCTGCCCAATAGGTCAATAAAATGGGCCCATCGGCGGCGGCGCCCGGGCGGGCACGGCTGCCCTATTGCATGCATTATCATATGCTCTCGTGGCGCTGCCATATGTGGTGAATGCAAACAACTGCTGCGCCTTGTGGAGACGACAGGTGAAAACCCAGGAGCTCTAAATAGAGATTTACGACGTGCTGAACGCCGTGCGGCCTCTTCATAAAGCGGACAATATTGCAGTCATAACCACCCGGGTGGTCCTAATTGCAGCTGGTGTTCGTGAATATTGAAATAGCTGTTGGTCCGGGCGTGGGCGGACGCCGCGCTGTCTATTTGTCGTCGCCGCTGGAGGTGGGGGAGGGAGGCGGCGTTGGGGGCGGGGGCGCGCCGCTGTCGGCGCACCCTGTGACCTCTGTCGGGCGGGCAACGTGCTGCAGTCGTCCACGGGTCTTGCCATGAGACGTGACCTCGAGACCTACCGTGACCTACGACGTGACCTCTGTTGGCGATGCAAAGCTCAGGCTATGCTTGAGCTATTTGGCAGGGAAGTCGCTGTTGGTGCGCAAAAGCTCTGATTTTAAATTTGGCTCCTTGTTTACCGATATATGCTTTCAGCGCTCATCGCTCACGGAATCTGTATGAAAGCTCATCGGCAATCATTGTCAACACTACACATAACCATACTGCCTTTTGGCCCATTTTTCGTCCGTGTTCAGTTCTGTCTGCGTTCGCCTCTGCTTGGTACAGCTGTTTCGCTGCCGCCACCATCGGCCGTCGTTGCGCGGTCGCATCCAGCGTGCAGCGGCCAGCACCTATGGCTGTGCCTATGGCGGCATGGTCGACTTCTCCGGGTAGCAGTGCCAGTGGCGAGCGGGCGGGCCGAGGCGCCGCTGGCGGCCGGTTAAAGTTGGACGCAATCATCAATCGCCGACGCCATTTCTTCGTTTCCGCCCGACCAGCGCTGGAAGACACAGTAATTGTTCCATATTCCCTGCACATAACTAATGCGTTTGTTCAGCGCAATATTTCAGCCATGCGCTATTACATTTAACTATAAATCATCACCTTCCGCTGGCAGTGACAGAGAGAACTCCAAAATAATATCCGTCAATGATCGGGGGCGGACCGAATGTATTCTGGGTCGGCCGCCGCCGCGCCGCCGCCGCCGCGCCGCGCCGCTGAATGCCGCCAGCGTGCTGGGCAGCCGACGCGCGTGTGGCGGCACGCCCGCCGCCGCCGCCGGGGCGCCCGGGCCCGGCCCGGTGGCGGCGGCGGCGGCGGGACAGAGAGGCCTCGGTCGTCCCATCACGTGCGCCCACCCGCCCGGAGACAGGCGTGGCCACGGACGCGACACGCGCCGCATAACCCGACCCGCCGAATTATGCACTTGACTCTTATTGAATAATCATGTATTCTAATGCGCCACCGTAAATTAACAAACAATGCAGCGTTGTATGGTAATGATGCGGCGCGGGCCGGGGCGCCGCAGCCGGCGAGTGTGCGCGGCGGCGCACCGGCGGCTGGCACGCGCGCGCTAACATCGACACGGACGGCGCAAACAGGAGCGCCCCTGCTAATGCCGCCTGCCCGGGCGCCGTAAACACGCATTAAACGGCTGCGAACACGCATCCCAGGACGGACCAGCTGGCGGCGAAGGAGGACCGCGCGCGTGCGGTACGCGACCGGCGCACTAGGCGTTCATGTCTTAATTCTGGTGCTTGGGGTTGAGCAGTTGGCCCTGGTCACAGCCAAGCGTGTTGGTTCTTTGGCACTTTGCTGCCACTGAGATGATGGGCGGTGGAAGTTTTTGACTGATGTCTTTGAAGTATGTCCGCTTTCCGTATGTTGTGAGCTCTGAATAAATCGATTGCAGGGCACGACAGCCGGAGTGGATGATATGCGGATAAAATTAGCGAGTACCTTAGAAATTAAGTTAAATGTCGCTGTCCTGTGGTTATATATATATATATATATATATATATATATATATATATATATATATATATTGTTATGTATGTGTGTATATGCATGTATGATATGCCGCGGGTCCCAAGCATGATTTGCATCAAATCCACGAGGAAGGGGGCAGCGTGCACTGGTAAGGGTGTCTAACATTTTTATGCTGCCCATTTTTCATTCATCCCGATGTACACAACGCGTCATCTAGGCCAGTACATGCTGAATGCGCAACCAAAATCATTTTGCTTCTGAGGATTTTGCCATTTGATCCAGGCTTCTACGAGGCAAAACTGGGCATACAGAACAGCGGGCGTTGCAAACCGCTCCAGTCGCTCGGGCTAACCCTCCGTTTGTCGACGTGCGAGCCTCCTGCCGTTGCCATGCCACCTAACTGCAAAGGCGTCGCTGCCGGCATTTACATTTACACCGACACGACGCGCGCAAAAACAAATTGCTCCCGGCCGAGGCAATAACGCCCGTCGCACCCGGTCGGACTCCCCTCGGGCCTTCCCCGGGCCAGCCCGCCGCCGGCCGGGTCACCGTATTCATAAAACAGCACATTCATTACTAATCCGTCAGTGCCAAATGGTGTCGCCGCTTATTACCATGGTCACACGCCGACGCCGCCCGATCTCGCCTTCTGCGCGTCGGCGGCGAGCCCGGCGCGGCGGCGGCGAGTCCGGCGCGGCGGTGGCGAGCCCGGCGCTGACGTGATCAATGCGTAGGGACCGTCCCCTCCAGCCGACTGGCCAGTCTGGCGCTCCCCACGCCGCATAACCGTCCCGGAATACCCCGAATATCTGTATTTTATAGATCGGTCTGGTGCGCGGTTGAGGCGCGCCGCCGCCGCCGCTGCCGCCGATTTCGACGCGCTGCCACGTATCCCATTCCGCGCCGCCTTTCATCAAAATCAACAATCAAACGGGCCCGTCGTAATTGAATGGGGAATGATCGCGGCTGGCCAGTTCATCAGAGCAGGGCAAATATTTTACGGTGCCGGTATTGCGCGGCAGCTGTGTCTGTCTGTAGCGGCCGACCAGCCCGTCCGTTTGATGAAGTATTCACTGGGATTCAATCTCACCGGCTCAGTGATAGCCCATTTAAGCCGCGTCTGCCGCCGGCCAGTCGGACCTTATCGAGTGAGCGTTGACCCGTCCGGCGTCGCCGATTGGCCGAGCGCTGACCCACGTGACGTCACCGAGCGGACTCCCGGATGACCTCGCCGACCTGGCGGACTTGACGTACCGGTGGCGCGCCGTACTCGCCGCCGTCGCGCCGCACCCGTCACCGACTCTTCAAATAATCATTCTCACATCAGTGCAGACTGTTTGGCGATCAGATGACATGCATGTCCCATTCCGGCTGCCAATGTTGTGGTTACGCAGTTGTGCGACTACCCATGATTTGCAATCAAATTCGATGCAACATCCCGAATTTTACTGTTAATTCGTGCTGATAGGTGGTTAGAATTTGTCAAATAGCATCTGGAAAACTTTCCGCTTTCGACAGCCAGCTGGACACCATTAGCATGGTTGGCACCCCAGCTGGGGCCCGCCCCGCCCCCTTCCACCGCCTATGCGGGCCGTTTGGCCGCCGTCCGGGAGCGGCGACCGACCCTCGGTTGCCCCCGGGGACCTCCGGGCGTGCCGTGTCGCTGGTGTCGCGTCCCCTTCCGCCGCCGGCGCCCGGCCACGCCGCCGCGCCACTCTAACGCACTTCACCTCTGGCCTGCGCTCATATTTTACCCATCTTTCCCCCTTCGCGATAAATCCACCGGGCTCCCCGCGGATTTGCATCCCGTTAACCCCTTGACAATATTTGCCGACGTGTAGTCCACCCCGACGACTTGTTGCGAGCCAACCCTTCGGCAGCGCGCGGGCCGCCGGTGTCGTCATGCTTCAATGGTGACGGCACCGGCCGCCGGCGCCGACGACCCTTTGTTGCGGCCGACGGCGGGAGCGTGGCTCCGACGATGCTAATCCGCGCCGCGCGCCGCCGGTGCGCCACATTTGAATGAGACGCAATTGGCGCAATGGGTGAAAAATGGTCGGCGAAGGAGGGCTTGTTTTTGCGCGT
This sequence comes from Pollicipes pollicipes, assembly GCF_011947565.3. Lineage (NCBI taxonomy): Eukaryota > Metazoa > Arthropoda > Thecostraca > Pollicipedomorpha > Pollicipedidae > Pollicipes > Pollicipes pollicipes. The sequence goes on along the minus strand of NW_023596136.1, from coordinate 28,364,580 downwards.
GAAGGGGGTGAACGGGGTTAATTCCGATGTCGGTGTAGATCTGGGTGGTTCATTGTTTCCCGGTGTGGGCCGCTGGCGGGGGGGGGGGGGAAGGGGGAGGGGAGCGCATCCTTCGGGCGGGGCGCTGGCCGGCTGGGCTCCGGACGTCGGGGCGGCGCCACGCTGACTGCAGCCCGCCCTCGGCAGTCACAAGCAACAGCCCTGCAGCCGCGGACGCTGGACGGGGCGGAGTGTCGGGGTCATGTCGACGGCGCCTAGAGGGCAGCTCAACCGCTGTTGCCACGTGTGCTCACGCTTTTTGCGCACGGTTCTTGTGCAGATAGAGGCATCGCCAGTTAACGATGGCGTCAATGCAGCAGACAATATTGAACGCTTGCTCAAGCCTGGTTCGGTAGGAAGTCCCTGAATTCTTTTTGCAAGACACGCGCGAGGTGCGCGCACTACTCAGTTTCTGACCAAGTCGCGACACCCTGCCGGGGGCATGGGGCATCCTCTTTCGTATCCAGTGGCCGATCCAGCAACGAATGCACCAGACCGGATCAGCTCAGCAGCGTCTGAGCCCCGCGGAAGTCACGCCGCCGGCGGCGAAAGCCGTCTGCGCCAGTGCACGGCCGGCTCCCTTCCGGCAGGTCCGAGCGTGGCCCGCCGTCGGCGGCCGGGCTGCACGGCCGCCGTCTTAACTGGGTAATGGAGGAGTGCCGCCGCCCGGCCCCCTCCAGCCGCACTCACGGCGCCGCCAGCCTGCAAGCGCCCCGCGCCGGCCGCGGCGGCGCCCCGCCGACGCGGCGCCGTGAAAGGATTGGGGCGGGGCGGGTGCGTCGACGTCGACGCCTTATCGGCAGCGCTTTGATCGGGCGCCCACCGGTGATACGAGTTATGCCACAATGCCGCTGCTCATATCTGATATTGAAGCACCGCCCATCTTTGTCAGCCGGACCGGCCGCCAAAGACCGGCGTCCGGCGGCGGCCGCAGGCGCCGCGTCCGACCTGCCATTCGGCCTATCGACATTCAATAGATTGAACGGCGCGTATCTCAACGGCATTGATTCCGTCGGTGGCTGCAACAAAATGGGCTCCGCTCCGCGTCCTCCTCGGCCGCCGGCGCTGGCTCCATTTTATATTCGAGCGGTCGGCCGATTTGCATGAATGCAGCGGCGCGGCGGCGGGGCGGCGTCAGCGTGGCTGAGCTCCAATCGCGGCGCGCCGACAACCCCTTCAGCCCGCCGGCGAGCCGCGGATGGAAATGAGCCCCCCCCCCTCTCCGCCAGATTTGAATCATCGATCAGCATGCGCCAGTCAAGGTGCGCGGGCCGCCATCTGCCCCCCCCCCCCCCGCGCCAGAATAGTCGACATGCGACCGGGCGGGCCGCGTGCACGAGCCGGGCGCGCCGCCGGCGCATAATGAGGCGTTTTTTACCCGTGCGCCGCGCCCGTCAACTCTTTCAGGCAGCGCCTCCTTCAATGACGAATCCACGCACGCCGCCGGCTGCCATATTCAGATCAAACAAAAGTCCTTTCACAGACCAACCCTTCTGCGCGCCAGCCATTCAGGTGGGCTGGCGGCCGCCGTCTTTATTGGCCGATATCCTTAGCATTTTTACATAGGCGAGAGGGGGGCGGCCGGGCGCGTGCATGGCGCTCGGCCCGCCCGGCGCCGGCGCGCGCCACCCTAATTTCCATCCATTGAAAGCCATCAGCTGCCTGCTTAATGGTGCCTGCCGCTCCGCATGTAGATCCGGACGATTTCATTGGCGGCTGTAGCCATTTTAAACCGGGCGACCCCTTTCACAATCATCATGATTAGATTTGGATGGTTGATCTGGTGTGCGGGTCGCGCGCGGCACGTGGCCTCGGCGCACACGCTCTGTGGCTCCACTCGTCTGGGAGTAATTGCAGGCTCTTGTTCAACATGGCCCCGGTGGAAGGGTTGTCCCCTTGTCGCCGCTCAATAAAACCTCGCTACAGTTATCTCTCTCACCGGCTAAGGGCTTCTTTTAGTGCCAATCAAAGCGATATTAGCCAAGCACCCTTTCCGTCATCAAGTGGCAGTGTCGGCACAAAGTCCATGTAATCCTTTCCCCACGAGCGGGCCGACGCACACACGCGCGCACGGCGTGCGCCCCCGCCCCTCCCCCAGGGCCCCATGGGGGGCGACCACCAGGTCCGTTCCCCCACCAGCGGCCCCCCGCGTGCCCCGCCTAGAAACAAACAGCTGAGCGGGCAAAAAGTTCCTTAGGCCCGTGGCGCGGCCAGGTGCTACTGGTTTTTTTGCCCAATCATTGCTGGTGGGCTCGTGCGCCGCTCTGCCAGCCGCCTCCGGAGCGGCAGCGGTCTAGCTAGCGGTTACTGGTCCGCTAGCTCGCTTTAATCCTGCCCAAAACACACGGGCCCGCGCCGGTTTTTGTTCGCCCGGCCCGCCGCCAGTTTTTACCGCTATTATCTCAATGAGCAAGGGGTTAAAAAGAGGCGGGATTGAGTGAAAATATGATATCTCATTGGCTTCCATGCGCGTTTTTTGCGCCGGTGTGATTTTAAGATGACGGCGGTGTGTTTAGCGGCGTGGAGGGTTGGCGCTGACTGGCGGGTGGCGGCCACCGGTCATGACCGCCCTCCCCGGGCGCGCTGTGGGCCGGACGGGCGCTGACGTGACCTGGACAGGGCGGAGAGGCACGGGAGCTGGGGAAACTGTCCGGGACAGGGCGGGAGACACGGGAGCTGGGGAGACTGTCCGGGACAGGGCGGGGAGACATGGGAGCTGGGGAGACTGTACTGGACAAAGCGGGGAGATGAGGGAGCTGGGGAGACTGTATCGGACAGAGCGGGGAGATAAGAGAGCTGGAGAGACTGAACCTGGACAGGGCAGGAGGCACGGCAGCTGGGGAGACTGTCCGGGACAGAGGGACGTCACGAGAGGTTGTCGGCATTGTTTGGCTGTATCCTGTCCGGGCTGCTCAGCCGTTTGAGACGCCTGGTGTCGGGCGAGGCGAGGAAACGGAGCGGCGAGGAGCCGGAGCCGGGAGGAGCCGGAGCCGGGAGGAGCGGTTTTTGCCGTGCCCGGCCTCCCGCCCGGGCCATCCCTCCAGCAGGCAGAGGCGGATGTTCGCACACTGAACAATGGTCGAATAATTTGTGTCTTTTGAATGTCGATGATGTAATTGGCTCACGTGAACATAAAATTAATGACAGTAGATAACTACTTTCACATGCCCTTCTGGGCGGTGTTGTGTGAAACGCTCCCCTTTCAAATGGAGACCGCTTCTGTCGGCCATTCATGGTCGGCCGGGCGGCCGAAAAAATAATTAACCCACATCCGAATGGCTCCGGCCAAGACGACCAAACCCCACGGACGCCCAGCAAGTGCGATAAATTCTCCAAAAATGCAGTTGCCACAAAATAAATCTTGCCAAATTGAATCTGTGGCGCGGATTTCCGCGTTATTTTGATTTATCTAGGATTAATACAAAGTTTTCCCATTAATCTATCTCGCCGACTGCAATCTCAATTAGGTTTTTCTCCGACCATCCCAGTTTCACGCAGCCTTGAAGTGGAGCTTTATTTCAGCAACGGGCCTTCCGCCCACGAGTAGCGCGCCTCGGAGAATGAATAAATACTGGAGCTGGCGAGGAAAAACCTTATCTGGCAGTGGCCAGCCACTCTCTAATCATTGATTTCTCAAGTAAGAAGAAATTAGCTGGAGGGGAGCTGGAAACACCACAGATAAACTACCTTCAGCTACCAGCCACATGCCCCGTGTGAGCTGAACACCACAGAGGCCTCCGTTGGCTTCTTTCGCAATTTTATAGACGTGTTGGGAGCAGAGGTGTTCTGAGAAGGCCTCCCAACTCCAGCAGCAAAAGAATGGCGCAACAGAATGGACTCTGTAACACCTTGGCTTAAAATTGCGCTGGAATGTTCTGCAGATGGCCTTCACGAAATCGCTAACAATGCCTTTCAAATAATTTTGCATACCTACAGCCTGGCGTCCATAGCACGCGATTCGGTCGCAACAGGGAGCCAAGGAAAACCGCTGTGCAGCTGTTAACCTGACTCATTTTTGCTTGTGTGGCGATCTTGTCGTGGTATAACAGTCACGACCTCCATTCTCTCTTGCTCACAGATTGCGCAGGGCAACGACTCTTAAGCAGGGGGATTGGGCTCAGAACGCCCCCCCCCCCCCACCCCACCCACCCAAGCGCTTTTTCGCGTTTTGTCTCTCACGGGCTCCTCCGGCACGCTCGCGTTCCGTCTCTCACGGGACTCCTCCGGCCGCGCTCACGTTCTGTCTCTTACGTCTCCTCGGTGCGCTCGCATTCTGTCTCCCACGGACTCCACCGGCACGCTCGCGTTCTGTCTCTCACGGACTCCACCGGCACGCTCGCGTTCTGTCTCTCACGGACTCCTCCAGCACGTAGCATTCAGAATGCGCGGCAGAGCCAAGTAATGGGGAGAATCTTTCCAAGGTTGGATTAAACTTCCCGGTGAAAAATTACGGCCATTCGGGCTTGGTGTGAGAATTTTGCTAAAAGCTCTTGTATATGGCCCTGGAATAAGAATGTATGGAGTCCATTTATAATGTGCTGATACTAATGCCGCAGAATTAATTTCATTGCCGTGGGCGGATGAAGATGGTCAAATGTATGACGCTGTCGCCGTGAAATTACTTGCGGGCCGATGGTGTAGTGATTCTCTGCACGTCGTAAATTTGGCCGCCGACACCCGCATTAGTTCCACACAGCCACCGCTCCCTCTGGCGATATGTTTCCCTTTGCGGGACTCAAACTTTCGGTGCGGGCTGCCTTTCGAATGTTCGCATGTACGCATTCGAAGCGAGGACGGCAAACACAACACGACATGACGCATCATGGTCTCAGCGGAAAGGAGCGGGAGGGAGAGAAAGAGAGAGAGAGAGGGGGGGGGGCGAGAGCGAGAGAGAGCGAGCGAGAGAGAGAGAGAGAGAGGGGACAGAGATAGGAGTAGAAATGGCAAGAACGGGAAGCGGTTGGAACAGAAAATCAACCCCTAGTTCTCGACACGAGTCTTTTTTAACATTTCGACATGGCGTTGCCATAGGCACGTTTGCCACGAATATTGTCCTTGTCGTGTGCGCTACTATCAACATAACATTTCAGGTAGTGGGTTTTCGACGAGGACTTGATGCAATGTGTGTTAGTTAGGAGTAGGTTCAAATAACCAGCAGAATGAGGGGACGGTCTCGCAGGTAAAATGACATCGTAAAACGAAGGAAATTGAGCGGTTATGCAAATAGCTAATTGCATTGCAACAAATGATACTTTTCATAATCATCAAGCCCATTCCTGTCATAAAGCAAGTTTACCTATCTTGCATAACATAGAAAATGTCTTAAGGCAGTCAAGAAAATGCTGCCTTAAATATGTCAAACTTGAAGCCCCTAGTCAACAGAGCTGAGTTACATTAATTCGCTCAAGGGGAATGTTGTTTCTGCAAGGGCGCCACGCCATTCCAAAGCATTTTCACGCTTTTTCTTAAGACAATGAAATGAGTGCGTGGATTTTTAGACCGGCGATATCCATGGGGTATTTCTGAGTGCAGCATGGACTGTCCTCAAAGGCCATAGTGTAGTTTTTCAACATAAATCGTAAGGGGTTACCCCTCGGCACAGCTGCGATTATTTGGCGACCTGGTCCCCTCCGATATTTTGCATGTTGCGTTTTTTTAGACTTCTTTGGTCGTAAGGAAGCCAGGCGTGTAAGGTTATGCAAGCCAGGCGTGTACATTTACATGCAGCTCAATAGACCCACAAAGAACCCGCAAAGAAACTCGGCCACCCAAGAAAACTTCTCGTTTAAGCTTCTGATCTGAAGGCTCTCGCTATCAGCCCGTTGAATCAGAACACGTTTTGCAGTCCCAAGAATGGTCCGTTGTTATCGCCTTCAAAACAATGAAATAACCTTACCACGTGATTATGTGCATACACTTATAAAAATCGTCTGCAAAATCGCAGGCGAGCCCTGTATTCTGCAGTCGTGACCAGCCCTAAGCCGCACAGTACGGCATGGAAACTGGAATCTGGCGGCCGTGAAGCATGCATTTGCATACGATTACCTTTTAAGCGCTGCGAAATGACAAGCTGGCTTTTTTCTCCGCCCGGATTACTCGATTTTCAACGAACGATGAATATTAAAAAGCTGCTCTGGAGGCCAGACGACTTAGCACACAATGCACCCGACGATTGCAGCAGCGGCGTTGCAGACAGACAGTCGTCTATGCACATAATTAAGCACGACATCGAGAGCCGACCGGAGTGATAAGTCATTAGCTGGGCGTATGACGTCAGCGCTGTCTGACGGCCGGTGCACCAGCCAGTGTCCGGTGCCGGACACTGCGCAGGGGCGCAGTCAGAAGTGGGAGAAGGGGGGACAGACACACCGACACAAAGACAGGCTGCACGGCAACGATACCGTGTAGTTCAGCGAGGAAGTTTGTGCATTACGCTCACTCGACATAGACATTGGGGGGGGGGGGGGGCAAGGCCCGCCCGATAACGTGCAAAGCTCCACGCATGCATCCGGCCCGTTTTAAAAGTGTGGACCCACGTAAATATGTATTTTCTGGGTGAACAGCAATCATGTGTAGACCTTTGCAACACACATCCTGGTTGCCGGCATTTCCCTTTTTGGCCGAGTTTTCTCTCCGCGCTGTCCTCGGTGCCGCAGCCTCGACCATAGCGCGAGCCGTTAGAGCACCGCAACCAAAGCCAGAGCGCACAGACGTACGGAGATTGATCCCTCGCGGCTTCCTGCCAGGGTGAGGGGTAGGCAACAACGCAAAGCCGCAGTGGCCGAGTACGTCGTAAAGCCACTATTACATCACGACAAAGCAGAACGCAGCTGTGGAAGTAGTTCATCTGTTCAGGCTTTGCTGCTGTGCACAGCTGCGTTTGGAAACCGTAATTTTCTTCCTCTCTGATATGAGTAAACATTGAAAAATTGGTGGGTCATTCTTCCTCATTTTGTTGTATACAGGTCCGGAAGGACAAGCTACTTGGCAAGAAGCTTTGTCAGCAACCGACATCGCGAAGATAGGTGTCGTTTTAGCATCGTTGAAGTGAAGACATGCCTCGAAGTGTTGGTAAAACGCATTTTACGTTTGCAATAGACTCGACAGGTTGATTAATAAATCCCACACGTTGCTGTGCAACCGTCTGGACAAATACATGCATACTGCACAATGAATTGCATCAAGGAATTTCAACTAATAAAGTTTCATCGTAAAATGCGTGGGCTACCTGCTTTAACAATGCGGTGTCAAAATTACGTAATACGTTCGGTGCATTTGCGAGGAACATTACTCACATAGATAGGACAAGATTATTAGCCTTACTTCTCAAAGAAAAACCGGGAGAATGAAGATAGAAATGCGTTGATATCTTGGCAACATGCCTTTATGGAAAAGCATAACAGCAGACAACTGGCCGTGGCCGACGGCGCCGGACGCAGCGACGAGTCGGCAGCCGGCGCACGGACGGCGAGCAGCTCCTCCCCGCCGCGGCCGTCGCTGCGACCAGGAGTGCTCCTCCAGGCGCCCGGGTCCGCCGCCACCGCTGCAGGGTGCCGGAACATCAACGTATCTATGTCTCCATTCTCCGGGGTTTTCTTCGAGGAATAAGGCTATCAGCACTGTCTTGTCGATACAGTGCCAACTTTAACGTTGGTCGGCGCCAAAAGCGTCCTTAAGCACCATCAATGTTGACCGCCGCACATGACCTGCCGCAGCCAGGTTCGGCGCACTCGTCTTCAAGCGTGTGCTTTGTCCGGCCCCGCACTACACCCGGGCACGAGCTGACCCGCAATGCCGAGCATTGCTGACAGCGTGGCCGATGGTTGACGCCGGCAGTTGTGTCGAGCCGGGGCTGTTTCCTCCCCATTATCGCCAGTGGATCCGGGCCTTCACATGCCAGGCGGCCGTATCGTTACCCTTTGTTCGGCGCCGCCCGGCCTGCCGGTCGTGCTCGCACGCGGCTAGTTTCACCCCTTTACCTTTCACCTGGGCCTGCAATTAGGCCGGCCGAGGTGCGTCACAGTTAGCGCCGGAAGACGGCCGCATCGGGAGCAGCGGGCCGGAAATCGGCGCGGTCAGCTGGCGGGCCGCCGCCACTTTGAATCGGCGCCGACTGGGCCGGCCGGCGGCGCGCGCGCCGAGGGGGCGTGCGCGCTGGTCGAAACACGCCGGCCGGCCGGCCGTAGACTGACCGTGGCCGGCGGCGCCGGACGCAGCGACGAGTCGGCAGCCGGCGCACGGACGGCGAGCAGCTCCTGCCCCGCCGCGGCCGCTGCTCCGGCCTGGAATGCTCCTCCAGGCGCCCGGGCCCGCCGCCACCGCTGCAGGTAACGCGCCGCCGCTGGCCGCTGGCCGCCGCGCCAGTGTGGTCGCGCTCCGAAGCGACCTTCGTCTGCCCCGTGCCCGGCCGCCCCTCCGCTGGCCTCGCGCACAGTGGGGGGCGGGCCCGGACGTTCCGCCTCTGACTTCGTACCCCGTTACAGTTTCCAACCAACAACTGGCTAGAGTGCCGCCGTGGACGAGGTCAGGCTTTTAGCACCCACGCTCATTTCTCCCGCCTTTAAAACGACCCGCTTGAATAGTCATTGCGTGGCTGCTAAACGTGGGCAATTACACCGGCAGCGGCCCTTAGTAATTTTGCGGAATGCTCGCTCCCTGAAACTCACCCGCGATTAGTTCCAAGCACATGTGTGTCACTTGCTGGGCTATTTGCGGCTGGCGGGCGTGCTATTCCCGTCCGTTCAGCTGTTCGCCGCCTCATTATCCGCCGCGTTGAGCGGCGCGCTGCCGCGTGTGAGCGCGCGCCGCGTGGTTCGAGCGGACGCCGGCGCGTTGCCGTGGCGTCGCCGCCCCTGCTGCCGGAGCATTCGGCCCGACCGGCGGCCGGTGCAGGCCTCGGCGCCTCAGGCCGGCTTTTAATCAGGCCGGCGGCGCACGCCCGGCGATTTCCGTAACGAGCGGCCGCGGGCCGTACTGGCCGTACTCGCCGTGCTGGCCGTGCTGGCCGTACTGGTCGCACTGACCGTACTAGCCGCGCTGGCCGCACCGCCCGTACTGGCCGTGCTTGTGGAGTGCTCCGTGTCGGTCAGGTGCGAGCGGACGGGCCGTACTGGCCCTACCGGTCGTGCTCGGCTGCGCTCGCGGCGTGCCGGTCAGGTGTGAGCGGACGGGCCGTGTCGCCGCCGCGCCCCGGCTGCCGGCCGGACGCCGGCGTCCCCGGCCGCCGCGCGCCCTGCGCTCTAACGAGCGTTCGACCGACCAGCGCCGGGCCTCCCGGTCCTCGAATGACAGCCCGCGCTGCAGTGTGCTCATCGAATGACGGCCCCGTTGCAATGCGGACGTCGGAGGATGGCCGGCGTGACAAAGTGACGAGCCGCCGCCGCTGCCGTCTGCGCGGCGGGGTCGGGCCGTCGCACATCCGACCTGCCGCCGCTTCCCGGTCAGCCGGCGTGCTCCGAGCTCGGGTGTTCGCCTGTGGCGGGTCTGCCGCCACCCCCTAGCCAGCTGGCGTGCTCCGAGCTCGGGTGTTCGCCTGTGGCGGGTCTGCTGCCACCCCCTAGCCAGCTGGCGTGCTCCGAGCTCGGGTGTTCGCCTGTGGCGGGTCTGCCGCCACCTCCTAGCCAGCTGGCATGCTCCGAGCTCGGGTGTTCCCCCGAGGCGGGTCTGCCGCCGCCCCCTCAGCCAGCTGGCGTGCTCCGAGCTCGGGTGTTCGCCCGAGGCGGGCCTGCCGCCGCCCCCTAGCCAGCTGGCCTGACTGACCCCAGGACCGCCAATGACCGCCAATAACGTCGGTCTGTCGTCTCAGTATGTAAGCCGCAAGGTGACACCCTTCAAGAGCGAGCAAATGTGCGGTGAGGAAAGTCCAGAAGTTCCGCCGGTGTCTCCTGTCACCATAGCTCGGCGGCGGGCGAACCGTGTGAGCCGGCTCCGACTCCTCGGTCCACAGGCGGCCGTCCATCCTCAGGCTCCCCTGGACCTGATCCCAGCCCTGAGAGGGCTGGAGGAGGGCCAGGCGAGCGGCGCCTGAGGTCACCTCCACCCCGGCTCCTCGTCTGTTCAGGATCCGCTCAGCTGAAATTCCGCCGTGCAGTCTTGGTCACTCTAAGTCATAACATATAGGGCCCGGCTGAGAGGCATGGCAGCTGCCGGTGATGAGGGACGGGACACTAAACAGGTCTTGACGTGGGATGCGACATTGCTGGCTGCGCTCCCGCGGCATTCCCGCAGCATATAGCTGTTGCGAGTAGATTTAGAAGTGTGGATATTTCGCTGCCGGCTGGTGACTATGAGCTCCTGCGATATTATTTGAAATGAATATCTATGGAAGAAAGCTATGTCCAGCCTGCCTTATTGGTAATGAGAATAGGTTCCCCTGCAACTGCGCAGAGCGTCGATCTTTTGACAGCCATCCCTTTGGCCTCACGTCAATTTATGAAAAACGTTCGCTTTCATTTCATAACGCCCCTGCTGACGTCAGAGGAAAACGGCGGGGACCTCCGCATGTGAGACACCGCTATTTACACGCTTATCCTGCCGAGCATTGCTTCAGTGGTTCTTTCTCAAGTCAGCTCGGATGCCTTTCAAAAGGTCGTTCAGAGAACGGCGGGGAGGGGGAAGGAATAGTCTCTTTGAGGCTTCCACGCAAACTGTGTGCTAGATGTGGCAGTTATTGGGTTTGTAGTCGGGTTTGCGTTGTCATGGGCCCTCGAACTATGTCTCCTGCGTGCTGTCTCCTCAGCTGCCGGCTAACTGCTGCCTGAAGTGACCGTCGAAATAGTGGGCAGGTCACCCACCTCCGTCTTGGTAGCTTCCCTTGTCTCTATCATCTCTAGTTGCCCCCATATCAGTTCAGCCAGGCCTCTGCGCCATCTCTCCACGATCCACAATGAGACAACAGCGAGTCACTAATCATGACCAGCAGTCCCCTGCCCCTAACCAGCCATCCCTCGCCCCTGACCAGCGGCCCCAGTCCCTGACCAGCTATCTCCCGCCGCTGACCAGCGGTCCCCCGCCCCTGACCAGCCATTCCCCGTCCCTAACCAGCCGTCCCCGCCCCTTACCAGCCGTCCCCCGCCGCTGACCAGCGGTACCCCGTCCCTAACCAGCCGTCCCCGTCCCTGACCAGTCGTCCCCCGCCCCTGACCAGCGGTACCCCGCCCCTAATCAGCCATTCCCCGTCCCTAACCAGCCGTCCCCCGCCCCTAACCAGCCGTCCCCGCCGCTGACCAGCGGTCCCCCGCCCCTAACCAGCCATCCCCCCTCCCTTGACCAGCCGCCCCCACCCCTGACCAGCCGTCCGTGAGCCGAACCATCCGGCCCTGTTGCGCCGCGCAGTGCGGCCGTCGCCGGCCGATGTGTCGGCTCAGATTTGCATGGTTAGTTGGGCGCGGGGGCGGCGGCGGCGGCCGTGAGCTCGGCCGCCCTTTAGCGACGCGCCGGGACGCGCGCGAAATAGAGCGGTCCGAGCGACGCGGCTGGGGCCGGCGGCGCCGCTTTTTGTCCGGGCACGGCCAGTGGGAGGCTGCGGTGGTCGACGCGACGCGTCTTGCGTCGATCGTTTGGATGCCGGGCGGCCCGTGGTGCTGCAGAAATCCTATCCTGCGTAGTCAGTCCTGTCGGCAGACCTGTTGGTACTGTCGGTCCTGTCGGACGGTCCTGTCTGCAGAGACGGTCTTGTCGGCAGACCTGTCGGTACTGTCGGACGGTCCTGTCGGCAGGAACGGCCCTGTCGGCAGACCCGGTCGGTACTGTCAGACGGTCCTGTCTGCAGAGACGGTCTTGTCGGCAGATCCTGTAGGTTCTGTCGGACGGCCCTGTCGGCAGACCCGGTCGGTCCTGTCGGACGGTCCTGTCGGACGGTCCTGTCGGACGGTCCTGTCGGCAGAGATGGTCAGGCTCGCTGGACGGACGGCCAGCCAGCGATCGAAGCTGGCTATCTACTCTCAGATTGTACTGATTGCCTGATCCTAGAAATGGTTGCTATTTTGAGGCTCTCCATCGCTTTCTTCATTTTTGTAGTAATCATCTCGACCCCACGCATGTGGGTGGAATACAACGCTGTATTTGACCCCCTGTGTTGTAATGACAAAATATGCATTCTGATGTCGCCCACCAATTACCGTTGTCACAAACTCATCAGAAACATCTGTCCAAAAACTTTTCCTGTCATGTCAGTGTAACTCTGCTAATTTCGCCGAAGGGCGTGCAACACCGAACAACGAATATGGCTTGATATCACCGACCTTCAGCAAAGCACGGCCCCTTGTCTGCTTCGCAGCCGACGTCAGCCCTGTCCAACTCACAGCTCACGCCGCGGTTGTGATTTCCATATGGCTGTGTAGCGCGCGCTCGCGCGGCGGCGTCCCTGCGGGCGCTCTCGGCGGGCGCCGTCCGGTCGGGGCCGAGCGCTGGCCGTCGGCGGCTCCTCCCAGCTCCGAGATCCGAGGCCGACGGTCCACAGTCTGCACGGACCGGCCTGATTCAATCACATCTCGGCCAACTCGGCCCTCGTTGAGCGGCTGTGCAGTCTGCATATTATGCTTATTGGGCGGCCCTGTTTCGCTGTCGATCTCTTTGTGTTTGCGCGCTGCAAAAAACGCCGCGCAAAAAACGGCTCGCTACTACTCTGGCGGGTGGCGCGTGAAAAACAATTGCAAAAACTGCGGCGGGCGCAGTGTCCGCCTTTGTCACCAGGACCGGTGGCAGTGGGGCGATGAGCTTATGACGGCTGCTGGCGGGGGGGGGGGGGGGGGGGGGGGATATCCGGGCGGCGGCGCGGACGACTCCGTGCATCGCCGCCGCTCGGACCGGCGCTGGCGACACGTTCTCGGAAACGTCCAGCCACCTCGTTAGCGATTTGCCCGTGCTGTAAAAGTCGGCATAATTCTAGAGAAATCGTGGCCGAGAAACGTGCGAACGGCGACGGGGTGTTGCTTATGGATGACAGGCTGATGTTGTCAGGATGATTCATGGTCTGTGGTGGTAGATGAATCCGTCTTGCGAACCTGCTCGCTTTTTACAGTGTCCTCTGTTGCATGGGCATGACAGCAGAATCCTGTTTTGTGTACCCAAAATGGCCGATCTCCCGGGTCTGAGCGCATGGCTGCGTTCACATAGCCGGCATTCATTTTCGCTGCGCTGCTGCGCTGATGAGGGAAACAGATGGGCCCGCACCCAGGGCGTTCGGAACGCAGAGCAAGCCAGCAGCTAAAAGGCAGGCAAACTTCGGCGCGGGCGAGAAGTCACCCTCTCGGCGGGTGTGGGCTGCGAGCCGGCCGAAGCTGCGTGACACCTCCGGCCCGGTGTGTCGTCAATGGTGCTGTTTGCCCGGCTGGTGGCGCCCGACACGGCCGGCCCCGGCAGGTCCCGGCCCAACTTTGACAGCTCTGGGCGTGCTGACGGGGTCCGTGGCCGAGCGGTGGCCGGTGGCCGGGACGGTGTGGGGCTGGGCCCGGGCCGTCCATCGGCTGGCGCGCGCGCGCCCGTCTCTGCTGCGCGCTGGGGTGCCGTGCTCGTCGCCAAGGCACATGCAGGAGGCGAGGCATTGAAGCTGGGTGGTGGTCGTTAATATTTTGGCTTCACAGCGATTGCACCCAAGAACGGTGTGTACGGAAAGACGGCCTCAGGTGTGTTCTAGAGCGCTGAGAACAGGAACGGAGCTGAGCCAAGAAGCGGAGCCGCAGTTGCATGACCAGGAAGTTATTTGTGAATGCAAGTCAGGCTCACGGAGGTGAAATAGCTCAAGCATTGCGATTGCTTTGGAAAATAAGACTGCAAATATTGACAAGCATTCGTAAGTAACAGTTTGGTATATGTTTCCTGTCCGACGAACTGACGAACTACTTTACTTAAGTTTGCTTGAATGCTCAGAAGGAAGAATTTTATATCATTCTCCATCATTAATTCATCGCATGTAGATGAATTAATTCTATCACATACTTTTTACTTAGTCTTGACTCAATGACTTTTCCAATGACGTCGATTCAAAGCTTCTGTCACTTCAAGATTCCTGCTTGTGCCGCTGATAGGAACAGCATTATTTTTGCTACCATAAACCTGGGCAACCTTAAGTCAATACTGAATGTACTGATACCAGGGATCGCTGTTAAAAAAAGTTTGGTGAAGACCACTGCCTCTCACAGTTCAGGTAGTCAATACGGAATGTACTGATACCAGGAATCACTGTTGAAAAAAGGTTTGCTGAAGACCACTGCCTTTCACAGTTCAGGTTCTAAAAACTGCGACGCGCTTCATGCGAATCCCGCGCTGTGTGTGTATGTGTGGGCGTATAAGTGCGCAGGTGTGGTGTGGGGGGGGGGAGGGGGGGGGGGGGGACGTGTGCGTGTTTCATAACAAAAGCTGACTGGCAGTGATCGCAATATGTTAATCATCTTAATTTTGCAATCTGTCCTATCCATCGTGGTCGACATACAACCGCTAAGGTTCTTCAGACCGACAGCGATTTACCAGGCTTGGACGTGCTGAGGCGCATTGGTTTGCATGATCAAGACGAACTCAGCCTGATAATTACTTTCACCTGGACTGCTCACAGGTGCTCTGGTAATTATCAAGATAGCTTTCCCGAATTGCTTGCAGGCATCTAACTCCTGATCTATACTTTGAAAACCAGAAGTTTTAATGTCAGTTTCGCGCTACGAGATTGCAAGAGTTGGTTATACTGCGGCAACGAAAATGTGCCTTCGACGAAATGGCGGTCGTCCGACGCCCGGAGCGGCGGCATTTCCCGAATTGGTAATTTGTGTGAACCTTTAGCGGACGATCATATTTCTGTCAGTATTTTAGGAACACCTGTTTCCAGTACGCAGTGATCGCGTTGAAAGGTCAGCAGCAGATCTGGGGCTCGCGGCCCGCGGCTTTATCTGAATACTCCCAGCCCCATCTGTTCTCCGACAGCACGGGAGATGCTCTTGAGGGCTTCGCCACAGCAAGCGCACGCTGTGTGCCTCCCTGCGGGTGCAGCCGTATGCGTTTGTGCATGCGGCGTTGTGTGTGCGTGAGTGTGTGTTCAAGTCAGCAGCTTTTATCTAGATTGCCCGCTGCTGCCCTGTTTGACCTTGTTCGCACCCGCGCGCTAGCGCAGGCGGGTCAGCAGAAAAGCATCTCAGCAGGCGGGCCTTCCTTGTCTGGTCTACTGAAGACGCCGCCAGGGAAAAAACCCGCTCCACGTAACTGGCAGTTTCTGCCGACGTCGAGTTTAATGCAAACGAAAATACAATGCAAAAGCGAATGCCGCCCTCCGGGTTGACAAGCTCGCGCTGAGTGTTTCGTAGCATTTGTAGAGGCCCCGGAAGCTCTGCAAGAGCTTACAGTATAGTAATGTCCAGCTGACGAAGCATGCAGGTAGCACTGTCGCCAGACTTCTCAGACTCTCTACGCCACGCTGTAGACATGCGAAGTCAGACTACTAGCAAGCGGTTGCGATTGTCTCGAGGCCTGAAGTGGGAAAACAAGGCGGCCCTTCATTTTATAAGGTTTTTAGATAACTGTTCACCCGCTATACAGGACAATAAGTAGGGCGTCGCGGGTCATACATGCTCAACTGGTGTGGAGTGCAGCAGGGGTCTAGCATGTCGGCAGAAGTCTTACAAGTACATTGCGAGCTGAAATGCTGCATACAACACACAGCACATCAAACCGGTCAATATGGTGCTCTGCCTTTTGACAAAACCAACAAGAGCAGTCGCGCATTTTGTGGCTGGGCGTTGCTATGGAGACCTTGAACCAGTGGCGCCCCGTCCTCGCTGGCTCGCCAGATCAACTCCGCTCCCAAGCGCGCAATCCGTCTAGTTCTTTGACACCCCACACGCCACGCAAATGCGCCTACAAGAGAGTGCGCCGGCCTCTTCTTGCGCGTCGGCTCATTACCAGGCACCATACAGCCTTTTCGTGAGCGCGCGGCGTGTCGTTGCCGACGACAAACCAAATCACCCAGAGTGCGCTTTTATCCCATCAATTATCCATAATAAAAATATCCAACAACCATAACACAAAACAACAATAAAAAATACATCAAAAAAAACATCAAATATCAAAAAAAAAATTAAAATAAAATATCAACAAAAATCCCAGGCAATCAGCATGCGGCAGCTTGAAATTCACAACATCGGGTGTCCGAAGCCGATCCCAGTCCACGGATCGCCTGCGGACGTCGCCTCAGCGCTCCCCACAGCGCTCGCGACACGCCTGTGCCGCGCGACCACGTGCAACAGGGCGCCGGGCGCGGCCGGCGGGCCTCCGCCAGCCGCCGGGCAACCACCTCCCTCTCCCCTGTACACAACACGCGCGCCGCCGCCCGCTCCGGCCGCTTAACCCTTTCGGCTGACAGATTATCGAGGGGAAATCGAGCAGCTAAGTTAGACATAAAGGCCCACGTGGCCCCTGACGGGAGATGAATTTCGAGGGCGCCGCCGGGAGCGGCTTTCATACGCGGAAAATGGATGTTAAAACAGGCTGCGGCGCCGCACCGGCTGTGTGGTGACGGCGCCGCCGCCGCCGTCGCGCCGACGCCGGGGGGTGGGACGCGGCGGCAGCGGCGCCTCGGCGTCCGCTCAGGTGCCGCCGCCGCCGCCGCCGGTGCGTCCCGACCGGCCGTTGGCCGCGGCCCGGGAGAGGAATGGTGGCACGCGTTCCAGTGTTTCATGTCGGTCGTCAATACCTGACTGGCAAACGGGTGGCTTGCACGGAAAATTGTGGGAGAGGCCAAAAAGCTTAGTGTCATTTTTTGCTATGGCAGCTTGTTTCCAAGACTACTGCTTCGAGCACTGCATTATTGAAGTCTGTCCGGGCGAATGGCATTTCCAAGAACGTCGCGGGCCGTTGCTTAAGCACCCTGAATGAAAAGCGGATGAGTAGTTTTTAATATCAAAGACGGTTGTAACGCAGCACCGTGATCAGTTTCTGACAAGACTCAGGGAGGCTACAAGGTAGATTGACAACGGCGGTGTGTTTCCCTACAACATTTGGCATGACGGCGCCTTTTAAAAAGGCATCGGTCACGGCTGCAGCACGTTTACGGCTTCAGTGTGATACCACCGGCTCGGCTCCGGTTATCGGGCTGCTCCCCTGGATTTGAGGGCATCCCGGACGCTGGGTCGAGGGCATTCCTCGAGGGCATCCCTCTAGGGCATCCCCGGGCGCTGGGTCGAGGGCATCCCTTGAGAGCATCCCTCGAGGGGATTCCCGGACGCTGGGTCGAGGGCATCTCTCGAGGGCATTCCCGGACGCGGGTCGAGGGCATCCCTCGAGGGCATTCCCGGACGCTGGGTCGAGGGCATCCCTCGAGGGCATCTTTCGAGGGCATTCCCGGACGCTGGGTCGAGGGGATCCCCTCGAAGGCATCTCTCGAGGGCATCCCCGGACGCTGGGTTGAGGGTATCCCTCGAGGGCATCCCTCGAGGGCATCCCCGGACGCTGGGTGCTGACGTCGCATGGTCATTCAGAGCCTGCTTGACCAGCCTGCTTGACTTGACCTTGACTGGCCAGCGCATGGTGTCTTCAGATCCATAGTTTGGTTAAGACGGACAGGCACAGAAACTATGGTCACCTGCGCTGTGCGATGCTTTGGTACCCTGCAGTACTCTAAATGGAGCGATGCTTGCTTCCCTTTTTATTTGTGAAACTCCTTCACTATGAGCGGATGCATGCTTATGTGCTCAGGCACAACAGAACAACTTCGACGTCACATATTTGATGATGCGTAGGCCATGTGTCATATCTCTGGCAACGTTCCGGTCATTTCAACTGTGGAGCATTTTTAGCACTAAGGCCGAATGCGACGCTCTATTACCGGATGGGGGCTGACTCGCCGCTCGCTGTACATTGCTGGCCATTACCCGGCCGGCAATTTGTGGGCTCGGCGCGGAGCCGGCTCACAAAACAGCAGTCGGCCGCTAATGAGCGGCCGGCTGCTCTGAGTCCGCATCGGCGGGTGGAGCGCAGGCCTCTGCCATTAACGCGCCCCGGCCAGCGTGAGGCGCGGCGCGCCACGCCGACGCGTGAGGCGAGTGCCGGCGGTCGCCTGGGCCGATTGTGCACACGCATCGCAGCGGCACTGCGGGGCTCGAAAGTTTGGACAACGGCTGACAACGCACGGCTGACGGGCGGAGGCTGGCGTTCCTGCGGACACTGTCCGCCCGCTTCCCAGAGGGCGGGGGCACGCTCAGAGGCTCGTCAGAGGCGGGGACACGCTCAGAGGCTCATCAGAGCCGGGGCACGCTCAGAGGCTCACCAGAGACGGGGCACGCTCGGAGGCTCACCAGAGGCGGGGGCATGCTCAGAGGCTCAGCAGAGGCGGGGGCGCGCTCAGAGGCCCATTAGAGGGGGGGCACGCTCAGAGGCTCATCAGAGGCGGGGGCACGCTCAGAGGCTCATCAGAGGCGGGGGCACGCTCAGAGGTTCATCCGTCGGGCCAGAGTACGCGCGGTCCTCAGGGGCGTGCGGAGCGAGTGGTGGCAGGTGAAGCCATGCCGTTGGTACCCGGTCAAGAGATGTTAATACTGCCGTGGTGGATATTTACAGGAGGTAATCGACGCATGCTTAGACGGCGGTCGAATCCTAAACAGGCCGGAAACACACCCAGCCCTGTAGACCTGCACTTCAAATGCCAGAAAAATATCAGTTTGGGCTCACAATAAAACCCATCGCGCCGACAGCTGCCTCTAGCGTGCTCTGTTTCCGAGCTGGTCAAAATGCGCAAATTCCACATTGGCTCGCGAAGTCGTGTGCAACGACAGCCCGGCGCCGGCGGAAGCGAGCCACCAATGCATGCGATCCGCCCATTGCAAACAATTGACACTGCGTGCAGAGAAACAGCGCAGATGGAACTCGGGCAAATGCCATTGCAATTGATGGTGGCATGCAAATAGAATGACTGTACACCATGCAACGCGTCCAATTAGCGAGAACTAAATCAACGGATACTTTATTGGCCCGTCCGGCGGTCAGTGTTCGGCCAGCAGACAGCCATCCGGTGTCGTGCATATTCCCAGGATTCCACTGCTGCCGATGAACGATGGACGATGTTTGGCCAATTGATTATGTGTGTGCAGCTAACAAAGGTGTACCGGCTGCTTTATCGGCGTAAAGTTTCCAGTCGATCAGCTCACCGAGGAAGTTTGCGCGAAACTATAGCAAAATATTCCCGAGTGCTTCGACAGCAGCATGAAATTGCTCTCCGTAGCATGGATGTTCCGACGCTATTCCAAATCAAGTAGTTTCAAAGTTTGCAAGCGTGCCGAATTCAGATTCGACCCGCTGACCTCGCTCCTCACGACGTGAGCCGATGACGGTGTCGGGCCGTCATCGGCACACAACTGACCGGACACGACTGTCACTGACGTCACCGCACGGCCTGGCACCGCTCCACACCGCAACAGCCCCCCTCCCTCCCCCTCCCCCTCCTCTTGTCACAAATCCGGTACACATGGCGTGTCCGGCCTATCACCATCGCCTATGATGGCCGGCACGTGGTGTGATTAGGGTCGCAGGTGGTTGTCCGAGTGTCCACTGTCCACTTCGGTCCGGTCCAGCTGTCCCCCGCCCACCTCGCTCCGGTCCAACTGTCGTCTTCAACTGGTCGCCTTGGTCCAGTCCAAATTCACCTTTTCCTGGTTGAATCCAGCTGTCGCTTCATCAGTCCAGTGCAGCAGGCCGACTGTCGCGGTTCGGACCAGCTGTCGCCTCGATGGACCGATCCAACTGCCCTCCCCTCTGGCCAGCCCAGTCGTCTCCGTGCCGGGCCGGTCCTCCCCCCCCCCTCATTCTGGTCCGGTCTAGTTTCCCCCGCTGGCCGGTTCAGCTACCGGTCCAGCAGTTGTCCTGTGATGGTGTTGATGCGGTCCAGCCGTCCCCCCTTTGGTGCGGTC
>NW_023596136.1:28277441-28343658 GCF_011947565.3 Pollicipes pollicipes | reverse complement strand
ACGATGGGGCCAGGCCAGACGACATAAAACTGTTCCAGCCGTGATTGAACCCCACTTCAACGTTGTCAACACGCGTGTGCACCTTTAATGCTCGTACCTATGCGCTGTGAACATTGCGGGCTCTTGCGTCACTCTGTTTGACCTGCACAGGAGTCAACACCAAGGGCTGGTGTGCGCCTCTTTATTGTCGCCGACTTCACTCGGCAGGCCACGGTCTAAGCTTTTTTCTAACGAAACACTGAAACATGAAAGCTGTGTGGAGCTCTTGGCAGTACAGCGAGGTCGGCAAAATATGCACATTTTCCCTTTGTGTCACCGAAATTCTATTGGCCGAATTTCACAAGGAATGTTTTAAGATAAGCATTGCTCCCAAAAATAGGCGACATGACACCTCCAAGCTTATGAGCTTATGGCAGTTCATTAGGTCATAGATACACGAAGACCAGCAATCTGTATGTTAATAGCTGCATTGAATACAACGTTAATGCCCGAAAATAAGCTCAAAACAAAACTAGCCTTGTACCGTACCGATGCAAGTCGCATCAAACGTCAAAATAACGTAACAGAAACATGAAGACGTACCTAATAGATCAAACATCACCTCAAAGTAGTAAATCCAACGTATAAGTTTGGGATCATTGTGATCTAAGACATGTTCTTTTTCATCACCTGCTCTTTTCTTTTTTCACTGCTTCTTGTCATTCCGTGCTGCTCACTAGGTGCTTACGTTTGTAGTAAAAGAGATTAGATTCATTAAAAACATCCCAGGTGAAGAGGCAGTAAGCTGAGATATTAGTACTTGAATGCTGAGCTATGGGCGATATTCGAATTTTTGCTCGCCAAGATATGGGTTTATGTAATCGGCGATATAAATTGTTGTGGGTGATATATATGTCCATATGGTCATATGATCGTGTGGTCCTCATGGTTTGCAGCCTAAAGAAAAATTACCCAATGTCTTTCAGGGCCAAAAAATATAATCTCACAAATCCTTAGTTCTGAACATCGGCTTAAGCTGCTTTTTCATCAGTAATATTTATGATTTATTAAAATCCATGCCATAAGAACCAGAAAAAAGAAGTTATCTTGTCCACCCAGCTGTGCCTGTCAATTTATCCCACACCCGCCTAGCGTCATCATGAGGGCACCTAACGATGGCGTCCAAAACTTCCATCGTTGGCGAGAATAGTTCACCAGAGATCAGTGTATATCATAAGGCATTCTGAACGCCGTGTTTTATCGTACATTTCTACAGTTTTGTGAAAGCCCGCCCATCTGACACGAAATCGAAACTGTGGTAGCACAGCCAAAGATTGCTAACTTAAGGTGCCTCTAAAATGTTATAAAAGCAAAATGTTTGCAGAAACCCCGGTGACAAAACACAAATGACGGCATGGAAATTCTACGTATCCATCAAATACCGTTCAGTGACAGGATGAAGTTTAAGCAGCACACCGACGCTCAGTTAGACATTCATTTTCTTAGCTACACCGATATGAGGACAGCTGGCGAAAATGGGCTTAGCTTCCTCATCAAGAGAAGGAAAAGGTTCAAGGAGAGAAGTAGACCATCGTCTGAGATTCGTCTGAGTTATATATATATATATATATATATATATATATATATATATATATATATTAGATGCAAAGAGAGAAAAAATATGTTAGACCAAAAATACGAGCATAAACATTGGTTCTGCCCCTTTATGAGTTACCCAATGGTGGCTGGTTGATGAAATGAGGTAGGGAAACACATTGGCAGATGGACAAAATGACATGGGAATCGACGGGTCCAAACATCTACCCGTACCTGGCAAGCTAGATGATCGTTCCAGCAAATGATCGTGTGATCACGTGCATTATGTGCCTTAGCGTTTTATTGTCAAGATCCGTGTGCGCATGCATGTGCGTGTGTGTGCGTGCGTGTGAGTGAGTATGCCTGTAAAACTTGGCGCATTGCCAGAATAGCTACATTCTGCAGGCTACAAAAACACATGTTTGATTGAATGATTGATTTATTGAGTTTGCTGTATTAACATTTTACTACGCACAGTGATCAAAGCTTAGCCCCCTCCCCCCCCCCTGGATTTACGGCTCCTGCACTGATAGTGAACGGCCTGCAATGTGGGGATAAACAGCTCGCGATGTGGTCGCATATCACACTGTTACGTAGCACTGTAATGCTAGAAGCTCTTGACAAGTGTAATTCTGAGAAGCAACGCAATCGTCATAGGCAACATTTATTTTCCCCAGGTTAGGACAAATGAGATATTGTGGCACATCCATGTTTAAAATGGAGAATAGACGGAACCCTCTTGCTTACAGCGGCCATGTTTTCAAAGCTGGGAGCAAACTTCGTCATGCTTGCCAGGTTGTCACTGGGCTTCTCAAGCTTCCTTATTCATACGTTTTGAAGACAATGAGACTATTTCATCCCTTTAAACTCAAAAATTTAGTCCATTCTTGTATTTCCAACACATAGATTTTGCATGACCTCTAGGGTAACTTGAAGGCTTTCACTGAAACCTTGTGCCACGACGTGACTGACATCGCTTGTAATTTTTCAGAAGTGCTGTCTTCATTACATGCTGCTTTTGATCGCTTGGAAGAATTTACCTGGATTCATTTAATGAGCTTAGCAGCTTTCGGGCCGCATAGGTAAAACAGCAGTAAGAGCTTCGTTCCTCGGAGAAAACCAGGAGAATGGAGATGTAGGTGCGTTGATATTTCGACAACATGCCTTTATCGAAATAGTAGCAGAAGATTCGTTTTCCCCCAGGTTAGGATAAATTAGATATTGGGAACATATCCACATTTAAAATGGAGAATAGACAGAAACTCCCTTGCTACAGCGGCCTTGTTTTCAAACTGGGAGTGATGAAACAATAGCACTTCTGCTTTTGTTCCGATCAAGGCATGTTGCCAACCAACAAGTACTAACGCATCTATATTTCCATTTTCCTGGTTTTTCTCCGAGGAACGAGGCTACTGCTGCTGTCTTATCTATGTGAATAATATTTCTCTGAAATGCACTTAACACCTTCCAGGTTGCGTCAGCAATCTTGCTCGCGTTTCGTCTCCTTGCTTTACAAGGACTACAGTGAATACGCCTCTACATTCACCGCCTTCTACCACAAAATAGGATGTTCATAAAACAGGATTACCTAACATTTGACAACGCATCCAGCAAAAGTTTTTAACTCGGCTATGATCCGATGCTGCAGAACCTGCATGCGTAGGCATATTGGCGTTGGTCCACATGGTTTCATCATTTACCGCACGCGTTGTTTAAAAACGCTTGCACGTCATCAGCAGGACATCAGGTTGTCGTAACCGCAAGTCCCTTATATCCGGCTCGTAAAGTAGGCTGAGCCTGTTAACGCCTGTCTGCCGTACGGCCGTGATGCTGTGGTCATGAGAGAGACTCTTCACCAACGTGCCTCCTTCCTTGCCGTTTCGTATAAATAAGCTGTCATGAAATGTGGGTTTTCGCAAACAGGCATTCGGTTCACTTTGCAAAACTCCAGTCGATGCATTTTCTTTTTATGCCGCTGAGAGTTCCTTTTGTGGTTCAGTTATCAATTGGCATTTGGGGCTTCCATATTTTAGGCCACCAGCCTACTTAGAATGCGAAAACTGAGCGTATATACGAATTTGGGGTACGCCATAAACACAACCGTTAGCATTCCCTGAGAAACATGTAAAACGGTCCAGATAGATTGCCTAATGCATATATGCGGCCGGTTAATGTGCCCTAATCGAACCTCTATCTTATCCCTTCAGGTAGATTTATCGGGCAATTTGAATTTCTGTTGTTCCTCTGCGCATTTTTTGCCCTTTTGACCTTCGAATGCGGTCAACAGCTCCGGATTAAAAAATCCGGGCGGGCCCGAATCGGCGGGGAAAACTCGTTTCTCGGCTGGCTGACGGTCACCGGTCGTAAACTGGCCGTCGGGCGGGCCGCACCCGTCCTATGCATAACAAGGGGTGAGAGAAACGCCCGCCTCTGAATAGCGGGCCGGCCCGGCGACCGGAGTGGACGGCGCTCGACTCGGTCGCCGTCCACTCCGGCAGCGCGCTTATTACCCGAAAGACCGGTGGCAGACGGGGCCGTCGCCGACTCGCTTGTAGCGGCCCCACCCCCAGCCCACGCGCAAGGCGCCGCCGTGCTATAAAAAGCGGCCGCAAAAACGCGCGATGATGGACGTGTTGACCGGCCCGCTGAAAGATAACCGCTGTGGCGTTTTTTCCGGTGATGTTAACAACTCCGTCGGCGGTGCTGAACGCAATGACTGACACGCGGTGCGTGACTGACACGGCGGCGCGTGACTGACTCCACAGCGCGCAGCTGACGACACAGCTCGTGGCTGACACGGCGGCGCGTGGCTGACACGGACGTGTGACTGACACCACGGCACGTGGTTGACACCACCTTGCGTGGCCGACAGCACGGCACGCGGTTGACACCACGGTGCGCGGCTGACACCGCAGTGCGCGACTGCCACCGCAGCCGCCCACCTCCGCCGTTTGTCAGGCGTCTGACACGCGGCCGTCCGCCCGCCATGAATATCGGAGGCAGAGCGCATGGTAAAAACCGGCCCCATCTAACCACTATCGGGCGCGGGGTATCTGCATAGGAATGCGCAGTTCGGTGGGACTACGCGCGGCTCGGGACAGCCGCGGTCCTGCGTCTCGCGACGCCCTCAGCCCTCCGAACGGCCGCGAGCCCGGCTCAGGCCGAGCTGTCCGGTGTGGTCACGCGGCTCGGGACAGCCGCGGCCCTGCGTCTCGCGACACCCTCCTCAGCCCTCCGAACGGCCGCGAGCCCAGCTCAGGCCGAGCTGTCCGGTGTGGTGTGAACTCCAGTCCACCAAGCCACCCGGCGGTGGGGATCAGCTAGGAGTCAGCTTCCTGGGTGACCGCGGCTGATGGCATGATAAGCGCGCCAGCCGCTGTGACCACCGTGGCAACCAGCTGGCACTGCATGTGGATGATGGCTACTGCAGGACCGGTATCTGCCCACAACTGGGCAGCAGTTTGCAGGCACCGACGTCAGCTGGTCTCGGTGAGAATACTGGTGTGGTGCAGGCCACAGCTGGCGTACTGCTGGAGGCCATCACGCGCTGTGGGTCACATGTGCCTCAACGCTGGTGATCACAATGGTCGAGTCCTTATGTCCCTTGTTGGCGCCGAGCTGCTGAGTGTGACGGTACAGGATACGTATACCGGAGAGAGCCACGTGCCTGCCAGTGCTGGCCAGGAGTCTACCAGAGCTGGTCAGGAGCTGCTGAGTGTAACGGTGCAGGGTACGTATACCGGAGAAGGCCACGTGCCTGCCAGTGCCAGTGCCAGTGTCAGGAGTCTGCCAGTGCTGGTCAAGAGTCTGCCGGTGCTGGCCAGGAGTCCACCAAAGCTGGTCAGGTGTTTGCCAGTGCTGGCCAGGGAGTCTACCAAGGCTGGTCAGGAGTCTGCCAGAGCTGGTCAGGAGCCTGCCAACGCTGGTCAGGAGTCTGCCAGTGCTGACCAGAAGTCTACAAAAGCTGGTCAGGAGTCTGCCAGAGCTGGCCAGGAGTCTACCAAAGCTGGTCAGGAGTCTGCCAGAGCTGGTCAGAAGTCTGCCAAAGATAGTCAGGAGCCTGCCAGAGCTGGTCAGGAGTCTGTCAGTGCTGGACAAGAACCCTGCCAGAGCTGGTCAGGAGTCTACCAGAGCTGGACAGAAACCTGCCAGAGCTGGTCAGGAGTCTACCAGAGCTGGTCGGGAGCATTCTTGTGCTGTATTAACTTCCTAGTACTTGAAACTTTTTCTAAATAAACAATTGCGGTAAGCAAATCGTTATTGAAATTGCAGACACTTCGTCAAATCAATATTTGCTTCAGCTCATTCTGTTTTACCGATCTTTATTCTAAATCACGAGAGCAGAAGAGCAAATAAATCGTATACCTAATTATCAAATGGTTCCATCCGAAAATATTGTTCTCTCATTTTCACCGCCCAGGAATCGCCCCTGTCATTTCCAGCTATGTATATGACATTGCTTCTTGTGCCATCAGCGTGTAAACCTTAGCAGCTGTTTTGACTAAAACAGCAGTCCACAGTCGAATACATATGTTTGGATAATGTCATTTGTGTGCCGTTTCCAGCTGACACGAAGTATCCTCAAAATCCTGTCAACATCCGCCTCTGTCCCAAACACGGAACGCAAGTTTGCTGAAAAGATACCTGAGTAGTCCACACCTCTGCGAAATGGACAACTCGATGAAAATTTATAAAATATCTGACAAGACATAGCCAAACGGACCCTCCATCTTCATCACCATGAAATTGCCCCTTTCATTTTTACCATTATGCTGTATCACGTATAGAATTAATGCAAATACTTCGAGTCTTTACGGAGCAAAACGCCTGACGTGGGGAGCTGACTTGATTAACTTCACATTAATTCACGTGACTACAAAGCGTTAAAAAATGATCAAACGTGCCTTCCAAAAACCTGTCCCAGATCAGCTCCGATCAAGATCGAACGTTCGATATAAGGTGCAGAAGTAAGAACTAGAAAAAGTCACTTAAGTTCAAGGCGACGCTTTTCTGAGTGTAGGCAAAGCTGACAGAAACGGGGATTAAGTCCCCTTCCGTCGTACAGAAACAGAGCTAAGAGATACTTTAAACACTTACGGAAATGCATTATTTCAGGAAACATCCTCTCCACCTTTTTCAAGCGTTTCGCCATCGCCAATGAAGGTTGAACACCCTTGCACAGTACCAATAGCTATTATTGGTGATGACAGTAGTGCAAAGAGCAGTGGTGTGTCACACCAGGCCTTGGCAGATATCCTGAACAAAGAGCAACGGTTGTGTCACACCAGGCCTTGGCAGATATCCTGAACAAAGAGCAGTGGTGGTGTCACACCAGGCCTTGGCAGATATCCTGAACAAAGAGCAGTGGTGTGTCACACCAGGCCTTGGCAGATATCCTGAACAAAGAGCAGTGGTGTGTCACACCAGGCCCTGGCAGATATCCTGAACAAAGAGCAGTGGTGTGTCACACCAGGCCTTGGCAGATATCCTGAACAAAGAGCAGTGGTGTGTCACACCAGGCCTTGGCAGATATCCTGAACAAATGAAGTAAAACCAGTCACCGCTCATCATTCATGGCCCATCCCGCGCCTGGCCGTCACAGCAGAAGGCAAGGAATGCAGAAAAGAACAGTTGAAGTACGGAAAAATGCCGGATTATCAGGTTACAAACATGACAAATGGTTCCATCGTTGCATGAACAACGCAGGCAGACATGTTCAAGTGCTCACTGCTTCGCCATAACAAACTCGTTTCTGATGCCTGAAATTAGAGGAAAGATGCATTTTTCCGTCGTGTCAAGTAGTTTTTCGTTCCTCTCTACTTCAAATCATGCGAAATAACGGATTCGCTTTTGATTCTTTGTCAAGTACTTGCTCGTTCCTTCGAAACCAGCTTTATTTGAAGCAACATTGTGATTTTTCCGATTATTCTTATTCCGAACCGAATCAAGTGCAGGTCTCGTCTGAGTTCTCTTGCAGAGCTGGCTGAGTGTCTGACAGAGTTGTCTGATTGTCTGGCCCGCTCGGCGGGGCTGGCCACAGACCGGGAGTCTGCCGGAGCTGGCCGGGAGTCTGCCGGAGCTGGTCGGGAGTCTGCCAGAGCTGGTCAGGAGTCTGCCAGGGCTGGTTAGGGGTCTGCCGGGGCTGGCCGGGAGTCTGCCGGGGCTGGCCAAGAGTCTGCCGGAGCTGGCCGGGAATCTGCCGGAGCTGGTCAGGAGTCTGCCGGAGCTGGCCGGGAGTCTGTCAGATCTGGCCGGGTGTCTGTCGGAGCTGGCCGGGTGTCTGTCTGAGCTGGTCAGGAGTCTGCCGGGGCTGGCCGTGAGTCTGCCAGAGCTGTCCGTGTGGCCACCTGAGTCGGCTGAGCGCCTGACGCGATTGGTCAGACGTCTGCCAGACTCGGTCGGATGTCGGCCGCACTTGGTCGCTAGTCTGCTAGAGTTGGCCGCGTGTATGTGTGTGGCAGTTGGCCGGGTGTGTGTGTGGTAGTTGGCCGGGTGTGTGTACGGTAGTTGGCCGGGTGTGTGTGTGTGTGTGTGTGTGTGTGTGTGTGTGTGTGTGTGTGTGTGTGTGTGTGTGTGTGTGTGTGTGTGTGTGTGTGTGTGTGTGTGTGTGTGTGTGTGTGTGTGTGTGTGTGTGTGTGGTGTGTGTGTGCGGCAGTTGGCCGAGTGTGTGTGCGGCAGTTGGCCGAGTGTGTGTGCGGCAGTTGGCCGGGTGTGTGTGTGCGGCAGTTGGCCGGGTGTGTGTGTGTGTGCAGCAGTTGGCCGGGTGTGTGGTGTGTGTGTGTGTGTGTGTGTGTGTGTGTGTGTGTGTGTGTGTGTGTGGTGGTGTGTGTGTGTGTGGTGTGTGGTGGTGTGTGTGTGTGTCAGTTGGCCGGGTGTGTGTGCGGCAGTTGGCGGGTGTGTGTGTGTTGCGGCAGTTGGCCGGGTGCGTGTGGGGGGGGGGGCAGTTGGCCGGGTGTGTTGTGCGGCAGTGTCCGTGTGGGTGTGTGCGGCAGTTGGCCGTGTGTGTGTGTGTGGTGTGTGTGTGTGTGTGTGTGTGTGTGTGTGGTGTGTGTGTGTGTGTGTGTGTGTGTGTGTGTGTGTGTGTGTGTGTGTGTGTGTGTGTGTGTGTGGTTGTGTGTGTGTGTGTGTGTGGTGTGTTGTGTGTGTGTGTGTGTGTGTGTGTGTGTGTGTGTGTTGTGTGTGTGGTGTGTGTGTGTGTTGTGTGTGTGTGTGTGTGTGGTGTGTGTGTGTGTTGTGTGTGTGGGTTGTGTGTGTGTGTGTGTGTGTGTGTGTGTTGGCGGCAGTTGGCCGGGTGTGTGTGCGGCAGTTGGCCGGGGTGTGTGCGGCAGTTGGCCGGGGTGTGTGCGGCAGTTGGCCGGGGTGTGTGCGGCAGTTGGCCGGGTGGCGCGGTCGCTAATTGGCCGCTGAGGCCGGCCGGCCGGTCGCCTAGTTTCTGCTGACGCCGGCCGTCTTTGAGGAGACGGAATGTTGCCGAATCACGGCAACTGAATGCGAGCGGGCGGCGGCACGCCCCTGAAGCGCGGCGCATTTGCCACCAGCGGCCGGCGCCGGCGGCGACAGGTCCTGGACGGCGGCGGCCGCGGCCGCTGCCGGGCGGGGACGACAGACCGCTGCCGGGCGGGGACGACAGACCGCTGCCGGGTGGGGACGACAGACCGCTGCTGGATGGGGACGACGGACCACTACTGGGTGGGGACGACGGACCGCTGCCGGGTGGGGACGACAGACCGCTGCCGGGTGGGGACGACAGACCGTTGCTGGGTGGGGACGACAGACCGCTGTCGGGCGGGAAAGACAGACCGTTGCCGGGTGGGGACGACAGACCGCTGTCGGGTGGGGACGAAAGACCGCTGTCGGGTGGGGACGACAGACCGCTGCGGGGTGGGGACGACAGACCGCTGCCGGGTGGGGACGACAGACCGCTGCCGGGTTGGAACAATAGGTCACTAGATGATTCAACGGATGTATGTCCACTGGCTCTCTCTTTAATTTACAAACAAGATTGCTTTTAAAATAGCCGGCTGTGTCTGATGGGGGGATGAAAATCTAAGCCGATAAAATGGATGAGTATATAACAACATACGGTGTTAGGCAATTGTGAGAAAACTATTGCAAATCACGGAGATATCTGGGTGATTATCGGTCACACTAAACAGAGCTACACTCCCATGTAATTCTCGTAGCCCAAAGCTGTTTTTGAAATGTGTCAAGCTATTCTCTAAAATCCCTCGATTTAACAACAGCGCCTTGTTTTCAAGATTGGTTTCCAAAAACATGTTTGAGGCCTTCCAGTCAATCATGGGCACAATAGGGTAAGACAGTTTTGAAGTATGTAAAGGAGCTGTAGACCATATATTTGCATGCACCTTATTGATGGATTCACGACGTCTTGCTGGTATCTGACGTCACTCCTCAAGCAGGTCGAAATCGTGCAGATTCATTGTTTGCGCAGGGCGGACGAAAACGCGTGAACGTCTGTACTCATCGACCGACATTTTTTTGTCAATACGGCAATGCGTTTTCTCCTCCGTCGTAAGATGTTAATGCCATTTCACTCATTCTGAAGATCGTCAATAAAAACTTAGGATGATCAAATCTGGGCACGGTACCCACTCATGGCCTTTAAATTTTTCGCGATTTAAATATTTCCCATGCAAATCAAGTTGGCGTGGCCAAATGTTAGTGATGTTGAAAAGTTACAGAAAGGGCTTAGCTCATGAAACAGTTTTCAAGCTGATCCTTGGCAATTTGCACAGCATGGCCTTGATAGAATCGTACTTTATGTCTCTGGAAACTGCCTCGACATTCCATCAGCTGTTGAAGATGCATTCATTTGTTGAAAGTGTGACGTCCGGGTCGAGCCTTGCTGTTAAGTTAACAACTTTCTCATGGTCTACTTTCTAATTCTATCTAAAGATCGAATGCTAAACCTTGATACCTGTGGCCAGATTTGGCCACCTGACGGTAGCACGGTTTGTACCTCAATGGCACACAGCTTACGGGCTTGGAAGGATCTTTTTACCCTGGTCTCCCCATTAATGCTCTTGTTGGTGCTTGATGCAGCCGGACGGGAAAATGAAGTAATCGGTTTCACCCCTTCAACCTGGCATGCCATCACGGTTCACATGTGTCGATGCCCATTTTTAATGTCTGATAGAGGTTTCCACGAGATACCTAACGCCGTCTTCTGCATTGTGGTAGCATGCTATAGTTTCGTGCTGAGAGGAATGCTCTATAAAGTGCTAGTCTGACCGTTTTACCTGTTTTGACCTTTCAAAGGTCATCTTTACCCTTCAGAGGCATGCCTGTCTGATGCAATTTGACGACAGCCTTTCAAGCCGTTTTCTGCGAGACTCTAGTTCGCTTAGTTTTCGAGATCTTAGGGAATCTCTGAAGACTCATTCCTCGTAGGGAGAGGATGAAAAAGAACTCCTGTATGGCGACGCATAAATATATTACACAATTACGACGCTAGGGTATGCTAGAAATTCCAAATTCTTCAGCATGCTCATGGTACATGTGTAGATACCGCAGGAGCGTCGATTGGTCAAATACGCCCAGGTATGTTGCCCAACGTGCAATACCGTTTTTTGACAACACGTGATCACACAAAGATACATATCTCCAATGGTCGGATATATCGAGCTTATCAACGTGAGAACTGAAAAACAGATGAGGCCGCCCAGAGCATTTAGGAGACCATACGGGGGGCGGTTTATTCTCTGCAGAAAGCCGCATTTTGTGAGAACTTCAGGAAGGGGCGTTTTGGGCTGTTCTTTCTGGAAGCTTCTCAGCGTCAACGCACATTGTCTTGATGAACAATTCCTGATTGTCGTCATGCACAGGGTATCATCGTGGAGATATCTAAACAAACGTGTTTTCGGGCAAACCGATTCGTGTTGGAGCTTGGAAGCTTGCAAAAAAGAATGAAGACCAAAAGACCCTCCTTGCAGTTCTTGTAAAATGTATCGCCCTGCACAGACCACGACGCCTGCATGGTCTTTGAACGCTCTCAACGGTCTCAACTGTGTTTTACTGCGTTTTGTCAACTGCGTTTGGGACAGGTTTTATCAGTGAAAGAACGCACAGACAATGCTGTCATTAACTGATCGACTGTCATTGATTGACGGACAACATTTCCATGATTTGTCATCCGGGCCATAAGTGGACGTTTGCAAGAGCCAGGTGGTCATAATTAATACCTGAGAAACCCAAACCGCGGTGGCAATAATTTTAAACAACGCTAACAGATGAAAAGGGAAAACGTGGTTATGTCACACTTACGACGAATTACGAAACGGCAGACACGCACGTATTTCTTTTGAATATCATAACGAAGTCAGCCTCCGCGTGATGAAATCTTCTACTTCGCACAAAATACCTAGAAATTTCCTCAGCACGTGACACAGTTTACCTCGGGGTGGGCTAGGCTGCATCTGTTTTCTGAAATGGGTCCATCCAGAAGTCATTTACCAAAAACCGAACGCGTGCTCTCCGAAAGTTTATCGCTACTTCCTGTGTCGAAAGGCCATAGCTGAGTGCAGATATAATAGCCTTAATCCCGGCCCCAATATAGGTAGGACATGAGGGAGAAGGGAGTAAGCAATGATGCAACCCTCCCTACTGCCCGCTCTCGGCATCTGCCGAGAATTAAATCAGAAGACGCAGTAGAATGCGCCTCGACCCAGTCGCTGGGGGGGGGGGGGGGGGGGGGGGGTCCATGCGCCGACCGACGTCCGCTGTCATGTGGCATGGCACTGGGCTGCTCGGAAAACATACCCCAGCGTGTGCACTGTATGGTTTAGTGACGTGCTATTGTCAATATCTCGAAGCCAATGAACACAGTTGTCATGTGTGTGTGATATGT
The DNA here is from genome assembly GCF_011947565.3 of Pollicipes pollicipes. Classification (NCBI taxonomy): domain Eukaryota; kingdom Metazoa; phylum Arthropoda; class Thecostraca; order Pollicipedomorpha; family Pollicipedidae; genus Pollicipes; species Pollicipes pollicipes. Next base: position 28,331,216 of record NW_023596136.1, on the reverse strand, counting down.
GTGGTATGCTTCGTGTGATATGCTACGATGCTCATTCTCCGACCGCAGCAGCCAGGTGAGCATGGCACGGTTGACCGGGACACGCCCAGTCGACCTCCCTGGGCGGGCCGGGGTCACGTGTGCCGGTGGGGGGGGGGGGGGGGCTTGAGCGCTGGCATATCCCATGCGCGGTTCCCACCCCACCTGCGCGCTTCCTGCATGATGTTGCTGAGGAGTGGGAGGGCATGCTGAATTTGTTTGCAGATTAAACATTGTGACATTACCACGCATGGCCGCTCTGCAGAATTGGGTCAGCTGGCCAATGCTCTTCGTTTCCATAACGCGGACACGATCCTGAATCATGGTTGTATGTTGGACTTACATACCTGCAGATGATGTGAACACAGTCCATCTACAAGCTGGGAATTTGCTTGACTGACACCTTATGCGCAGAATAAGGCGTTTCATATCGTAATAGGACGCATTACCCTATCAGACTTATGTTAAGTGTGCACGGTACGTAAAGGCACCCGAATAAGGTCAGATGCGGGAACCTGGGCTTATGGCAGCATGTACCGGTGCGCCTTAAACAAAAAAAAAAAACCAGAAAAAGACGATAAATGCCACAGGGTACCAGGATATTGTCCGGGAAATTAACATTTATGACAAGTCACTTCAACTTGGTGGTTGGTTTCCGGGAAGAGACTTATCGGAGAAGTCGGCATGCAAAAGCCTGGTTAAACAGTGTTCCGGTTTTCCTGGACAACTCTGCAAGAAAACACGTTCCGGAATTTTTAGGTGCTCAACTGTCGGTGCATTTCAGCACCATCTTGCCATGCAAAACCAGTTGCCAGCTTTTATATCCGTCAATTTTGGCACCAGCTGGTGCGGGCTGGTCTCTCCCGTTTCTCTCGTGCTCTGTCTAGGACAGAGCTGGAAGTTTCCTAAAGTACACGGCGAGGGGACGGCGGTCAAAGACATTTTCGGTCTCATCGGGATCCAGAATGTCTCTCATGTGCCAAAGCCTAAATGCTACGTCCTTGGAATCCAGGGAGGGTGACGCGCAGTGTCAGTAGCTTGGCACTGACGTGACTCTATGCCCTCATCTCTCTCTCTCTCTCTCTCTCTCTCTCTCTCTCTCTCTCTCTCTCTCTCTCTCTCTCTCTCTCTCTCTCTCTCTCTCTCTCTCTCTCTCTCTCTCTCTCTCTCTCTCTCTCTCTCTCTCTCTCTCCTCTCTCTCTCTCTCTCTCTCTCTCTCTCTCCTCCCTCTCTCTCTCTCTCTCTCTCTCTTGCTCACTCTCTCGCTCCCTCTCTCTCTCGCTCACTCTCTCCCTCCCTCTCTCTCTCCCTCTCTCCGTCTTCCCCACCGTCTTTCCTCCGCCCCTCTCCCTCCTTTTCTCTCCCTCGCTCCGATGTTGTCACCCCGCCCGGGGGCTTGATATCCGACAACGGCCTCGGCAGCTGGCGACAATCTGAAAATCTGAATCTGGGCACCTGAAAGGGATAATAACTAAAAATTTTAATCGCCTCCGAGCCGGCGGCGCGCACCGTCGAGAAGGGGCGCCGTCCTCCCGGCCCCACCTTTCTCACCTTCCTGACGCCGCGGCCCAGCCCGCCCAGATCACTATCTCCTCCCTTATGATTATCATTTAATCAGCGCCAGGTCAGGTGCGGGCTGAGGACTGCGCCGCTTTCGGCGGAGCTGCAGCGACGGCGCCGGGGGCCGCGCCGGCCACCCGGCGCCGCCGGCGCCGCCAAAGATGGCCCCCGGCTGCCCAGGACGCCGCGCGCACATTATTTCGAATCCTAACTACATCATTAATAGGGCTGGGCTCCAGCGAGCGAGGTAATATATCTCCCCTAAAAAGTTTTATGGCGGCTAACGCCTGCTAATAGCATGCATATTATGGTGACACAGGAAGGTATGACCAATATGAGCAGGATTCATGGCCCCGGATCACGCGTCCGGCAGGTCCATGTAACGACAAATTGCGGCGGTCGTGGGACGAAGTCGCGCGGGGGAGGGGCCGGACCCACCGCCGCGCCGCGCGGGGGGGGGGGGGGCGGGGACGCGACGCGACTGACTCACCGGCGCCCCGCCGCCGCGGCAACCAGGCTTGTGTCGCCGATTGAACGGCTTCAATTATGTTCGCACGTGCTGGCTGCCGATTGGAGGCCCATTGCCAGGTCGGGGGCAGCTCAATCGAAGCGGACAGATCTTGGGTCTATGAACGTTGTGTGGAAACGCGGACGGTAAGTCCCAATGTGCCACGAATGATCTCGAACCGTTTCACCCCGGGCCCGCGCCTGCTGACTCAGAGGCATGACCGGCCTGCGTGTACGCGGATACGCCTGTCCTTACGGTGAACCCCAGGGGTCGCCGTAAGGACAGGGTGCACGGTGGCCTTCACTACGTCGCGATCCGCCAGCGGTGGCGCCTGAGTCTGCGCCCGTGGTAACGCCGGGTACAGGCCGCAGCCGGCCCGCGCCTGTTGTAACGCAGCGCTGGCGGCGCTGGTCCGTCTGGTCTGCCGTCCCTGACCGTCTGATGCGAAAATTCATGTCATCGGCCGGCCAGCTATGACGGACATCTCGCGACCCGCCAGCTAAACCAACAATTTCTGCGCGCCTCAACCCTACGCACCCCTTCTATATTCAGCCACGCCATTATTCAGATTACACGTTTTTATTCTAATCGGCGGCGTGGCGTACCAGCATTACCTGCGAATTACACGTCTTGGCCGTGGTTAGGGGCGTCCGAGCGCCAATTACTGCGGGATTTGTTCAATTTGGACCGCGGCGGGTTGCCGGGCGGCGCTGCGGGCCGGCCGCGCGCCGCCCGGCTGTTTTGAATATGCAGGCAGGAGTGGCGGCGGCCGGCGCGGTCAAAGGCTCGCACCCGACGCTCGCCAGCCATGATTAATGGCCGCGAAATAATTTGTTTAACACCTGTTTTTTTCGCCCGGCATTGTTGGAAAACAAGTGGACGCGGCGTACCGAGACAAAGGCGGCGCGCTGCGGCGCGCCGCGGCGCACCGGAAATGGAAATCGTTCCCGTCGATATGGCGCGATTCGCGCTGCCTCGCCGTGAAATGCGAGCCGCTCCGACTGTGACGCTGCGCCGAAACCCAGACCGCGATCAAGACAGATGTCCAGCCCGACGTCGATTTCCCGGACAGCGGCGGCGATGATTCATTACGTAAAATATCGCACTTGTTATCACTGCATGCCGGCGAAAAATCGACGCCTGGAAAGTCGGGCTGAAATTAATCGCGGCGTCGCGCGCTGTCACACGCGGCCGTCCGCCATGCTCCGAAGACGATGTCTCCGCCGTGCGGAAACTCTCCCGTCTCCTTTGTTACCCGCTCGGCAATTAATATCAAATATGTTTTGCTCGAGCGTAGAAGGATAAATCAAAACAGCCATTATAAGTCGTTCGCCGCGTATGGCGGCGCGCTTCTGCGACGGTGATTTTAGCATACGGATGTTAGGAATTAGCGCGACGCTTTGATAGGGTCTTTCTTCTTGAGGCGTCATTAGTTCAGCGTTTTAGACCACTGAATAGTTAATTTCCAGAATCATCACCACCCGGCAATGAATGGGGATTTTCTCAGATTCGGGAATTAATGTATTTTCCTATACAATCTAGAGATAATGATGTCTGTATGAGAACGCAAGAGCCAATGACCTCAATATGAGCCGATCGTAGACTTAGCATCTGTTTGGCCGGACGCAGCGGGTGGCTGAGCGCATGCGCAGGCGGTGCTCCATTTTCGGCGCTGTTTGGTCAGCCTCGGCGGCCCGATGGTCCGGGAGTGATCCGGAGAATGGCGATAGGTTGATGGGTTGTGGGAGTCAGTCGTGCAAGTAGGTACAGCATGGTGCATGAAAAATATGGAAGTGTATGCACAGTTGCAAGGAAGATCACTCTAATCGTAACATTTCTCTGTCGCTCGGACCAAACAGTTCCCCGCACTGGGACTAGTATTGAATGCCGCCAGATAACATAGATGGCATCCTTCCGTCAAACCACGAGGTCTGCATACGCCGAGAGGTAACGTTTAACTAGTGGGTGAAGGTATTAGGTAATGATGTGCCTATATGCTCTTCGTTATCGTGAACACATTAAAACAGGTTTTTGCGTTTCATTATGTGTAGGACATACACCATGCACCACGCGTAGAGCCAAGTGAGGCACCAAATAAACATAAAGAGATACCATAGCCAACTAGATCGAAACGTGCCGTTTTCATGGAATGAAACGAGTTGCTTTACTTTGAATACATGACTAAATACTAATATATGTGTTCGGCCTTTGCAAACAAATGGCCGCTCTCTCAAAGTCCACCTCTTTAGATGGTATAAAATGGACGGGAAAATAGATGGCACAAATACGGTAATAGCCGAGTCAACGGCATAGCCTATCAGCTCTGACGTTTATCTATTGTTAAAATACGTTGGTCTGCCTTCACGGCTCTCTGACCCCATCTTTCCTTCCCGTCCGATCTCATTTCCCGTGCTCATTTGTAAGAGGCGTCACCTAAATCAGGCTATTGGAGATGGTAATGTAGGCGTTTTACCCGGTCGGTTTATGTCCCTGTAAGTGGACAATCGCGTCTCCCGCCAGGGGTGCGGCACAATGCCGAGGTCAACTCTCCAGCGCCGGCCGGGGCGGACGCGCGCCGCCCCCGAGACTCTCCTCGTCTCCGAGCTGGACGCCGGCGCCCTCCGCCAGGCCGGCGGCGGCGGCCGGTGCCCGAGCGAGGCCCGAGCCGGGGCCGGCCGGCCGGCGCCGCCCCTCGCCCGTCACGCTCGGTCGGACCGCCGAGCGCTTCGGACCGCCTGCTTCGGACCGCCGCGGTCCGGCTCCGAGTCGCGGCACGCTGTCCGGTCTGGTCCGGGTCTGGGTCCGCGTCCTGACATTGTCCGGCTCCGTTTCCGGTCGGTGCCCATCCCGCTTTAATCCTTCCTTGGTCCAGCCCAGTCCTTTTTCCTCGGCGTCAGATCTGACCTTGACCCGGTCTTGACCTGGCTTGCCTAGCTTGCCTGGTTCTGGCCCGGCCCTGGTCCGCGTCCGGTCCAGCTCCGCTCTGCCCAGGTCTTGGCCGGTCCGGTTCTGGTCCTGGCCGATCTTGATCCGGTCCGGCCGAGCCCCGAGGCCCCATTCGGACCGGCTGAATATCAGATCGCTGACGCGCCTTCCCGCTACCCGCCGCGGCAAAAAAGGGTTATTGCCTGTTAGTCTGGCACAAATTAGTCAGCTCGGTAATGACATACGGTCGTGGCGTGTGGGTTTATCGAGCATGTTCCGAATCTATTTTCATCGGCTACAGTCTCATTTAAAATTAACGTGTGGGCTTCAAATTGATAGCTGACTCGGGTAAAACAGTAGTTGTGGCGGCGTGCAGCCCGCCATGTTGGCGGCCCGGGGTCAATAGAATACCCCGAGTAATGATGGACCCAGGCCGCATGTCCCGCGCTGGAGACACGCTCCCGCCACCGACCACGCATCCACCCGCCCGGAAGATGGGGCAACTGCCTGCGAGCCGACATGGAGCTATGCGAAGCCGACTGTTACCGCATTCTGTGTGCCTCCCAGTCCCATTTTTTAAGCATGAGAAAATGAGCCCGGTAATTTATTCCGGTTACATATTTTTAGGCTAAGCGTCCCTTCCATTTTAAGGGGTGATAGCATCGCTTCACCTCCATCGCTACCTCTTTCCTGAATTTAAATTGGGTTTCGACATTTGGATGCTGGAGCGTTTTATTATTCGGGATTCGGCATTACCTTTTCTCTTTAATTAACAGTCAACCGGGAGATATCTCCGAGGCTATTATAATTTAACCCATGGTTTCTGGACGCTGGACGTTTGAATACGGGAGTCTACACCTTTCGCCGGCGGCCGGGTTGAGGGACCGCGGAGCGTCACGTCCGCGGTGGGACCCGATCGGCCAGCGGTCTCGCCTCCTCCCGCCGCGTGCTATCCATCAGCGTCGGCTGACTATCCCCCCCCCCCCCTCCTCCGCTCCGCCGGACGAGGCCTCCGCGAGCTGCGGGTCACCCTCGAGTTCACCCGGTCCGGCCGCGGCGGCCGCTCAAAGGTGTAGGCCTTATTTTATTTATCTGAAACTGGCCGCTCCCGGCGCTGGGGCCGAAGGCCGAGCGGTTTTTTACGGGCCTTATTTATTTCGTCGGTCGGTGTCGGGATGCTCGGGTGGCGAATTAGGCAGGAATGCCGGGCGGACGAGCGCCGACCAGTGGCGGCCGCGCTTCGCCTCGCGCCCGCGCGCGGAAGAGTTATAATGTAACCTTTTCAAACAAGCAGCGGCCAGAAAGAGATCGAACAGGTATGAAATTATGTGGCCGCGATCGACCGTCCCGCCTGGGAAGGGTTCGGCTCGTGGATAATCAACCAGAAAATAGGAAACCACCGCGCCCGGCACAGGTCTATCGGGGACAAAGGGGCGGCAGCGCGAGGCCACGCCGCGGGCGCCGCCCAGCCAGTGGTGCCGTAAAACAACGGCACGCGGCCGGGCAGGCGCGCAGCCATCTCCACTGACATCGGCGACGCTTCCCCGAGCGGGGGCCGCTGAATATCGGAGCGGCGCTCTTCCCACGCCGGCGCTTTTTTCGCCCAGATGCATTATGGAGCATTTTTTAGCGGCGTCTCCCGGTCTCAATGCCCGGCCGTTCACACGGCACTCGCAGTCGCTATAGAGAGGAGGTTTTTAGCGCGGCTGAGGGAAACCGAACAGTTTCGCACCTTAGCATTCCGGAATTTTATCAACGGCCTCTCCACCTTGCGCGGCGAGGCATATTTTTGCCGCTTTTGTGTGTGTTTCCCGCGCCTCCAGTTCTGGCGGGCCAGAGTGTTTTACGAAGGGTGGCCACCCTCTACCGCTTTTTCTAAAGGCTAGTCCTGTCCCGGAGAATTTCCTGCATACGGGAAAAATTTGCATCACAAGCAGCCAATGCACCTGACCACAATCTGCATACTAAAACAGGGTCCTCTCTGGGCAGAAAAAGGAGCGCTCTCCCTTTCATGCCCGACATTATAAATATTTTACCTTTTAGCGCAGCCGCCTACGTTTCAAAGGGGACATTTGCATATTCCCGGTCGAGAACCTGTGAATAGATTAGTGGAAGGTCAGGCGGGAGAAAAACGTCGTCCGTAATCGGCCCTGTGCGGCCAGGAAATAAATCACTGGTCGTCAAAGGGCCCTCGGACCGGGCAGCCCGAAAAGATGTGACCACGGCCGTGCTCGCTCAGCGCCGCTGGAATTCCTTCCCCGCGCGCCTTCTGAGCCGGATTAAAAGACGTCGCCGTGAATACATTAGGAGTGGTCGGGTGGCTGGCCGGCCGGCCGCGGCGACACCGTGAGGCGTCACGTGACCCGTCCGCACGGCCGCGGGGCGAACGGGCCGGGCACGCGACGACGGGACGGCGGGACCTGGAAGCGGGTCACGTGTGTGCTGCCACGTGCCCAGGGCTCAGCTGGCTGTTGTGCCAAAGATTTCGGATGCAAACCCCGCAATGAGGGTGAATCAGGTCGGATCGGTTTTGTTTAGAAAGTTTCGTTCTTAGGATTCGATTGCATGGACCTTCGCGGCTCGGGTGAAGTGCTGCGGGTGCGGCTTCCTGTTCAATAGGAGTGCGATTCCTATTTAAGTTTGTTCCCTATTGGATTCTTGGCGCTGCTTCTTTCAGCTGCCCATCGGCGCTTTTGTCGCTGCGATAGGAGCCTGTGCCACGCTGATCGCAGCCCCTGTCCGGCTGATCGCAGCCCCTGTCCCGCTGATCGGAGCCCCTGTCACGCTGATCGCAGCCCCTGTCCCGCTGATCGGAGTCCCTGTCCCGCTGAGCGGAACCACTGTCGCGCTGATCGGAACCACTGTCCCGCTGATCGCAGCCCCTGTCACGCTGATCGCAGCCCCTGTCCCGCTGATCGCAGCCCCTGTCACGCTGATCGGAGTCCCTGTCCCGCTGATCGGAGTCCCTGTCCCGCTGATCGCAGCCCCTGTCACGCTGATCGGAGTCCCTGTCCCGCTGATCGGAGTCCCTGTCCCGCTGAGCGGAACCACTGTCGCGCTGATCGGAACCACTGTCCCGCTGATCGGAGCCCCTGTCACGCTGATCGCAGCCCCTGTCCCGTTGAGCGGAGTCCCTGTCACGCTGATCGGAACCACTGTCGTGCTGATCGGAGTGTCTATCCCGCTGATTGGAGCCCCTATCCCCCTGAGCAGAGCCCCTGTCCCGCTGATCGGAGCCCTGTCGCACTGATTGGAGCCCCCGCCCCTCTGAGCGGAGTTCCTGGCACGCTGATCGGAGCCCTGTTCCGCTGAGCGGAACCCCTGTCCCGTTGAGCGGAGTTCCTGTCACGCTGATCGGAGCGCCTGTTCCGCTGGTTGGAACCTCTGTCCCGCTGAGCGGAGCCCCTGTCCCGCTGAGCGGAGCCCCTGTCCCGCTGAGCGGAGCCCCTGTCCCGCTGATCGGAACCTCCGTCCCGCCGATCGGAGCCCTGTCGCGCTGATCGGAACTCCTGTCCCTGCCCCTGCACAGCCCGCTCCCTGTGCTGCAAACACTCCGCTTCAGCGCCAGCAAGAACTTGATGCATTCAAAACAGATCAATATTCATCACCGCTGGCCGCCCTGCTCCTGTTGGCTAAATAGATGCCTATCGAGGCCGGGTTTTTGTACGCGGCGTGTCCTTGTTTCGGCCGGTCGGCGCGGCTGGCCTCGCCTTCCCTGTGGGGCCGGCACGGCTGGCCTCCATGTTGGCCGCCCGGCGCCAACCCTCTCTTCTCGCGCCGCGCACCGCCCCATCAAATATGCATCGGACCCGGCTGCAACACGCCATTGGCCGGCGCCGGCCGCTCTTCATTTGAATGCGCGCCAATAAAACACGGCTGCCGTTTTTTAGAAGGGGTGGGACTAGAGCGGCGGCGGCGGCGGCGGCGGCGGTGGCGGCGCGGCGGCGCGGCTGTCGCTTTTTGTCGGCTCGGTTAGCGCGCCGGGCCGTGCCGATTGGAGCCGGTGATGTGATTCACAGCTTGTGAATTAGGCGCCGGCAGCCGAGGCTTTGTACGCGGCTCCCTCGCGCGTGGCCGCCCTCAACCCTCTCGCCGGCGCGGAGCGTGTGGAGCGGGCGCTTGTGGCGCCTGCCGGGGAGGGCCGCGGCTACCTGAGAGGCCGGGTGTCCTGTGACCCTGAGCGCGCCGCCTGATTGGGATGGAGTTAGCCGGCCGCCGCGACTTTGAAGGCTGGCTTAGCGGGCCGGCTGGGGTCTGATAACGCCCTCTGACAGCATGTGTCGTCGCGTCGCACGGACCAGCTCATGACGCTGAGCTGGCCGTGGCCCTGACGACGCACTGCAACTTCCAACAACGCCCTTCCGAGACAGGGGATTGTTTGGCTTGCTGTACGAAATTTTGTGTGCGTGCACTCATCGGGAGCCTCAGTGAGCTCGACTCGCATTCAGAGGCGTGTTCAATGGTGCCCCGGGGCACGTGCGCCCTGGTCAAATTTGTACACGTGTAAAAATGTGGAAGTTTTACATGTTTGCATCGTCTTTTTTCTTGTTGAAAACATGCGATACTGCTGTGCCCCATGCCACAAAATGTGCACATGCAGCACGCGAAAATGGGGTTTTGAGCTTACTTTTTACTTGCGTCCTTTCTATTGCTAACTCTTGCAATAAACGGACGTGTAGCCAAATTGTACACAAGAGCAGTCACACGCATCCGCAATCGGTTAGCGAAATCTCCTAGCATGAGTGCCGTGGTGTACCTCGGAAAATAACAAGGTCACTGAAAACTTGCCCTCGAACGCCCAGCATTCTAGTTGGATCGAAACCATAATTTTATTTTTAGGTGCCATCAGGACAAAATGCAATTTCACGTAAGACCGCATGACTTGCATTAAGAGCAGTATTCAGAAGAGGACACCTGAATGGACCTCAGGACGTTGGCTCCCGACGTCACTGATGGACCTGCTGCGAGCGGTGTCCCGCCGCGCGTCGCGAGGGTCAGCTGCCGGCCAGGCCGGTGACCTGCACCGTCGAGGTCACGCCGGCCCGACCACGCCAGGACCCGGCCGACCCGACCCAGCCGCCGCGGCACGGTGGCCGCCGCCGTGCTAAACGCCCTCTTATCAGTTACGCAATCTGCGGTTTATTTACCTGGGCGGGCGCGCGGGCAGCGCCACCTGGGCTGGCGGCGGCCGGCGGCGGCCGGCGGCCCGGCCAGCGGGCGCGCCGCGCGCCAGGAAGGGTGGCCGCTCGCTGGCAGGGGCGGCGCTTCAGTCTCTCGAGCCCGCTGGCGGCCGGCCGGCCGACGCGCGCAGTCCCCCACCTGTGCACGCCGCGCCTGCGCGCTCGGTGATGGTGTTGTGCGGCGACCCTGCCACCGACCAGGGCATGAAGAGAGTTGACCGGTACCCGGAGAGCTTCGACAACAACAACGCCATGTACGCGGCGCAGCGAGGCGTCGGCGTGACCTTAGGTGAGTCGACCTGCGGGGGGACAGACATGACGCCGCCGGCGGTCCCACAGACGCGACCCGCCCCTGCCGCCCGGCTCCGCTGGCTGCAATCGCCGCCGCTTGAGGCGGTTCGTTTGCACAGGTCGCTGCTGCCAGGCCTCCGAGGCCCGACCCCTTCTGTCGGCCCGGCCTGGACCCAGCCGATCGGCTGTAGGCCAGGCCGCCGCCGGGTCGCCGCGATGACGCCCTGAGCGCGGCGCCCCGTGGCGTGTCTCCGCGGTCCGTGTTTCCCGAGGCTCGGGTTGTACCGGCGGCGGCGGCGGCGGCGGCGGCGGCGGTCCGGCGGTCCGGCTGACTCCGGCCAGGTGATCCGCCGCCGACCGGACCGGCCCGGACGGCTGCCGCCCGACAAGCCGTGCACGCCAGTCTTCACTGGCGGCCCGGCCGTAATTTACGGCCGGGCGCAGCCCTGGCCGGGACGGATTAATAGTTTCGGGGCAAGTATCGACGCAGCACGGCTCTAATCCGATGGCGTACCCGGAACCGGCGGCGCGCTGCCGGCCTAGCTCTCCCGCGTCCACCGCGGCTGCCGCCCGGCCGCAGCTGTGGCGCAACGTCACCCGCTGCCAGCACGACAGAACGATAGGTCCGGCCGAAGCCGTTTCGTCACGGGGTAGTGTGGCTGTCGGCTTGGGACAATGACATGGACTCGAGCGGAGCAGTTCTGGCGCTGCGCGGCGCGATCTTCCAGCGCTCCGTGCCGTGGCGCTGCGGCGTGCACTCTGACCAGCCCTGGTCGCACACGCTTCAACGCCCGGCGTTCTTCCCTCTTGCCGTCCGATAAAGCGCACACGAGGCGTATGAAATATTCAGATCCCGGCTTAGACTCAGGTGCGATAGTCATTGTGTCACTCAACCGATAAACGGCCCGGATGCTGATACGGCCCGCGTGACGGCAAACTCAGAGGCGAATTATCAGATCCGCGACTCGTGAGCGCGGCCCGGCGAAGCTGCCCACCCAACCACATATCAGCATTAGCGCTGACGTCATCAGCGTCGCCATTCGGTATTTTTCCGCATCTGGTATTTTTCTCTTCTTGACCCAAAAACATGCACGAAGGAAATGTCATTAATACATTCTGAGAAAAGACTGGTTGCCTTATTTCAGCGTCGTGTTCTGGTGAAAGGTCTTTGTGTGGGCGGCGCGGTCTGCAGGTTTCGCAGCATATCTCGGACACGATCGCCGGTCCCGCTTTTCCGGCAACGGCACGGTTAACGGCGGATTACACCGCATCTCCATACCGGCCAGACTCCGACGGGGCCAGGCCGGTGGCCCGCTGCAGCTGCCAGCGTTCGCTGCCGATCTTGACCGCACGCTCTCGACGGCTTGGGCGGACCACTCCAACTGCTGCCGTTGGCTGTGGGCGGTCTGTCCATGGGCCCATGGGCTCTGCGCTCCTGCCGCGTTTCGTCGTTGAAAAACGACCTTGATGCGTCTGATGATTGGCGCTGAAGGTATTCATGCGCGGCATGTGCTATTAAATATTGGTATGCCCTTTTTACCGACGTCAAAAAGGACCATACCATGCGGTCGGACCATGCCGGAAGGTGGTGGCCTCTTGTAAAGCAGTAACTTATGTGCCGTAAATGTCGCTGGGAGCTTATTTTTTAAGTGGAAACGCCTACAAATGTTTAGGTTCGCAATCAGGACTTATTGCCTAGTTTCAGCGTTAAAGCACCACTAAGACGCCGTTATGGTCAGACTAAGCATACCTGATTGCTAAGGCACATCAGCGAATCACAAAGGATCGTATTCAGTTCGCTGGAGCCCCTCCCCACCGATGGTCTCCCCTGAACTGGCAGTTCAGTTTCATAACTTCAGAAAGGCCTTTCCGTCCATAGGCAACAAGCTCGTGAAAAATCTGAGCAGCACAAATAAAACAACAACTCAGAAACAATGTTCACATTCTTCCCAAGTGTACAAATCAAGCTGTCAAATCTGTGGGGAGACCAGCATCATCATCCTCAATAGATTGATCGGCTTAGGACAAAGGAAGCCCCCCTTCTGCAACTGGACCGACAGTGGGTTTATTCATGGTATCTTCATCGATCTATGTTTGATCTTGTTGGTTGCATTGCACAAAGCTGGCAGCACGCTCTGCTTGGAACAGCGGAAAGGCATTAAACGTGTTCCCCCAGAACTTACAATAGTGGGAGCAGCTTTGCCAGAGCCAAGTTTTACTCATTGCCCCGACTTCTGACGGAGTGGCCTGAGGCCCCTTGCGACGGTGTTCGATACGGCATCCTATCGCCAGCGGTGTCCCTGAAAGGTAATCTGCCAACACCATTCCTCATGTCGCGGATTTCGGCCAAAGTTATCATGAAGTATGAGGACACTGGGATACTTACGCCAACTGAATGCAGTCGTCCACTCTCAAGGCTGGCACCATAAATCTCGGCGCGCGGTGCGGCGTCAAGTGCGCGGACTGCATGGCCGCACCGCGGACCCATGAGGAAGCCGAGCACCATCTGCAGCATCCGGAGGTCGGTGGCTCCCGGTGCGGCGCCTGGTGCGGGAAGAACATGACCCACCAGCGCGCCGCTTGGGCTGAGCAGATGGGTCTGTCCCACTCCCGTTCCCTCGGGACCAGTCACAGCCTCGTGGCACGCCGGCTTGGTCCGGGGGCCCTCGGGTGGTGGGCGCCGGGCGAGACCTCGTGGTCTCGACCCCGGCGCGGCCCGGCCAGGTCCCGTCGGTCGGCTCCGCTCCCGGGTGTCAGCAAGCCCCCTACGGTGCCGCCTCCCGTGTGTGTGCCGCCGACGCGAGCGGTGAGGCCAGGCTCTCCCACTGACGGCCGCAGTCAGAAGGCCAGGCTTTCCCGCCGACCGGCCGCGGTCAGAGGACCAGGCTTTCCCGCCAGCCGGCCGCGGTCAGAGGACCAGGCTTTCCCGCCAACCGGCCGCGGTCAGAGGACCAGGCTTCCCCGCCGACCGGCCGCGGTCAGAGGACCAGGCTTTCCCGCCAGCCGGCCGCGGTCAGAGGACCAGGCTTTCCCGCCACCGGCCGCGGTCAGAGGACCAGGCTTTCCCGCCAACCGGCCGCGGTCAGAGGACCAGGCTTCCCGCCGACCGGCCGCGGTCAGAGGACCAGGCTTCCCCGCCGACCAGCCGCGGTCAGGGGACCAGGCTTCCCCGCCGACCGGCCGCGGTCAGGGGACCAGGCTTTCCCGCCAACCGGCCGCGGTCAGAGGGCCAGGTGCTTTCTGTCCAGGGAGTGGGAGCGGCGACACAAAGACGATCAAAACGCGAAAGGAAAGAGCTTGGCGATAGGCCAGAGGACATACGTAAAAGCAAAGTAGCCGTAGAGCATACAGCAGCAAGTTGTCATTTACTTCACCAGCGCCAACCTTTCAACCGTTCCTCACCTCTCAGAATGTAGGCTGAAAACCCCATGTCTCTGAATGTAGGCTGAAAACCCCATGTATGCCACTTGCAACACATTAGGGTGCGTCAGCTGAATGTCGCTGGAGTAGCGCCAGGGAGCCCCGTGCGAGGCACACCCCCGCAATTTTACAGACGCTCCGCATCCGCCAACGACCGATTCGGAGCTGCCACCGATCCTACGTTCACGAAAGTTATATAAGCTTGTGACGCTGCCTTAACCAGAGTCCCTTACTATCCTTATTTTGCTAGTGACGGCAACCTGGTAATACCAGTAATGCAACGTAGTAATACCAGACAACGAGTGGTTCGGAACAATGGTAATGGTCAATACATGCTGATAATAACTGGAATGAATAAAGCTGATAAGCTATGAAATTAGTAGTTGTAATCAGTTATATCCATCGGCTTGAATACTCATTCTTAGTGAATTGCTGGTTGATTAGGTATTTTTGATATGTGTGACTAATAATGTTAATTACCGTGTAATGAGGTTATTTCATCCAGTTGCGCTATGACGACGGCACGGGAGGCGCAGGATGGAATTTGTCCATCAACTGCCGCAAAACGTCCACCCGCCCGACTCTGGTGTTAAGCTCAGCATTAGTCCTGTGGCGTTGCATGGTCATAAACTGCATAAAAAAGACATGTGCCTGTCGAATTTTCTCTCGCTCCCGCATTCCTGCCCAGGGATTCGAATTGCATTCCCGAACCGGTGGCAGTTTCACTTCATAACCTCGGCCAGATATACCACAGCTGCGCGTCAGTTTCGTTTTTCCCTGATGGTTGGACAGCAATGTCAGCTAAGACTGCTTCGAAAATGGCATCGACAGCGCAGGTCTATTTTTCGTTTCCCATGAATGTAACACGTGGTTATTTGGAGGCATGTGTGCGTTGCAGTAAAGTGCAGCATTACGACTCTCACATGTGGGCAATGGTTTTTCTGAAGTGTCGGCAGTGGTTCTGCTTAACATTTGCTCTGAGCTCAAAGCTACTTTTGCAAATCATTCGGATTGGAAGGACGCCAACCTTTGCCTGACTGGTCTGCTACAAGATTAAGACGTTCATGCAGGTATTAATATAACCAGTGGAACATTGCAAATTCGATGTCTGTGGGTGATCACTTATCGTTGATTCCTGCATAAATTAAAGATAACGGCGAATTCTTGAACGCAAATTTATGTTAATCACGATATCAGCATGCTTTCCCCGTAGAGTTGATTGGGATGCTCATTATTTGGACATTTGTACCCGCTGTGAGATAGCGGAACAATGGAGATATGCAAGTCGAGAGTTTTGCCATGCATGGCGCCAGAGAATTCACAAACTTTCCTGTCGTGCGGTGAATATTTTTCATGGTTTAGAGCAGGTTTTGCACCTTTCAAGACTGCTCAAATGCCATGTTCTCTTTGTTTCCTCTGCTATTTTTGTTTTGGCATGAATGACGCGTGGTGACAAGCAAAAGCGGCCCTACCCAGGACTATTATTACCGGCACGATGACGCGCCCTGGTGCTGTCGTGTGAGCCCAGCCAGCTGTTCTCAAACTCGCCAGAGTGACACTGGAGGGATGCGTGTGGTCTTCTGTGCAAAATCAAATCGCTGCTTGCCTACAATGCAGTGAGTTGCGGAACATGCCGTCATCAGACTAACGATGATATGGTTAGGTTCGAGGAGCGAACCAAGGAACATGATCATAAACACTCGTCTGCGCGCCTTTCGTCGCGGTCTATAATCCGTCATTTTACCGACTTTTCTATTTTGTTCAATACAAATACGCTGTCTTTTCTAAACGTGGACTATTTCGACCCCTCATGTAAAAGTGCACATCCAAAATAAAAACGACCCGGGCTCTAGTTCCGGCTTGTAAGACTCACCACGACGGACGACTTGCTACCACCAAGAAAAAAATACGAAGCCAAGTGACGCCGAGCTCAGATGACGCCGAGCTACTCTTGATATTTGTCAGGACCACAAAGTAACCTCGGTTATTTTACCCGGGTGAACGTAATGGTTCAGCCCGGCGACCCTCGTCGGCGAGGAGGCGCCACCGGCCACTGACCCTGCGAAACATACAGCACAAAACGGGGCGGCGTTGGTGATCCCGCTCTCTACGTCGCCGCACGGTCAGCGGTCAGACCTTCATCACCTCAGCTGACTTCACCTCATCAGCCATTGACTGGGTGGTGTGGATTCCAGTGCGGGGCCCCAGGAATGAACCAAAGCTGGTTCATGCTGGAGATGTCGGCCTAAAATGAAGCTGAATGAGTCATAATTTGTGATGGTTGTTCGTCTGTATGCCGTGAAGGTAGCAGTGCAGGTAGCGTTTTTAAAAATATGGAAGCAGCAGACGTTTTGGCCATGGACCCTGTTCAATACTTTAATGTTAAGGCTGTGTTCTCGGCATTAAAGAGGACTTCTAGTCGAAACGTCTCCTGCCCATTCTGCTCTGATAAGACCTACCTACCACTCACGCGGTGCACAGGCTAACAACAATGAAGAACGCCTTAAAGAATATGTCATTCCATCATGCAAGGGGCTTTGAGGTGCATCAAGCATCTTGGCTTGAACCGTTGATAGTTGACTACAAAAGGACCTTAACCAAAAGGCAAGTGTTGCAAAACGTCGCACACTTCAAGCACGTTAAAGAACATATCCTGGGTAAGATTTGAAACTGTCGTCTAGTAAATGTTCTTTTTAGGGGCAACGGAAGCTTCCATAAGCTGGGGAGAGCTTCCGACCGGTTGATAGCGATTTTTCGTTGTTTCTTCCCAGTCGCCCTCAGCACCATTGGCAATTTTTTTGAGAAATTTGTGGGAGGTGGGGTGGCGCAGGCTAATCTGCCTCACCCCTAGTCCCCGCTTCTCTGTTCTCCGTATTTGGTCTTTGAATCCAGACTCTCATAAGACACCGCGGGAGTTGCGAAGTTGCGGTGCACTAAGCAGATTCAGAGCCAAAATAAATTCCATGCTCTCTGAGCCATAGCTTGAAACTATTTTTCAAACATGAATCTGATTAGCAGAGAAGTCCCTTTGCCTTGCCAGCAGCAGCAAGATAGATATGCCTCGCCTCACCAGCAGTATCAAGGTCCGCTTCCCATCATTGTCAACTTCAAGATACGCCTCTCATCACCGGCAGCATCAAGATCTGCCGCCTCTCATCACCGGCAGCATCAAGATCTGCCGCCTCTCATCACCGGCAGCAGCAAGGTTCCGCCTCTCATCACCGGCAGCAGCAAGGTTCCGCCTCTCATCACCGGCAGCAGCAAGGCCCGCCTCCTCTCACCAGGACGTTAGGATGGGACACGAGGGAGCCCTGAGATCGGCTGCCCGCGGAGGTCCCTTCCCGACGTGGCGAGTGACGGCGGGGGTCAGTGGCGGGGCACAGGGCTGACCGGACCCGGGGGGTCAGTGGCGGGGCACAGGGCTGACCGGACCCGGGGGGTCAGTGGTGGAGCACAGGGCTGACCGGACCCGAGGACCAACGTCAGGATCCGACCTAAGGACCGCCGTCGGGACCGGGCCTAAGGACCACCAGCAGGACCGGCTCAATGACCAACGTCAGGACCGGCCCGAGGACCACCAGCAGGACCGGACCTGAGGACCACCAGCAGGACCGGACCGCCCCAGCCCCGCCCGCCACACGAGCTCTTTGTTCCACGCCGCGCGAGGCTGTTCGGGAGCGTCAGCGCACGACTCGGCGCAGGTGTGCGCCGGTTTAAAATGGCCGCCGAGCATGGTTTTCGAGTCGAGTGACCACGTCCCGACGGCGCGGCGCTGCCAGCCGCGGTGCGTGGGAACAGTACTGACGAATCGGAGCCGAATCGGGAGATTCGGTAACTGAGTGATCTGATGAAGGGTCGCTCGCACAGCTGGATTAGAGTGGCGAATTTCGGAGCTGTTGGTGTTACGCGCGCGTGTGCATACGCGCACACACCCACACCCACACACCCACACCCACCCACACCCACCCCCCCCACACACACACACACTCGTAGCACATATTTAAAATGTTAATCAGAAATCCAATTTGGTCTCCCCCCGCGATTAGAATTTATTTGTTTTAGCTGCATATATGAATCGATTATCAGGACTGTGTCTGATATCAAAGCTATAGGGTGCCCAACACATTTTATACAACGTCTCGCATGTAATGATCTTTCTCGCATTCCAATGGGACTGATCCAAATCAGGGAAACATGAATGCAAACACGGCTGATGTATTGGCACGCAGTTTCGGCGGCGGACGCCGGGGCCCTGCACGCCGCGATCGGCGGTCGCTCTCCATATTCAGCGGGTGAGTGCAGGGGTGTTTGTCGGCGTGCTGCCGGCACGTGCGGCGCCGTCACGTCCGCATCAAGACGTCAGCGGCGGCCGGCGGTGCCGTGGGTGGCGGCCGACGCCCCCCGCCGGGCGGCCCGTCTCGGGCAGCGCCGCCCGCCGCCGCCCGCCGCCGCCGCCGCCGCCGCCGCCGCCGCCGCCGCGGAAAAAGCGGCCGAGCCGGCAACTTTGCGGAATGGCTTATTACCTGCTTAACCGAGCCGGTGGCATAGGGTCCCCTGGGCGCGGCGGCATCAATTTCGGATGAGAAGGCCGATGGAGGCCCGTGTGCCGGCCGGCTGCCGTCGGTGGCCACGTGCGCTCACCGCGCCGGCCTCAGCTCGCCTGAATGGCTTGGGAAAGGGTTTTGTGGGCGGCGCGTGGAGGGCGGCGGCGGGCCGACGGCGGGCCGGCGGCGGGCCCGGCGGCACTGCGGGCCCGCCGCGCCGCTGGCACCTGCGCCGGAGCTTTGGCCTGTTGAACTGACGCACGTCCAGGAGCCAGCGCCTCTCATTAGGCACCTCGCGCGCCAGATTAGGCACAGTAGATGGCGTCGGGTGCGATGCCTTCCCCGCATCCAGTATGTCTGTCTTGTTAGGTTTCAGAGAAAAAAACCTTCCATGTGGGAGTGCAACGTGGCAAATGTGTGCAACACAATACAGAAAGTCGTGCCTATCTCTAGAATGGGGTGAGGATAATCTAAACAGCATGCAGCGCAGCACCAGCGTCTCCTTCATTGAAGATAAGTGTGTATGTCATGTTTTAATTCGTGGCCATAATAACGCCTTTAAAGTGTTTAAGTTTGACAGCACTCTAACACTGTATGTTTATCGTAGTTTACGCGGCCGAAAATACCCCTCAGTCATCACTGAGGTCTGTTGCTGTTTGGTGCCATTTTATGCGGCCAAATACATACATGGTACGACGTGCCCAAAAGCTACTGGGGTACGCGCCCTGCCACCCAAGTGGTGATTGCACCCAAGCCCGTGGCCAATTGGACTGTTCTTAAGCTATTTATTACTTCTTATCTAATGAATTGTGTTGAGACATCTTATCCCAGACCTCAAACCAGTTGTTACGCTTGAGAAGCCATGGCGATGTTATTGATCACATCCAATCTGAACCGCCGAATGGCTGCACTGAGGTGCTCAATTTATAATGCAGCAATGTTAAAGTTCAAGAAGACGAATTATTGTCTCACAGAGCTCCGCCATTCGCGTCCAGCTGATTGGAACTGAAATAACTGATGGGAGCCATTAAAAATATGCCAAACTAGAACCGACATCTTCCGGGCCCTCTAACTTCTCTTAGCTGCATTGTTTCAAGATCAGACAGGTCAATGCGAGGTCAAGCATCGGTCTGACAAATTAGGTGCTTTATCTGGCAATGCTAGTGCGACGGGGCTTTACCACTAGCATAGAAAGGACGAAATGCCTTAGAACAGTAAGTGTCTAAGTGTGTCTAGTAAGTGTCTAAGTGTCTAAGTGTGAGAGCCTACCACGAAAGGGTAAGGGACAAAACGTTCAAGTGTCTAAGTACTTCTCCTCTGTAGCTACGCCACCTTGACAGCCGCGCAGCTAAAGGGCAGTGCGGCCAAGGGATCTAAGTTCGCTTGGGGCAGATAGTGCTTAAGCCAATACGGAAGTCGTGCGAATGTCCTAAGTGAGGAGACGACATGCACGCACGTCATGCATAGAGATGAAGCTCTCTGAGTCTGAGAGCCTGGCACAGTCTCCGCGCTGTGCGCTCAGCCTGAGACCTCACTGTGCGCTGCCTGGCTCACACACAGTCGAGTCTCTCTTGCCAGTATTTTTGGAAAGATATTACTTGTTTTATTCATGGCTCTGTCGACAGTTTTTATCTGCCCCTGCTACTCCTCCAGTCCTGCCACTTGTGTCCGCTTTCCACTCGCCGAGTCCCTGCCATCTCAGTTTCAGCACCGGTCCTGTCGTACCATCCCTAGTCTCCTCATGCCACCACGGTCCCCTTGTGCCACCCTCGGCCTCCCTGTGCCACCCCAATCCCCCCTCGCCACCCACGACCTCCTCTCGCCACTCTCGGCCCCTTCGTATCATCCTCGGCCCGCTCGTGCCACCGCCGGCCCCCTCTCGCCACCATCGGTGTCCTGGCGCCACCTTCGGCCGCCATGTGCTGCCCCAGGCCCTCGTACCACCCCCAGCCCTCTCTCGCCACCCTCGGCCCGCTCGTGCCACCGCCAGCCCCTCTCGCCACCGTCGGTGCCCTAGCGTCACAGGCGGCTTCCCTGTGCCACCCCGGGCCCTGCTGCCACCCCCAGCCCCCTCTCGTCACCCTTGGCCCCCTCGTGCCACCCCCGGCCTCCTCGTGCCACCCCCGGCCCCCTCTCGCCACCGTCGGTGCCCTAGCGCCACCGGCGGCCTCCTCGTGCCGCGCGGGCCGGGCCGGCGGAGCCAGCGGGAGCTGCCGGCCTCGCTGGACGCTAATGGCAGAGCGGTGTCGGGGCGCGCCTCCCGGCAGGCAGCGCCGGCTCGGCTCGGCCCGGACGGGCTGTTTAATTGTTGAGTCGGCAGTGAAATGGCTTCATTCGGAGTCGGCTCCACAGCACGCCCTAATGGGGGAGGATGCATGGAGGAAGCAGGAGGATGATCAGCTCCTGCGCAATGAGTCAATCGTGTGTTGCGCACTGAAAGCGGCAAGCACGCGTTTCTTTCTCTGGAGTAACACCCTTGCATTGCGGGACAACATGTCTGCTATGCATATATTTTTATGCATGTGTTATCGCATACTTCAAGCATTGCAAACAGAGGGACGTTTGTGGCTTGTATTTCGATTGCGTCCCATTCCTCGAAGATCAAACCTCAATATTGGCGAGAAGGCATTGTGTTTTGAAACACATTAACTGCTTCCAGGCACTTATCCATTGTCATACTGAAATACTTCAACCATTGTTGACTTCAGTTATTGAAACGGAAATTTCAACTTTTATGTGGGTCATTCCGAACAAGCGGCCATTCAGTCTTATCAATATCCGGTCCTAGCGTTGGAAGAACAGTCTCTCTTGTCCGCCTCTACTATCAAATCTGCAGGACGATTGTTTATTCTAAAATATTGGTATTTTTATTGGACTGTCCGTTCGGCTTACAACTCAATTTATTTCCCAGGATTTTGCGCTAGACCCATTTCTTTTCTAATTTTTCCACCGCGGACCCGTGGCCAGTTAAATCTCCATCGCCACGCGCCAAGATTGCACCGAGCGTTTTTCTGTTGAGGCGAGGAATTCTTCTAATTTCGACCCAGCCGCTGCATCGGAGTTTTTCCCGGATTATTCGAAAGAGAAATCATTTTGCCATTTGTTATTTCCTATGGATTTCGCATGGATTAGGCTGGACCAAAGTGGACGGCGGGGATGTGTGCTCTCTCCGGCCTCGAAAGCTGTGAAAGCCCAGCCGAGGAAATGATAACAACGGGATAAATTCTAAGCCCCGCGCCGTCATTTCTCGCTGAAATGATTCCAAATGGCGATCTGCTCTAAAAGCAGCGGCGAGGAGACTCAGATTAGAATAAAATGTCAACTGCGTCATCCGCAGCGTTTGCAGTCTCCCGAGAACAAAGGAGAATCGATGGTGGACGTTGGGGTCGGCGTCCTTGGGCATTCGGATGCGTCAACAGCAGTGCGTGGGTATGCAGGTGTGTCTGTGAATGTGTAAGGGTGCCTGCGTGTGTGCGTGTGTGGATACGCATTTGAAAAAGCAAGCAGCCTTACTACATGTAAACTATCGCTCTAACACAAGCGCGGAGACAGCCTGAAGCGGCGTCTGCACCCGTCACATGGCCCCAGCCCTCTAGCGACGCTGTCTGATTCGGTCCGTGCTGCGCCGACCACCCCGCACGGGGCTCCCAACGCCTCCACCACCCTACAGGCGGCTTCCAACGCCTCTATCACCCCACAGACGGCTCCCAACGTCTCGAACAACTCACAGACGGCTGCCAACACCTCTATCACCCCACAGACGGCTCCCAACACCTCGAACAACTCACAGCCGGCTCTCAATGTCTCGACCACCCCGCAGCCGGCTCCTAACGCCTCGACCACCCACAGACGGCTCCCGTCCCCACACTATCTGGCGCTGCTACTTATCACCGGATTACCTCGCCGCACCGCCGGCTTGACTCTGTG
The DNA here is from genome assembly GCF_011947565.3 of Pollicipes pollicipes. NCBI lineage: Eukaryota > Metazoa > Arthropoda > Thecostraca > Pollicipedomorpha > Pollicipedidae > Pollicipes > Pollicipes pollicipes. The sequence continues at coordinate 28,308,843 of NW_023596136.1, read as the reverse complement.
TTCTGAACGTCTGCTCTTCCGCGCAAGTGAGGAAGTGGCTCGACGTCAGTGTAACCTGGCCGGTGTCAAGGGGTCCGGTCGTTATTCGCCTGGCGCGTGCACCAAGACGGGCCAGGCGCGCTGAATCGGGTGCCGCCGCCCTCCTGGCGAGTCTATGTCACGACGGGGCGGGGGACTGCTGCCGCGTTCGAACAGGTCAGCAGCGTTGGCGAGTTTAATCTGACGCGAGAGCATCAGGGACCCACGGGGCAATGCGCCTGTTTCGGTCAAGTAAAGAAATTATCTCAGTTATGGAGATGAATGATGCTTTATGAAATATTTCTCGCTCTGCGTGACTTGCCAACACGGGGAAGGCGACAAGGACCGGCTTGGTCTCCCGCTGGTCTGCATAATATGCTTCCAGTGTCTTCCCAAGTTACCTCGTCTTCAGTGCGACCTCCCATATGCGAATATGATGCTACGGCGGTGAAACGAACATTATAGAATAAGGTGCCACTAATTCGTTCTGCTGCCGAGGCGATGCCGAAATGCCCACGCAGTCCGCCGCCTGTTGACTTTTCTGTCACGCTGATGCGGTACACGTGAGCTTGAACGCAGTCTCTAAGGATGTATGTCGAAACGATGCATGATATGACTTCTCTAATCATCACTGAGACCGTTCCGCCAGGGCTTTCACGTTTGACTGCAACAGCATGACGTCAAAGGCTGTAATGAAAGCGTTTTGATTGGTTTTATAAGTAATCTTTTGGTGTAACAAATATTGTGAAGGCGATCACGAAATGTATGATTTTAAATTTGTGTCTTGGGATGTTTAGGGTAATTTAATGCCTATGCTCGAACACTTTTCGTTCATTGGGATTCACAGAAAGCCTGCAAACCGACAAGCAGCCCGTTTCTAGCGTGTCTCCCAGACGCCCGAGCCACCAGGCCGGGGGGGGGGGGGGGGGGCGTTGCTGTAATTACACGTTCTCCGCTTGACTTTGCTGCTGGTATTGGCTTCCGCTTGCGTTCTGCGTCCTGTCAAACGGCCGCTGGACCGGGCGTATCGCTTCCCCTCCGGCTGCCCGTCAAATTCAGCTCCAGCATTCATCTTTGTTGTTGTGCCGGTCCAGTTGGGCGCTCTGTCCGGCCGCGCCGGCCACGCCGTCATCCGCCTTCGCGCTACACCGCAACCTTTCATCTCAATTCCACATCCGCCCGGGCTACGCCCGGCTCGGACGGCCCGTGACGAAAAATCAATACCCGATGTCCAGTCTTTTTGCTGCGCAGCCGGCCGCCGCCGGGCCAAATTTAAATTATCGCTGATGGAAATTTTATTCTATTTGGCGTGGCCGGGCGGCTGGCGTTCGTCGGCGGCGGTCAGGAGGCTGCGCCTCCCGGGCGGCCACCGTTCGGCGCCGACGGCCGCCGCCCCCGACGGCACGATTTCAATTCTTGAATATCATTGGCCGTCGGCGGGCGGCGTCGGCGCGCGCGCCGCCCGCCCCCGCCGTCGATTTCATTCCGGCCGCGTCCGCTTCACAGCGCGCCGCTCGAATTTGCATCCGAAGAATGATATGTGCGGTAACCATGGTAACGGGTTATTGACGTCGCCAGCCGCTCTGGCGGTCAGACGGCGAACCAGGCCGTCGGCCGGCGGTCAGTCGACGGCGCGTCGACAGCGGCGGGGGAGCGGCGGCGGCCACGCGCCCGTCGACAGGGGACGTCAGCCGGCGGCCAGCGCCCCGTCCCGCTCCTAATTGATCCGATCAGAGGGTCTAACGGGCATATCGAATCCGACGTGTTTCCAAACGGGCCGCGCGGCCGGCTACATGACGTGGGGGCATCTTGCTGACAAATCGGGTGGGGCCGCGACCCAGCGGCCGGGGCAGGCGGGTCAGGCCGCGACCCAGCGGCCGGGGCAGACGGGTCGGGCCGCGATCCGGCGGCCGGGGCAGGCGGGTCAGGCTGCGACCCACCGGCCGGGGCAGATGGGTCGGCCGGTCCTCTCCCACCTGGACTGTTCTCTGCTGTTCGCCTCTGCGGCGTGGGCAGTTATGGTCGTGGGGGGGGGGGGGGGGGGTTGCCGGGCTGACTTGTAGACAGCGCAGGCTCTCTCCAGCCGAGGGCCCCAGGCCACTCTGGCACGAGCGCCGTCAGACGTCTCGGCAATTATTCATTCTATTATCGCCGTTAAATGAATAAACAGGTGCAGGCGGGCGGCTCCTGTCCGCAGGCTGCTGTCTGCTGAACTTGAATATTCATAGCCGCGCTGCCCAATAGGTCAATAAAATGGGCCCATCGGCGGCAGCGCCCGGGCGGGCACGGCTGCCCTATTGCATGCATTATCATATGCTCTCGTGGCGCTGCCATATGTGGTGAATGCAAACAACTGCTGCGCCTTGTGGAGACGACAGGTGAAAACCCAGGAGCTCTAAATAGAGATTTACGACGTGCTGAACGCCGTGCGGCCTTTTCATAAAGCGGACAATATTGCAGTCATAACCACCCGGGTGGTCCTAATTGCAGCTGGTGTTCGTGAATATTGAAATAGCTGTTGGTCCGGGCGTGGGCGGACGCCGCGCTGTCTATTTGTCGTCGCCGCTGGAGGTGGGGGAGGGAGGCGGCGTTGGGGGCGGGGGCGCGCCGCTGTCGGCGCACCCTGTGACCTCTGTCGGGCGGGCAACGTGCTGCAGTCGTCCACGGGTCTTGCCATGAGACGTGACCTCGAGACCTACCGTGACCTACGACGTGACCTCTGTTGGCGATGCAAAGCTCAGGCTATGCTTGAGGTATTTGACAGGGAAGTCGCTGTTGATGCGCAAAAGCTCTGATTTTAAATTTGGCTCCTTGTTTACCGATATATGCTTTCAGCGCTCATCGCTCACGGAATCTGTATGAAAGCTCATCGGCAATCATTGTCAACACTACACATAACCATACTGCCTTTTGGCCCATTTTTCGTCCGTGTTCAGTTCTGCCTGCGTTCGCCTCTGCTTGGTACAGCTGTTTCGCTGCCGCCACCATCGGCCGTCGTTGCGCGGTCGCATCCAGCGTGCAGCGGCCAGCACCTATGGCTGTGCCTATGGCGGCATGGTCGACTTCTCCGGGTAGCAGTGCCAGTGGCGAGCGGGCGGGCCGAGGCGCCGCTGGCGGCCGGTTAAAGTTGGACGCAATCATCAATCGCCGACGCCATTTCTTCGTTTCCGCCCGACCAGCGCTGGAAGACACAGTAATTGTTCCATATTCCCTGCACATAACTAATGCGTTTGTTCAGCGCAATATTTCAGCCATGCGCTATTACATTTAACTATAAATCATCACCTTCCGCTGGCAGTGACAGAGAGAACTCCAAAATAATATCCGTCAATGATCGGGGGCGGACCGAATGTATTCTGGGTCGGCCGCCGCCGCGCCGCCGCCGCCGCGCCGCGCCGCTGAATGCCGCCAGCGTGCTGGGCAGCCGGCGCGCGTGTGGCGGCACGCCCGCCGCCGCCGCCGGGGCGCCCGGGCCCGGCCCGGTGGCGGCGGCGGCGGCGGGACAGAGAGGCCTCGGTCGTCCCATCACGTGCGCCCACCCGCCCGGAGACAGGCGTGGCCACGGACGCGACACGCGCCGCATAACCCGACCCGCCGAATTATGCACTTGACTCTTATTGAATAATCATGTATTCTAATGCGCCACCGTAAATTAACAAACAATGCAGCGTTGTATGGTAATGATGCGGCGCGGGCCGGGGCGCCGCAGCCGGCGAGTGTGCGCGGCGGCGCACCGGCGGCTGGCACGCGCGCGCTAACATCGACACGGACGGCGCAAACAGGAGCGCCCCTGCTAATGCCGCCTGCCCGGGCGCCGTAAACACGCATTAAACGGCTGCGAACACGCATCCCAGGGCGGACCAGCTGGCGGCGAAGGAGGACCGCGCGCGTGCGGTACGCGACCGGCGCACTAGGTGTTCATGTCTTAATTCTGGTGCTTGGGGTTGAGCAGTTGGCCCTGGTCACAGCCAAGCGTGTTGGTTCTTTGGCACTTTGCTGCCACTGAGATGATGGGCGGTGGAAGTTTTTGACTGATGTCTTTGAAGTATGTCCGCTTTCCGTATGTTGTGAGCTCTGAATAAATCGATTGCAGGGCACGACAGCCGGAGTGGATGATATGCGGATAAAATTAGCGAGTACCTTAGAAATTAAGTTAAATGTCGCTGTCCTGTGGTTATATATATATATATATATATATATATATATATATATATATATTGTTATGTATGTGTGTATATGCATGTATGATATGCCGCGGGTCCCAAGCATGATTTGCATCAAATCCACGAGGAAGGGGGCAGCGTGCACTGGTAAGGGTGTCTAACATTTTTATGCTGCCCATTTTTCATTCATCCCGATGTACACAACGCGTCATCTAGGCCAGTACATGCTGAATGCGCAACCAAAATCATTTTGCTTCTGAGGATTTTGCCATTTGATCCAGGCTTCTACGAGGCAAAACTGGGCATACAGAACAGCGGGCGTTGCAAACTGCTCCAGTCGCTCGGGCTAACCCTCCGTTTGTCGACGTGCGAGCCTCCTGCCGTTGCCATGCCACCTAACTGCAAAGGCGTCGCTGCCGGCATTTACATTTACACCGACACGACGCGCGCAAAAACAAATTGCTCCCGGCCGAGGCAATAACGCCCGTCGCACCCGGTCGGACTCCCCTCGGGCCTTCCCCGGGCCAGCCCGCCGCCGGCCGGGTCACCGTATTCATAAAACAGCACATTCATTACTAATCCGTCAGTGCCAAATGGTGTCGCCGCTTATTACCATGGTCACACGCCGACGCCGCCCGATCTCGCCTTCTGCGCGTCGGCGGCGAGCCCGGCGCGGCGGCGGCGAGTCCGGCGCGGCGGTGGCGAGCCCGGCGCGCTGACGTGATCAATGCGTAGGGACCGTCCCCTCCAGCCGACTGGCCAGTCTGGCGCTCCCCACGCCGCATAACCGTCCCGGAATACCCCGAATATCTGTATTTTATAGATCGGTCTGGTGCGCGGTTGAGGCGCGCCGCCGCCGCCGCTGCCGCCGATTTCGACGCGCTGCCACGTATCCCATTCCGCGCCGCCTTTCATCAAAATCAACAATCAAACGGGCCCGTCGTAATTGAATGGGGAATGATCGCGGCTGGCCAGTTCATCAGAGCAGGGCAAATATTTTACGGTGCCGGTATTGCGCGGCAGCTGTGTCTGTCTGTAGCGGCCGACCAGCCCGTCCGTTTGATGAAGTATTCACTGGGATTCAATCTCACCGGCTCAGTGATAGCCCATTTAAGCCGCGTCTGCCGCCGGCCAGTCGGACCTTATCGAGTGAGCGTTGACCCGTCCGGCGTCGCCGATTGGCCGAGCGCTGACCCACGTGACGTCACCGAGCGGACTCCCGGATGACCTCGCCGACCTGGCGGACTTGACGTACCGGTGGCGCGCCGTACTCGCCGCCGTCGCGCCGCACCCGTCACCGACTCTTCAAATAATCATTCTCACATCGGTGCAGACTGTTTGGCGATCAGATAACATGCATGTCCCATTCCGGCTGCCAATGTTGTGGTTACGCAGTTGTGCGACTACCCATGATTTGCAATCAAATTCGATGCAACATCCCGAATTTTACTGTTAATCCGTGCTGATAGGTGGTTAGAATTTGTCAAATAGCATCTGGAAAACTTTCCGCTTTCGACAGCCAGCTGGACACCATTAGCATGGTTGGTACCCCAGCTGGGGCCCGCCCCGCCCCCTTCCACCGCCTATGCGGGCCGTTTGGCCGCCGTCCGGGAGCGGCGACCGACCCTCGGCTGCCCCCGGGGACCTCCGGGCGTGCCGTGTCGCTGGTGTCGCGTCCCCTTCCGCCGCCGGCGCCCGGCCACGCCGCCGCGCCACTCTAACGCACTTCACCTCTGGCCTGCGCTCATATTTTACCCATCTTTCCCCCTTCGCGATAAATCCACCGGGCTCCCCGCGGATTTGCATCCCGTTAACCCCTTGACAATATTTGCCGACGTGTAGTCCACCCCGACGACTTGTTGCGAGCCAACCCTTCGGCAGCGCGCGGGCCGCCGGTGACGTCATGCTTCAATGGTGACGTCACCGGCCGCCGGCGCCGACGACCCTTTGTTGCGGCCGACGGCGGGAGCGTGGCTCCGACGATGCTAATCCGCGCCGCGCGCCGCCGGTGCGCCACATTTGAATGAGACGCAATTGGCGCAATGGGTGAAAAATGGTCGGCGAAGGAGGGCTGTTTTTGCGCGTGAAGGGGGTGAACGGGGTTAATTCCGATGTCGGTGTAGATCTGGGTGGTTCATTGTTTCCCGGTGTGGGCCGCTGGCGGGGGGGGGGGGAAGGGGGAGGGGAGCGCATCCTTCGGGCGGGCGCTGGCCGGCTGGGCTCCGGACGTCGGGGCGGCGCCACGCTGACTGCAGCCCGCCCTCGGCAGTCACAGCAACAGCCCTGCAGCCGCGGACGCTGGACGGGGCGGAGTGTCGGGGTCATGTCGACGGCGCCTAGAGGGCAGCTCAACCGCTGTTGCCACGTGTGCTCACGCTTTTTGCGCACGGTTCTTGTGCAGATAGCGGCATCGCCAGTTGACGATGGCGTCAATGCAGCAGACAATATTGAACGCTTGCTCAAGCCTGGTTCGGTAGGAAGTCCCTGAATTCCTTTTGCAAGACACGCGCGAGGTGCGCGCACTACTCAGTTTCTGACCAAGTCGCGACACCCTGCCGGGGGCATGGGGCATCCTCTTTCGTATCCAGTGGCCGATCCAGCAACGAATGCACCAGACCGGATCAGCTCAGCAGCGTCTGAGCCCCGCGGAAGTCACGCCGCCGGCGGCGAAAGCCGTCTGCGCCAGTGCACGGCCGGCTCCCTTCCGGCAGGTCCGAGCGTGGCCCGCCGTCGGCGGCCGGGCTGCACGGCCGCCGTCTTAACTGGGTAATGGAGGAGTGCCGCCGCCCGGCCCCCTCCAGCCGCACTCACGGCGCCGCCAGCCTGCAAGCGCCCCGCGCCGGCCGCGGCGGCGCCCCGCCGACGCGGCGCCGTGAAAGGATTGGGGCGGGGCGGGTGCGTCGACGTCGACGCCTTATCGGCAGCGCTTTGATCGGGCGCCCACCGGTGATACGAGTTATGCCACAATGCCGCTGCTCATATCTGATATTGAAGCACCGCCCATCTTTGTCAGCCGGACCGGCCGCCAAAGACCGGCGTCCGGCGGCGGCCGCAGGCGCCGCGTCCGACCTGCCATTCGGCCTATCGACATTCAATAGATTGAACGGCGCGTATCTCAACGGCATTGATTCCGTCGGTGGCTGCAACAAAATGGGCTCCGCTCCGCGTCCTCCTCGGCCGCCGGCGCTGGCTCCATTTTATATTCGAGCGGTCGGCCGATTTGCATGAATGCAGCGGCGCGGCGGCGGGGCGGCGTCAGCGTGGCTGAGCTCCAATCGCGGCGCGCCGACAACCCCTTCAGCCCGCCGGCGAGCCGCAGATGGAAATGAGCCCCCCCCCCCTCTCCGCCAGATTTGAATCATCGATCAGCATGCGCCAGTCAAGGTGCGCGGGCCGCCATCTGCCCCCCCCCCCCCGCGCCAGAATAGTCGACATGCGACCGGGCGGGCCGCGTGCACGAGCCGGGCGCGCCGCCGGCGCATAATGAGGCGTTTTTTTCCCGTGCGCCGCGCCCGTCAACTCTTTCAGGCAGCGCCTCCTTCAATGACGAATCCACGCACGCCGCCGGCTGCCATATTCAGATCAAACAAAAGTCCTTTCACAGACCAACCCTTCTGCGCGCCAGCCATTCAGGTGGGCTGGCGGCCGCCGTCTTTATTGGCCGATATCCTTAGCATTTTTACATAGGCGAGAGGGGGGGCGGCCGGGCGCGTGCATGGCGCTCGGCCCGCCCGGCGCCGGCGCGCGCCACCCTAATTTCCATCCATTGAAAGCCATCAGCTGCCTGCTTAATGGTGCCTGCCGCTCCGCATGTAGATCCGGACGATTTCATTGGCGGCTGTAGCCATTTTAAACCGGGCGACCCCTTTCACAATCATCATGATTAGATTTGGATGGTTGATCTGGTGTGCGGGTCGCGCGCGGCACGTGGCCTCGGCGCACACGCTCTGTGGCTCCACTCGTCTGGGAGTAATTGCAGGCTCTTGTTCAACATGGCCCCGGTGGAAGGGTTGTCCCCTTGTCGCCGCTCAATAAAACCTCGCTACAGTTATCTCTCTCACCGGCTAAGGGCTTCTTTTAGTGCCAATCAAAGCGATATTAGCCAAGCACCCTTTCCGTCATCAAGTGGCAGTGTCGGCACAAAGTCCATGTAATCCTTTCCCCACGAGCGGGCCGACGCACACACGCGCGCACGGCGTGCGCCCCCCCCCCCCCCCCAGGGCCCCATGGGGGGCGACCACCAGGTCCGTTCCCCCACCAGCGGCCCCCCGCGTGCCCCGCCTAGAAACAAACAGCTGAGCGGGCAAAAAGTTCCTTAGGCCCGTGGCGCGGCCAGGTGCTACTGGTTTTTTTGCCCAATCATTGCTGGTGGGCTCGTGCGCCGCTCTGCCAGCCGCCTCCGGAGCGGCAGCGGCCGCTACTGGTCCGCTAGCTCGCTTTAATCCTGCCCAAAACACACGGGCCCGCGCCGGTTTTTGTTCGCCCGGCCCGCCGCCAGTTTTTACCGCTATTATCTCAATGAGCAAGGGGTTAAAAAGAGGCGGGATTGAGTGAAAATATGATATCTCATTGGCTTCCATGCGCGTTTTTTGCGCCGGTGTGATTTTAAGATGACGGCGGTGTGTTTAGCGGCGTGGAGGGTTGGCGCTGACTGGCGGGTGGCGGCCACCGGTCATGACCGCCCTCCCCGGGCGCGCTGTGGGCCGGACGGGCGCTGACGTGACCTGGACAGGGCGGAGAGGCACGGGAGCTGGGGAAACTGTCCGGGACAGGGCGGGAGACACGGGAGCTGGGGAGACTGTCCGGGACAGGGCGGGGAGACATGGGAGCTGGGGAGACTGTACTGGACAAAGCGGGGAGATGAGGGAGCTGGGGAGACTGTATCGGACAGAGCGGGGAGATAAGAGAGCTGGAGAGACTGAACCTGGACAGGGCAGGAGGCACGGCAGCTGGGGAGACTGTCCGGGACAGAGGGACGTCACGAGAGGTTGTCGGCATTGTTTGGCTGTATCCTGTCCGGGCTGCTCAGCCGTTTGAGACGCCTGGTGTCGGGCGAGGCGAGGAAACGGAGCGGCGAGGAGCCGGAGCCGGGAGGAGCCGGAGCCGGGAGGAGCGGTTTTTGCCGTGCCCGGCCTCCCGCCCGGGCCATCCCTCCAGCAGGCAGAGGCGGATGTTCGCACACTGAACAATGGTCGAATAATTTGTGTCTTTTGAATGTCGATGATGTAATTGGCTCACGTGAACATAAAATTAATGACAGTAGATAACTACTTTCACATGCCCTTCTGGGCGGTGTTGTGTGAAACGCTCCCCTTTCAAATGGAGACCGCTTCTGTCGGCCATTCATGGTCGGCCGGGCGGCCGAAAAAATAATTAACCCACATCCGAATGGCTCCGGCCAAGACGACCAAACCCCACGGACGCCCAGCAAGTGCGATAAATTCTCCAAAAATGCAGTTGCCACAAAATAAATCTTGCCAAATTGAATCTGTGGCGCGGATTTCCGCGTTATTTTGATTTATCTAGGATTAATACAAAGTTTTCCCATTAATCTATCTCGCCGACTGCAATCTCAATTAGGTTTTTCTCCGACCATCCCAGTTTCACGCAGCCTTGAAGTGGAGCTTTATTTCAGCAACGGGCCTTCCGCCCACGAGTAGCGCGCCTCGGAGAATGAATAAATACTGGAGCTGGCGAGGAAAAACCTTATCTGGCAGTGGCCAGCCACTCTCTAATCATTGATTTCTCAAGTAAGAAGAAATTAGCTGGAGGGGAGCTGGAAACACCACAGATAAACTACCTTCAGCTACCAGCCACATGCCCCGTGTGAGCTGAACACCACAGAGGCCTCCGTTGGCTTCTTTCGCAATTTTATAGACGTGTTGGGAGCAGAGGTGTTCTGAGAAGGCCTCCCAACTCCAGCAGCAAAAGAATGGCGCAACAGAATGGACCCTGTATCACCTTGGCTTAAAATTGCGCTGGAATGTTCTGCAGATGGCCTTCACGAAATCGCTAACAATGCCTTTCAAATAATTTTGCATACCTACAGCCTGGCGTCCATAGCACGCGATTCGGTCGCAACAGGGAGCCAAGGAAAACCGCTGTGCAGCTGTTAACCTGACTCATTTTTGCTTGTGTGGCGATCTTGTCGTGGTATAACAGTCACGACCTCCATTCTCTCTTGCTCACAGATTGCGCAGGGCAACGACTCTCAAGCAGGGGGATTGGGCTCAGAACGCCCCCCCCCCCACCCCACCCACCCAAGCGCTCTTTCACGTTTTGTCCCTCACGGGCTCCTCCGGCACGCTCGCGTTCCGTCTCTCACGGACTCCTCCGGCGCGCTCACGTTCTGTCTCTTACGTCTCCTCCGGTGCGCTCGCATTCTGTCTCCCACGGACTCCACCGGCACGCTCGCGTTCTGTCTCTCACGGACTCCACCGGCACGCTCGCGTTCTGTCTCTCACGGACTCCTCCAGCACGTAGCATTCAGAATGCGCGGCAGAGCCAAGTAATGGGGAGAATCTTTCCAAGGTTGGATTAAACTTCCCGGTGAAAAATTACGGCCATTCGGGCTTGGTGTGAGAATTTTGCTAAAAGCTCTTGTATATGGCCCTGGAATAAGAATGTATGGAGTCCATTTATAATGTGCTGATACTAATGCCGCAGAATTAATTTCATTGCCGTGGGCGGATGAAGATGGTCAAATGTATGACGCTGTCGCCGTGAAATTACTTGCGGGCCGATGGTGTAGTGATTCTCTGCACGTCGTAAATTTGGCCGCCGACACCCGCATTAGTTCCACACAGCCACCGCTCCCTCTGGCGATATGTTTCCCTTTGCGGGACTCAAACTTTCGGTGCGGGCTGCCTTTCGAATGCTCGCATGTACGCATTCGAAGCGAGGACGGCAAACACAACACGACATGACGCATCATGGTCTCAGCGGAAAGGAGCGGGAGGGAGAGAAAGAGAGAGAGAGAGAGAGAGGGGGAGGGCGAGAGCGAGAGAGAGAGAGCGAGAGAGAGAGAGAGAGAGAGAGAGAGAGAGAGAGAGAGAGAGAGAGAGAGAGAGAGAGAGAGAGAGAGAGGGGACAGAGATAGGAGTAGGAATGGCAAGAAAGGGAAGCGGTTGGAACAGAAAATCAACCCCTAGTTCTCGACACGAGTCTTTTTTAACATTTTGACATGGCGTTGCCATAGGTACGTTTGCCACGAATATTGTCCTTGTCGTGTGCGCTACTATCAACATAACATTTCAGGTAGTGGGTTTTCGACGAGGACTTGATGCAATGTGTGTTAGTTAGGAGTAGGTTCAAACAACCAGCAGAATGAGGGGACAGTCTCGCAGGTAAAATGACATCGTAAAACGAAGGAAATTGAGCGGTTATGCAAATAGCTAATTGCATTGCAACAAGTGATACTTTTCATAATCATCAAGCCCTTTCCTGTCATAAAGCAAGTTTACCTATCTTGCATAACATAGAAAATGTCTTAAGGCAGTCAAGAAAATGCTGCCTTAAATATGTCAAACTTGAAGCCCCTAGTCAACAGAGCTGAGTTACTTTAATTCGCTCAAGGGGAATGTTGTTTCTGCAAGGGCGCCACGCCATTCCAAAGCATTTTCACGCTTCTTCTTAAGACAATGAAATGATTGCGTGGATTTTTAGACCGGCGATATCCATGGGGTATTTCTGAGTGCAGCATGGACTGTCCTCAAAGGCCATAGTGTAGTTTTTCAACATAAATCGTAAGGGGTTACCCCTCGGCACAGCTGCGATTATTTGGCGACCTGGTCCCCTTCGATATTTTGCATGTTGCGTTTTTTTAGACTTCTTTGGTCGTAAGGAAGCCAGGCGTGTAAGGTTATGCAAGCCAGGCGTGTACATTTACATGCAGCTCAATAGACCCACAAAGAACCCGCAAAGAAACTCGGCCACCCAAGAAAACTTCTCGTTTAAGCTTCTGATCTGAAGGCTCTCGCTATCAGTCCGTTGAATCAGAACACGTTTTGCAGTCCCAAGAATGGGCCGTTGTTATCGCCTTCAAAACAATGAAATAACCTTACCACGTGATTATGTGCATACACTTATAAAAATCGTCTGCAAAATCGCAGGCGAGCCCTGTATTCTGCAGTCGTGACCAGCCCTAAGCCGCACAGTACGGCATGGAAACTGGAATCTGGCGGCCGTGAAGCATGCATTTGCATACGATTACCTTTTAAGCGCTGCGAAATGACAAGCTGGCTTTTTTCTCCGCCCGGATTACTCGATTTTCGACGAACGATGAATATTAAAAAGCTGCTCTGGAGGCCAGACGACTTAGCACACAATGCACCCGACGATTGCAGCAGCGGCGTTGCAGACAGACAGTCGTCTATGCACATAATTAAGCACGACATCGAGAGCCGACCGGAGTGATAAGTCATTAGCTGGGCGTATGACGTCAGCGCTGTCTGACGGCCGGTGCACCAGCCAGTGTCCGGCACCGGACACTGCGCAGGGGCGCGGTCAGAAGTGGGAGAAGGGGGGACAGACACACCGACACAAAGACAGGCTGCACGGCAACGATACCGTGTAGTTCAGCGAGGAAGTTTGTGCATTACGCTCACTCGACATAGACATTGGGGGGGGGGGGGGGGGCAAGGCCCGCCTGATAACGTGCAAAGCTCCACGCATGCATCCGGCCCGTTTTAAAAGTGTGGACCCACGTAAATATGTATTTTCTGGGTGAACAGCAATCATGTGTAGACCTTTGCAACACACATCCTGGTTGCCGGCATTTCCCTTTTTGGGCGAGTTTTCTCTCCGCGCTGTCCTCGGTGCCGCAGCCTCGACCATAGCGCGAGCCGTTAGAGCTCTGCAACCAAAGCCAGAGCGCACAGACGTACGGAGATTGATGCCTCGCGGCTTCCTGCCAGGGTGAGAGGTAGGCAACAACGCGAAGCCGCAGTGGCCGAGTACGTCGTAAAGCCACTATTACGTCACGACAAAGCAGAACGCAGTAGTGGAAGTAGTTCATCTGTTCAGGCCTTGCTGCTGTGCACAGCTGCGTTTGGAAACCGTAATTTTCTTCCTCTCTGATATGAGTAAACATTGAAAAATTGGTGGGTCATTCTTCCTCATTTTGTTGTATACAGGTCCGGAAGGACAAGCTACATGGCAAGAAGCTTTGTCAGCAACCGACATCGCGAAGATAGGTGTCGTTTTAGCATCGTTGAAGTGAAGACATGCCTCGAAGTGTTGGCAAAACGCATTTTACGTTTGCAATAGACTCGACAGGTTGATTAATAAATCCCACACGTTGCTGTGCAACCGTCTGGACAAATACATGCATACTGCACAATGAATTGCATCAAGGAATTTCAACTAATAAAGTTTCATCGTAAAATGCGTGGGCTACCTGCTTTAACAATGCAGTGTCAAAATTACGTAATACGTTCGGTGCATTTGCGAGGAACATTACTCACATAGATAGGACAAGATTATTAGCCTTACTTCTCAAAGAAAAACCGGGGGAATGAAGATAGAAATGCGTTGATATCTCGGCAACATGCCTTTATGGAAAAGCATAACAGCAGACAACTGGCCGTGGCCGACGGCGCCGGACGCAGCGACGAGTCGGCAGCCGGCGCACGGACGGCGAGCAGCTCCTCCCCGCCGCGGCCGTCGCTGCGACCAGGAGTGCTCCTCCAGGCGCCCGGGTCCGCCGCCACCGCTGCAGGGTGCCGGAACATCAACGTATCTATGTCTCCATTATCCGGGGTTTTCTTCGAGGAATAAGGCTATCAGCACTGTCTTGTCGATACAGTGCCAACTTTAACGTTGGTCGGCGCCAAAAGCGTCCTTAAGCACCATCAATGTTGACCGCCGCACATGACCTGCCGCAGCCAGGTTCGGCGCACTCGTCTTCAAGCGTGTGCTTTGTCCGGCCCCGCACTACACCCGGGCACGAGCTGACCCGCAATGCCGAGCATTGCTGACAGCGTGGCCGATGGTTGACGCCGGCAGTTGTGTCGAGCCGGGGCTGTTTCCTCCCCATTATCGCCAGTGGATCCGGGCCTTCACATGCCAGGCGGCCGTATCGTTACCCTTTGTTCGGCGCCGCCCGGCCTGCCGGTCGTGCTCGCACGCGGCTAGTTTCACCCCTTTACCTTTCACCTGGGCCTGCAATTAGGCCGGCCGAGGTGCGTCACAGTTAGCGCCGGAAGACGGCCGCATCGGGAGCAGCGGGCCGGAAATCGGCGCGGTCAGCTGGCGGGCCGCCGCCACTTTGAATCGGCGCCGACTGGGCCGGCCGGCGGCGCGCGCGCCGAGGGGGCGTGCGCGCTGGTCGAAACACGCCGGCCGGCCGGCCGTAGACTGACCGTGGCCGGCGGCGCCGGACGCAGCGACGAGTCGGCAGCCGGCGCACGGACGGCGAGCAGCTCCTGCCCCGCCGCGGCCGCTGCTCCGGCCTGGAATGCTCCTCCAGGCGCCCGGGCCCGCCGCCACCGCTGCAGGTAACGCGCCGCCGCTGGCCGCTGGCCGCCGCGCCAGTGTGGTCGCGCTCCGAAGCGACCTTCGTCTGCCCCGTGCCCGGCCGCCCCTCCGCTGGCCTCGCGCACAGTGGGGGGCGGGCCCGGACGTTCCGCCTCTGACTCCGTACCCCGTTACAGTTTCCAACCAACAACTGGCTAGAGTGCCGCCGTGGACGAGGTCAGGCTTTTAGCACCCACGCTCATTTCTCCCGCCTTTAAAACGACCCGCTTGAATAGTCATTGCGTGGCTGCTAAACGTGGGCAATTACACCGGCAGCGGCCTTAGTAATTTTGCGGAATGCTCGCTCCCTGAAACTCACCCGCGATTAGTTCCAAGCACATGTGTGTCACTTGCTGGGCTATTTGCGGCTGGCGGGCGTGCTATTCCCGTCCGTTCAGCTGTTCGCCGCCTCATTATCCGCCGCGTTGAGCGGCGCGCTGCCGCGTGTGAGCGCGCGCCGCGTGGTTCGAGCGGACGCCGGCGCGTTGCCGTGGCGTCGCTGCCCCTGCTGCCGGCGCATTCGGCCCGACCGGCGGCCGGTGCAGGCCCCGGCGCCTCAGGCCGGCTTTTAATCAGGCCGGCGGCGCACGCCCGGCGATTTCCGTAACGAGCGGCCGCGGGCCGTACTGGCCGTACTCGCCGTGCTGGCCGTGCTGGCCGTACTGGTCGCACTGATCGTACTAGCCGCACTGGCCGCACCGGCCGTACTGGCCGTGCTTGTGGAGTGCTCCGTGTCGGTCAGGTGCGAGCGGACGGGCCGTACTGGCCCTACCGGTCGTGCTCGGCTGCGCTCGCGGCGTGCCGGTCAGGTGTGAGCGGACGGGCCGTGTCGCCGCCGCGCCCCGGCTGCCGGCCGGACGCCGGCGTCCCCGGCCGCCGCGCGCCCTGCGCTCTAACGAGCGTTCGACCGACCGGCGCCGGGCCTCCCGGTCCTCGAATGACAGCCCGCGCTGCAGTGTGCTCATCGAATGACGGCCCCGTTGCAATGCGGACGTCGGAGGATGGCCGGCGTGACAAAGTGACGAGCCGCCGCCGCTGCCGTCTGCGCGGCGGGGTCGGGCCGTCGCACATCCGACCTGCCGCCGCTTCCCGGTCAGCCGCCGTGCTCCGAGCTCGGGTGTTCGCCTGTGGCGGGTCTGCCGCCGCCCCCTAGCCAGCCGGCATGCTCCGAGCTCGGGTGTTCGCCCGAGGCGGGTCTGCCGCCGCTCCCTCAGCCATCCGGCGTGCTCCGAACTCGGGTGTTCGCCCGAGGCGGGCCTGCCGCCGCCCCCTCAGCCAGCTGGCCTGACTGACCCCAGGACCGCCAATGACCGCCAATAACGTCGGTCTGTCGTCTCAGTATGTAAGCCGCAAGGTGACACCCTTCAAGAGCGAGCAAATGTGCGGTGAGGAAAGTCCAGCCCTTCCGCCGGTGTCTCCTGTCACCATAGCTCGGCGGCGGGCGAACCGTGTGAGCCGGCTCCGACTCCTCGGTCCCACAGGCGGCCGTCCATCCTCAGGCTCCCCTGGACCTGATCCCAGCCCTGAGAGGGCCGGAGGAGGGCCAGGCGAGCGGCGCCTGAGGTCACCTCCACCCCGGCTCCTCGTCTGTTCAGGATCCGCTCAGCTGAAATTCCGCCGTGCAGTCTTGGTCACTCTAAGTCATAACATATAGGGCCCGGCTGAGAGGCATGGCAGCTGCCGGTGATGAGGGACGGGACACTAAACAGGTCTTGACGTGGGATGCGACATTGCTGGCTGCGCTCCCGCGGCATTCCCGCAGCATATAGCTGTTGCGAGTAGATTTAGAAGTGTGGATATTTCGCTGCCGGCTGGTGACTATGAGCTCCTGCGATATTTATTTGAAATGAATATCTATGGAAGAAAGCTATGTCCAGCCTGCCTTATTGGTAATGAGAATAGGTTCCCCTGCAACTGCGCAGAGCGTCGATCTTTGACAGCCATCCCTTTGGCCTCACGTCAATTTATGAAAAACGTTCGCTTTCATTTCATAACGCCCCTCCTGACGTCAGAGGAAAACGGCGGGGACCTCCGCATGTGAGACACCGCTATTTACACGCTTATCCTGCCGAGCATTGCTTCAGTGGTTCTTTCTCAAGTCAGCTCGGATGCCTTTCAAAAGGTCGTTCAGAGAACGGCGGGGAGGGGGAAGGAATAGTCTCTTTGAGGCTTCCACGCAAACTGTGTGCTAGATGTGGCAGTTATTGGGTTTGTAGTCGGGTTTGCGTTGTCATGGGCCCTCGAACTATGTCTCCTGCGTGCTGTCTCCTCAGCTGCCGGCTAACTGCTGCCTGAAGTGACCGTCGAAATAGTGGGCAGGTCACCCACCTCCGTCTTGGTAGCTTCCCTTGTCTCTATCATCTCTAGTTGCCGCCAGATCAGTTCAGCCAGGCCTCTGCGCCATCTCTCCACGATCCACAATGAGACAACAGCGAGTCACTAATCATGACCAGCAGTCCCCTGCCCCTAACCAGCCATCCCTCGCCCCTGACCAGCGGCCCCAGTCCCTGACCAGCTATCTCCCGCCGCTGACCAGCGGTCCCCCGCCCCTGACCAGCCATTCCCCGTCCCTAACCAGCCGTCCCCCGCCCCTTACCAGCCGTCCCCCGCCGCTGACCAGCGGTACCCCGTCCCTAACCAGCCGTCCCCGTCCCTGACCAGTCGTCCCCCGCCCCTGACCAGCGGTACCCCGCCCCTAATCAGCCATTCCCCGTCCCTAACCAGCCGTCCCCCGCCCCTAACCAGCCGTCCCCCGCCGCTGACCAGCGGTCCCCCGCCCCTAACCAGCCATCCCCCTCCCTTGACCAGCCGCCCCCACCCCTGACCAGCCGTCCGTGAGCCGAACCATCCGGCCCTGTTGCGCCGCGCAGTGCGGCCGTCGCCGGCCGATGTGTCGGCTCAGATTTGCATGGTTAGTTGGGCGCGGGGGCGGCGGCGGCGGCCGTGAGCTCGGCCGCCCTTTAGCGACGCGCCGGGACGCGCGCGAAATAGAGCGGTCCGAGCGACGCGGCTGGGGCCGGCGGCGCCGCTTTTTGTCCGGGCACGGCCAGTGGAAGGCTGCGGTGGTCGACGCGACGCGTCTTGCGTCGATCGTTTGGATGCCGGGCGGCCCGTGGAGCTGCAGAGATCCTATCCTGCGTAGTCAGTCCTGTCGGCAGACCTGTTGGTACTGTCGGTCCTGTCGGACGGTCCTGTCTGCAGAGACGGTCTTGTCGGCAGACCTGTCGGTACTGTCGGACGGTCCTGTCGGCAGGGACGGCCCTGTCGGCAGACCCGGTCGGTACTGTCAGACGGTCCTGTCTGCAGAGACGGTCTTGTCGGCAGATCCTGTAGGTTCTGTCGGACGGCCCTGTCGGCAGACCCGGTCGGTCCTGTCGGACGGTCCTGTCGGCAGAGATGGTCAGGCTCGCTGGACGGACGGCCAGCCAGCGATCGAAGCTGGCTATCTACTCTCAGATTGTACTGATTGCCTGATCCTAGAAATGGTTGCTATTTTGAGGCTCTCCATCGCTTTCTTCATTTTTGTAGTAATCATCTCGACCCCACGCATGTGGGTGAAATACAACGCTGTATTTGACCCCCTGTGTTGTAATGACAAAATATGCATTCTGATGTCGCCCACCAATTACCGTTGTCAAAAACTCATCAGAAACATCTGTCCAAAAACTTTTCCTGTCATGTCAGTGTAACTCTGCTAATTTCGCCGAAGGGCGTGCAACACCGAACAACGAATATGGCTTGATATCACCGACCTTCAGCAAAGCACGGCCCCTTGTCTGCTTCGCAGCCGACGTCAGCCCTGTCCAAACTCACAGCTCACGCCGCGGTTGTGATTTCCATATGGCTGTGTAGCGCGCGCTCGCGCGGCGGCGTCCCTGCGGGCGCTCTCGGCGGGCGCCGTCCGGTCGGGCCGAGCGCTGGCCGTCGGCGGCTCCTCCCAGCTCCGAGATCCGAGGCCGACGGTCCACAGTCTGCACGGACCGGCCTGATTCAATCACATCTCGGCCAACTCGGCCCTCGTTGAGCGGCTGTGCAGTCTGCATATTATGCTTATTGGGCGGCCCTGTTTCGCTGTCGATCTCTTTGTGTTTGCGCGCTGCAAAAACGCCGCGCAAAAAACGGCTCGCTACTACTCTGGCGGGTGGCGCGTGAAAAACAATTGCAAAAACTGCGGCGGGCGCAGTGTCCGCCTTTGTCACCAGGACCGGTGCAGTGGGGCGATGAGCTTATGACGGCTGCTGGCGGGGGGGGGGGGGGGGGGTATCCGGGCGGCGGCGCGGACGACTCCGTGCATCGCCGCCGCTCGGACCGGCGCTGGCGACACGTTCTCGGAAACGTCCAGCCACCTCGTTAGCGATTTGCCCGTGCTGTAAAAGTCGGCATAATTCTAGAGAAATCGTGGCCGAGAAACGTGCGAACGGCGACGGGGTGTTGCTTATGGATGACAGGCTGATGTTGTCAGGATGATTCATGGTCTGTGGTGGTAGATGAATCCGTCTTGCGAACCTGCTCGCTTTTTACAGTGTCCTCTGTTGCATGGGCATGACAGCAGAATCCTGTTTTGTGTACCCAAAATGGCCGATCTCCCGGGTCTGAGCGCATGGCTGCGTTCACATAGCCGGCATTCATTTTCGCTGCGCTGCTGCGCTGATGAGGGAAACAGATGGGCCCGCACCCAGGGCGTTCGGAACGCAGAGCAAGCCAGCAGCTAAAAGCCAGGCAAACTTCGGCGCGGGCGAGAAGTCACCCTCTCGGCGGGTGTGGGCTGCGAGCCGGCCGAAGCTGCGTGACACCTCCGGCCCGGTGTGTCGTCAATGGTGCTGTTTGCCCGGCTGGCGGCGCCCGACACGGCCGGCCCCGGCAGGTCCCGGCCCAACTTTGACAGCTCTGGGCGTGCTGACGGGGTCCGTGGCCGAGCGGTGGCCGGTGGCCGGGACGGTGTGGGGCTGGGCCCGGGCCGTCCGTCGGCTGGCGCGCGCGCGCCCGTCTCTGCTGCGCGCTGGGGTGCCGTGCTCGTCGCCAAGGCACATGCAGGAGGCGAGGCATTGAAGCTGGGTGGTGGTCGTTAATATTTTGGCTTCACAGCGATTGCACCCAAGAGCGGTGTGTACGGAAAGACGGCCTCAGGTGTGTTCTAGAGCGCTGAAAACAGGAACGGAGCTGAGCCAAGAAGCGGAGCCGCAGTTGCATGACCAGGAAGTTATTTGTGAATGCAAGTCAGGCTCACGGAGGTGAAATAGCTCAAGCATTGCGATTGCTTTGGAAAATAAGACTGCAAATATTGATAAGCATTCGTAAGTAACAGTTTGGTATCATGTTTCCTGTCCGACGAACTGACGAACTACTTTACTTAAGTTTGCTTGAATGCTCAGAAGGAAGAATTTTATATCATTCTCCATCATTAATTCATCGCATGTAGATGAATTAATTCTATCACATACTTTTTACTTAGTCTTGACTCAATGACTTTTCCAATGACGTCAATTCAAAGCTTCTGTCACTTCAACATTCCTGCTTGTGCCGCTGATAGGAACAGCATTATTTTTGCTACCATAAACCTGGGCAACCTTAAGTCAATACTGAATGTACTGATACCAGGGATCGCTGCTAAAAAAGGTTTGGTGAAGACCACTGCCTCTCACAGTTCAGGTAAGTCAATACGGAATGTACTGATACCAGGAATCACTGTTGAAAAAGGTTTGCTGAA
This sequence comes from Pollicipes pollicipes, assembly GCF_011947565.3. Taxonomy (NCBI): domain Eukaryota; kingdom Metazoa; phylum Arthropoda; class Thecostraca; order Pollicipedomorpha; family Pollicipedidae; genus Pollicipes; species Pollicipes pollicipes. The sequence goes on along the minus strand of NW_023596136.1, from coordinate 28,288,440 downwards.
GACCACTGCCTTTCACAGTTCAGGTTCTAAAAACTGCGCGCGCTTCATGCGAATCCCCGCGCTGTGTGTGTATGTGTGGGCGTATAAGTGCGCAGGTGTGTGTGGGGGGGGGGGGGGGGGGGGGGGGAGGGGGGGGACGTGTGCGTGTTTCATAACAAAAGCTGACTGGCAGTGATCGCAATATGTTAATCATCTTAATTTTGCATCTGTCCTATCCATCGTGGTCGACATACAACCGCTAAGGTTCTTCAGACCGACAGCGATTTACCAGGCTTGGACGTGCTGAGGCGCAATGGTTTGCATGATCAAGACGAACTCAGCCTGATAATTACTTTCACCTGGACTGCTCACAGGTGCTCTGGTAATTATCAAGATAGCTTTCCCGAATTGCTTGCAGGCATCTAACTCCTGATCTATACTTTGAAAACCAGAAGTTTTAATGTCAGTTTCGCGCTACGAGATTTGCAAGAGTTGGTTATACTGCGGCAACGAAATGTGCCTTCGACGAAATGGCGGTCGTCGACGCCGGAGCGGCGGCATTTCCCGATTGTAATTTGTGTGAACCTTTTAGCGGACGATCATATTTCTGTCAGTATTTTAGGACACCTGTTTCCAGTACGCAGTGATCGCGTTGAAAGGTCAGCAGCAGATCTGGGGCTCGCGGCCGCGGCTTTATCTGAATACTCCAGCCCCATCTGTTCTCCGACAGCACGGGAGATGCTCTTGAGGGCTTCGCCACAGCAAGCGCACGCTCTGTGCCTCCCTGCGGGTGCAGCCGTATGCGTTTGTGCATGCGGCGTTGTGTGTGCGTGAGTGTGTGTTCAAGTCAGCAGCTTTTATCTAGATTGCCCGCTGCTGCCCTGTTTGACTTGTTCGCACCCGCGCGCTAGCGCAGGCGGGTCAGCAGAAAAGCATCTCAGCAGGCGGGCCTCCTTGTCTGGTCTACTGAGACGCCGCCAGGGAAAAACCCGCTCCACGTAACTGGCAGTTCTGCCGACGTCGAGTTTAATGCAAACGAAAATACAATGCAAAAGCGAATGCCGCCCTCCGGGTTGACAGCTCGCGCTGAGTGTTTCGTAGCATTTGTAGAGGCCCCGGAAGCTCTGCAAGAGCTTACAGTATAGTAATGTCAGCTGACGAAGCATGCAGGTAGCACTGTCGCCAGACTTCTCAGACTCTCTACGCCACGCTGTAGACATGCGAAGTCAGACTACTAGCAAGCGGTTGCGATTGTCTCGAGGCCTGAAGTGGGAAAACAAGGCGGCCCTTCATTTTATAAGGTTTTTAGATAACTGTTCACCCGCTATACAGGACAATCAGTAGGGCGTCGCGGGTCATACATGCTCAACTGGTGTGGAGTGCAGCAGGGTCTAGCATGTCGGCAGAAGTCTTACAAGTACATTGCGAGCTGAAATGCTGCATACAACACACAGCACATCAAACCGGTCAATATGGTGCTCTGCCTTTTGACAAAACCAACAAGAGCAGTCGCGCATTTTGTGGCTGGGCGTTGCTATGGAGACCTTGAACCAGTGGCGCCCCGTCCTCGCTGGCTCGCCAGATCAACTCCGCTCCCAAGCGCGCAATCCGTCTAGTTCTTTGACACCCCACACGCCACGCAAATGCGCCTACAAGAGAGTGCGCCGGCCTCTTCTGCGCGTCGGCTCATTACCAGGCACCATACAGCCTTTTCGTGAGGCGCGCGGCGTGTCGTTTGCCGACGACAAACCAAATCACCCAGAGTGCGCTTTTATCCCATCAATTATCCATAATAAAAATATCCAACAACCAATAACACAAAAGAACAATAAAAATACATCAAAAAACATCAAGTATCAAAAAAAAATTAAAATAAAATATCAACAAAAATCCCAGGCAATTAGCATGCGGCAGCTTGAAATTCACAACATCGGGGTCCGAAGCCGATCCCAGTCCACGGATCGCCTGCGGACGTCGCCTCAGCGCTCCCCACAGCGCTCGCGACCACGCCTGTGCCGCGCGACACGTGCAACAGGGCGCCGGGCGCGGCCGGCGGGCCTCCGCCAGCCGCCGGCACCACCTCCTCTCCCCTGTACACACACGCGCGCGCCGCCCGCTCCGGCCGCTTAACCCTTTCGGCTGACAGATTATCGAGGGGAAATCGAGCAGCTAAGTTAGACATAAAGGCCCACGTGGCCCCTGACGGGAGATGAATTTCGAGGGCGCCGCCGGGAGCGGCTTTCATACGCGGAAAATGGATGTTAAAACAGGCTGCGGCGCCGCACCGGCTGTGTGGTGACGGCGCCGCCGCCGCCGCCGTCGCCGACGCCGGGGCCGGTGGGACGCGGCGGCAGCGGCGCCTCGGCGTCCGCTCAGGTGCCGCCGCCGCCGCCGCCGGTGCGTCCCGACCGGCCGTTGGCCGCGGCCCGGGAGAGGAATGGTGGCACGCGTTCCAGTGTTTCATGTCGGTCGTCAATACCTGACTGGCAAACGGGTGGCTTGCACGGAAAATTGTGGGAGAGGCCAAAAAGCTTAGTGTCATTTTTTGCTATGGCAGCTTGTTTCCAAGACTACTGCTTCGAGCACTGCATTATTGAAGTCTGTCCGGGTGAATGGCATTTCCAAGAACGTCGTGGGCCGTTGCTTAAGCACCCTGAATGAAAAGCGGATGAGTAGTTTTTAATATCAAAGACGGTTGTAACGCAGCACCGTGATCAGTTTCTGACAAGACTCAAGGGAGGCTACAAGGTAGATTGACAACGGCGGTGTGTTTCCCTACAACATTTGGCATGACGGCGCCTTTTAAAAAGGCATCGGTCACGGCTGCAGCACGTTTACGGCTTCAGTGTGATACCACCGGCTCGGCTCCGGTTATCGGGCTGCTCCCCTGGATTTGAGGGCATCCCGGACGCTGGGTCGAGGGCATCCCTCGAGGGCATCCCTCTAGGGCATCTCCGGGCGCTGGGTCGAGGGCATCCCTTGAGAGCATCCCTCGAGGGGATTCCCGGACGCTGGGTCGAGGGCATCTCTCGAGGGCATTCCCGGACGCGGGTCGAGGGCATCCCTCGAGGGCATTCCCGGACGCTGGGTCGAGGGCATCCCTCGAGGGCATCCTTCTAGGGCATCCCCGGGCGCTGGGTCGAGGGCATCCCTTGAGAGCATCCCTCGAGGGGATTCCCGGACGCTGGGTCGGGGGCATCTCTCGAGGGCATTCCCGGACGCGAGTCGAGGGCATCCCTCGAGGGCATTCCCGGACGCTGGGTCGAGGGCATCCCTCGAGGTCATCTCTCGAGGGCATTCCCGGACGCTGGGTCGAGGGGATCCCCTCGAAGGCATCTCTCGAGGGCATCCCCGGACGCTGGGTTGAGGGTATCCCTCGAGGGCATCCCTCGAGGGCATCCCCGGACGCTGGGTGCTGACGTCGCATGGTCATTCAGAGCCTGCTTGACCAGCCTGCTTGACTTGACCTTGACTGGCCAGCGCATGGTGTCTTCAGATCCATAGTTTGGTTAAGACGGACAGGCACAGAAACTATGGTCACCTGCGCTGTGCGATGCTTTGGTACCCTGCAGTACTCTAAATGGAGCGATGCTTGCTTCCCTTTTTATTTCGGTGAAACTCCTTCACTATGAGCGGAATGCATGCTTATGTGCTCAGGCACAACAGAACAACTTCGACGTCACATATTTGATGATGCGTAGGCCATGTGTCATATCTCTGGAAACGTTCCGGTCATTTCAACTGTGGAGCATTTTTAGCACTAAGGCCGAATGCGACGCTCTATTACCGGATGGGGGCTGACTCGCCGCTCGCTGTACATTGCTGGCCATTACCCGGCCGGCAATTTGTGGGCTCGGCGCGGAGCCGGCTCACAAAACAGCAGTCGGCCGCTAATGAGCGGCCGGCTGCTCTGAGTCCGCATCGGCGGGTGGAGCGCAGGCCTCTGCCATTAACGCGCCCCGGCCAGCGTGAGGCGCGGCGCGCCACGCCGACGCGTGAGGCGAGTGCCGGCGGTCGCCTGGGCCGATTGTGCACACGCATCGCAGCGGCACTGCGGGGCTCGAAAGTTTGGACAACGGCTGACAACGCACGGCTGACGGGCGGAGGCTGGCGTTCCTGTGGACACTGTCCGCCCGCTTCCCAGAGGGCGGGGGCACGCTCAGAGGCTCGTCAGAGGCGGGGACACGCTCAGAGGCTCATCAGAGGCGGGGCACGCTCAGAGGCTCACCAGAGACGGGGCACGCTCGGAGGCTCACCAGAGGCGGGGGCATGCTCAGAGGCTCAGCAGAGGCGGGGGCACGCTCAGAGGCCCATTAGAGGCGGGGGCACGCTCAGAGGCTCATCAGAGGCGGGGGCACGCTCAGAGGCTCATCAGAGGCGGGGGCACGCTCAGAGGTTCATCCGTCGGGCCAGAGTACGCGCGGTCCTCAGGGGCGTGCGGAGCGAGTGGTGGCAGGTGAAGCCATGCCGTTGGTACCCGGTCAAGAGATGTTAATACTGCCGTGGTGGATATTTACAGGAGGTAATCGACGCATGCTTAGACGGCGGTCGAATCCTAAACAGGCCGGAAACACACCCAGCCCTGTAGACCTGCACTTCAAATGCCAGAAAAATATCAGTTTGGGCTCACAATAAAACCCATCGCGCCGACAGCTGCCTCTAGCGTGCTCTGTTTCCGAGCTGGTCAAAATGCGCAAATTCCACATTGGCTCGCGAAGTCGGTGCAACGACAGCCCGGCGCCGGCGGAAGCGAGCCACCAATGCATGCGATCCGCCCATTGCAAACAATTGACACTGCGTGCAGAGAAACAGCGCAGATGGAACTCGGGCAAATGCCATTGCAATTGATGGTGGCATGCAAATAGAATGACTGTACACCATGCAACGCGTCCAATTAGCGAGAACTAAATCAACGGATACTTTATTGGCCCGTCCGGCGGTCAGTGTTCGGCCAGCAGACAGCCATCCGGTGTCGTGCATATTCCCAGGATTCCACTGCTGCCGATGAACGATGGACGATGTTTGGCCAATTGATTATGTGTGTGCAGCTAACAAAGGTGTACCGGCTGCTTTATCGGCGTAAAGTTTCCAGTCGATCAGCTCACCGAGGAAGTTTTGCGCGAAACTATGCAAAATATTCCCGAGTGCTTCGACAGCAGCATGAAATTGCTCTCCGTAGCATGGATGTTCCGACGCTATTCCAAATCAAGTAGTTTCAAAGTTTGCAAGCGTGCCGAATTCAGATTCGACCCGCTGACCTCGCTCCTCACGACGTGAGCCGATGACGGTGTCGGGCCGTCATCGGCACACAACTGACCGGACACGACTGTCACTGACGTCACCGCACGGCCTGGCACCGCTCCACACCGCAACAGCCCCCCTCCCTCCCCCTCCCCCTCCTCTTGTCACAAATCCGGTACACATGGCGTGCCCGGCCTATCACCATCGCCTATGATGGCCGGCACGTGGTGTGATTAGGGTCGCAGGTGGTTGTCCGAGTGTCCACTGCCCACTTCGGTCCGGTCCAGCTGTCCCCCGCCCACCTCGCTCCGGTCCAACTGTCGTCTTCAACTGGTCGCCTTGGTCCAGTCCAAATTCACCTTTTCCTGGTTGAATCCAGCTGTCGCTTCATCAGTCCAGTGCAGCAGGCCGACTGTCGCGGTTCGGACCAGCTGTCGCCTCGATGGACCGATCCAACTGCCCTCCCCTCTGGCCAGCCCAGTCGTCTCCGTGCCGGGCCGGTCCTCCCCCCCTCATTCTGGTCCGGTCTAGTTTCCCCCGCTGGTCCGGTTCAGCTACCGGTCCAGCAGTTGTCCTGTGATGGTGTTGATGCGGTCCAGCCGTCCCCCCTTTGGTGCGGTCCAGCCGTCCCACCCTGGTCCAGCTCAGCAGTCCCCCACTCTTCTAGCCCAGCCATCCCTTCACTGGGCTGGTCCAGTCGTCCCCTCGTCTGGTCTGGTCCAGCCGTCCCCGGTCCGGTCCAGCCGTCCCCCCGTCTGGTCCGGTTCAGCTGTCGCCGCGCTGGTCGGGCGCGTCCGCTCCGCCTGCGCGCCTCGGGGCGCCTCCGGCCGCCTTGGCCGTATTGATTTCCATACGGGGAGTTATTGAAACGGGACTGGCCGTCGTCTTCCGCGTGCTGAGCTCAGCCAGCGCGCCAGCCGCGTTCTCGCCGCATGTTCCCATCCGTTTTTGCGAGTAAGCGTTGTTTGCCCGTTCATTGGCTGTCTCCCGCCGCGGTGGCCCGGTGACGTCACGCCGATGGGCGGAGCCTCGCCCGCTTTAAAGTTGAAAGGGTTAACTTCAGGCATGCAAATCGAACGGAGCGGCGTATGCAAATGGCTGGCCGGGCTGAGGGGGCGGGGTTTGGCGCGGAGCGGGTGGGGCCAGCTGGGAGCGGGAGGGTGGGCACCGGGCCGGGGAGGGGACGCCGCGTGCAACCCGTGCAACGAGCGGGGGCCCGTTATCGGCCGCCGCGCCGCCGACACGCGCGCCGCATTGGCATGCGGCGACGGACGCAAGCCGTTCATTTGTTCAGCAATGACAAGTTCCAGTCGCGCCGCCGGCCGTTACACTCATCAATAATTCCGCCAATCAATAATCAATTTGATTCCGCTGCGAGTCCCAGTCAAAAATCAAATGAACGTCGCTGTTTTTGCGCCGATGGCGTGTCGAAGTCGGCGGGCGTGCCGGGTCCCGCGCGTCGATAGCGACGATCATAGGCTCCAACTTTTTGTCGACGCCTCGCGGCGTACATATGCCAATTTTCGATATGGAGTTTTTGTTTGGCGGCGGGTGGGCCGGCCGGGCACGCCTCGAGGGCACGCGGCCCGGTCACGGCAGGCGCTGCAGGGGCCGGGTCCGCGCCGCGGCGCCGGCCGCGGCGCCGGCCGACGGCGCACCCTCGGCTGCCGGAGGTACGGCCACACTCGGAATCGCTTTAAATGCATCGGGGGCCAAAGGCACAAATCAGACACGTATTTTTCCCAAAACGTGTGTTTTTTTGCGCTATTTTGTGTTTCGTTAGGGCCAATTTGATCGTTTTTGGCCAGGCGTTATTGACAAGCACTGAGGGGATGCAAAGAGGTACATAGCTCCACCCGGGGGTGTAACAACAAGCTAAGGATTGTCCAGGTCTGGTGACACAGGGGCGTAGGGACGCCCCAAACAGGATGCAAAACCGCCTTTAAAGCGGGTTCGTTCCAAGCATCACCAGGGAGTTGATGCTAAACCTGCAGAAAGCTACGAAGTGTAGCATATTCCACCTTGCACTCGTTACTGCGAGGGGTCGGTGCCTCAGATTAAGAAGCTGATGGGGTTTAATGACACTTTCTTGCTCGAACCGAACAATGGATGCGTCACATTTCTTCCCACTTGGATGATCAAGATGAAATCCAATGAAATGTCTGTACGGGCTGGTGAAGACGCGCATGCACATCAAATGCGTCGCTCAAAGATGGAAAGGATTCCAAGCGGAACCAACGCAGCATGTTTGTTCAGCAGTGTTTGTTCATACATTTCGATAAGTGCATTGGTTGGGTGTGGTGTTATTGCGCGGCGGTCCGACCCGGTGGCTGACCTCACCTGACCTCGCCTGACCGGAGGTGGCGGTCTCGTCTGGGCTCGGTGCCAAGACCCGCCAATCTGTTGATCGGATCTGGTGGCGGCCGCTCACTACACGGGCCGCCACTCACGTCTGGTGGACATCTGTTATCATACGCCGGTTACCAGGCTGCATTTGAACAGCGTTTCGTACTTAAATGCCCACCGTGGTTAAAATGCAATTCTGCAGTCATCCCATCCCATTTAATCATTAAAGATAGTGGCCACCCTGGGTTAAGGTTGCTCGCTGTACAGTGGTCTTCCCAGCCCGCTGTCGGTCTGCCAGTCCTTACACCTCTGATCGACTGTATGGTCTGGTGTCCGGGCGCGTCCCGCTGGCGCCGCTGCCCCGGCGCCGCTGCCGCGACGCCCCTGCCCCGTCGCCGCTGCCCCGACGCCGCTGCCCCGGCGCCGCTGCCACGACGCCCCTGCCCCCGGCGCCGCTGCCCCGGCGCCGCTGCCCCGGCGGCCCGCGGCGTCAGCGGTCAGTTGACGTTGCCGCTCCGGACCTTCACAGTCAACATCGACTCCTTTAGACCGGACAAAACCGTGCTGCCGGACGATTTTTCACCTGGCACCCCGCTGCCAGATATGTCACCGGATTAATGCCCTTGGTAGTTGTACACGCCGGACACTTGTGAGCACTGGTACTTTCGCTATTCTTCTGTGCTAATGTTTGTCGATTTTTGCCTGCCGCTGGCGAACGTTTCACAGTGGGTGGAACGCATTAGCTGACGGTCGACTCACTAAATTTGAATTATGCAAAGGCCCACCGCGCAATACAGGCATACAAAATCGATAGCTGCGAGTCCAGAGCGACCAATCAAGGGCGAATAACAGCTCGGCTCCGGACGCCGCGCCGGCACTGCAGGCGGAGTGGCAAAAACGGCCGGCCGGCCGGCGGCCTCTGCAGCACTGCGATGCACGCTCCCGCCGCCCGGCCGCCGACTGCTGGCAGGGTCCGCGCCCGGCGGCGGGCGCACCGCAGCTGCGGCGGCGGCGTGTCCGGCGCGGTGACGGCGACGCCAGCTGCCTCGCCGTACGGAGAACAGCCAATTACCAGCGTGATGCACGCGCTGCGACCAGCTCGCTCCCGTGTGTGGTTCGCCGCGCAGCGAGATCGCCTCCGCCGATCTGCGCTATCGCTCCGCAACACGTTGTGGCCGCCGCTCCCGGGGACTCCCGGCGCGCAGGTGCCGTCAGCGGCGCCGGGCACGGCCCCAACCAGGCCGCCGGTGACCAGTGCGGTGGCTGCAGCGCGGCGCCGGCAGACGGCCGCGTTCCGGCTGAATAGGGGTCGCTGATGGGCCGCACGCCAGGTCGATCCGACCCGCGGCGCCCCGCTGACACTGCGCTCAGCAGCGCCCGCGGCCGCTCGGGCCATGAGTCACGGGCCGCCGGCGGCCGCGTGACCCGCTCGCACGCGGCTGGCGGTCGCGGCGCCTCATGAGCGGAGCCCACGCGTCCGACAGCGGGGCCCACGCGTCCGACAGCGGGGCCCATGCGTCCGACAGCGGGGCCCACGCGTTCGACAGGGGAGCCCACGCGTCCCACAGCGAAGCCCATGCGTCCGACAGCGGGGCCCAAGCGTTCGACGGGGGAGCCCACGAGTTCGACAGTGGAGCCCACGCGTCCGACAGTGGAGCTCACACGTCCGACGGCGGAGCCCACACGTCCGACAGTAGAGTCCACGCGTCCGACAGTGGAGCTCACACGTCCGACAGTGGAGCCCACGCGTCAGACCGTGGAGTACACCGGCCGGTGGCGCGGTCGCGATCCGCCGACCCCGCGGCCAGCGGCTGACGTAGGCTGAGAGGTCTTGGTTCAACTGGCCATGTCCACAGTCAGGAAGAGACGGTGGAGCACAGCCGTCAGCTGCTGTAGATGTGTTCCATCGTTTCTGTTAGCGGTGACCTAGATTCAAGAGGGCATTTGGAACATTTGCTCGCCGCTTGTGTGTGATACCGAAATCGCACCTTCTGACTTCGATCCCTTACTCATTTCAAAAGTCGGTGTCAAATTGTGAAGTGATTTATCACGACTACGCGGCTTCCCGCCCGCGAAGCTTGGCTAGAAAGGATACTAGAGACCCAGAGCTAAAGATTCATCCAGAGGGGACAACAGAGCTAGTGGCACTGCGCTGCTCCCCTGTCGCACAGAACCGGCGGCAGAGGTCACGTAAGGTCAGCACTACTCGGCCACCGCCCCTGCCACACGGGACGGGACCGGCGGTAGAGACCGCGTTAGGCCAGCACCCCGCGCCGCCGCCTCTGTCCGCGAGGCTCTTGCGCGTCGCCGTCGTCGCGTCGCTCGCCGCCATCGGCGCCGCCGACCAGGCCATCGCCGTTCAATTTGCTAATACACCGACGCCGGTGGCAAGCCCCATATGTTTCAAAACTATACGTCCGTCTTTACGAGCGGCCTGGCCGGCGCGCTGAATATGCCGCCAATTCGGCGGCGGCGCCGGCAGCTGCGCCGGCGGCACTCAAACGGCCATCTAATCTCTTCTCGCGGACTCGTAGATCTGGCTGCCGCACGCCCGCCCGGCCGAATATTCATATCCGGCTGCAAGTTTAAATCGCGGCGGTCGGAGCCTATGCAGGCCAGCGACGCATTTACAATCGGCCGGACGACGGCGGCCGGCCGCGCCGCATACTAACGCCACAATCTGGCCGTCCCCAATCGGCCATAAATGAAATCTCCATGCATTAGGCAGCCCGCGTCGGCCTCAGCGACGTTCGAACGGCCGTGCATGCGCCGGAATAACGCTCCGCCGCGCCCTAAACGTCGCCCCGTTTCCTCAGGGGGGAGGGGAGGGGAGACAAGGGGGTCCCCGAGCGACGGAGTCCGCCGGAGTTGGTGACGCTGGCCCGGAGCGGATGCGGGCCCGGCGATGGAGGGGACCCGAAGGGGTCCTCAACGAGGGAGGGCGGCTCGTCAGCGTGGGAGAGAGCGGCGCGAGGTAGAGATAGGAGAGAGCGGCGGGAGATAGACGGAGCTGAAGGTGCGGCTCAGTTGAGAAAGGAAAGAGAGCGGGAGAGGATGCAAAAACACCAGTCTCGAGAGAGAAAGAGGAGAAAAAAGAGAAGTGAGGATGGAAGAAACAGAGGAAGGAACTGACCGCCTGCTCCTGTTTTCCAGGCGATCACCTACCAAAGATGGAGAGGGAGCTACCGTCGTCCCCCGTCAACATGAAAGGTCAGACCAGCGCTCAAAGCCGCATGCTGTCCACTGTCCGCACCGCTTTACGAGCCGCATGCCGCCAACTGTCGGCACCGCTTCACGAGCCGCATGCCGCCAACTGTTGGCGCTGCTCACGAGCCGCATGCCGCCAACTGTTGGCGCTGCTCACGAGCCGCATGCCGCCAGCTGTCGGCACCGCTTCACGAGCCGCATGCCGCCGACTGTCGGCACCGCTTCA
>NW_023596136.1:28272441-28274941 GCF_011947565.3 Pollicipes pollicipes | reverse complement strand
CCTTCCTAAGGAGCAGCGCGGCTGGCGGCTGAGGTGCGATGAGATCCTGATCAGTCCGTGACAGCGTCGGACCCCCCCCCCCCCCCCTCCATCCGCCAGGGGCCGACCACGGTCCCCGGGACAAAAACGACCCTTATCCTGCCGCGTGCACACTGCGACCGCGCCATTACCGCACAGGAAATCCTTAGTGCTGCTGGCGTCCTGACCCAGCCATTCGGCCGTCTTTGGAAGCGGCGAATTGTTTAACCGGGACATAGGTAAACGATTTATGAGTCGTTAATAGCCCTTTATGTGCCGGGCATGCGAAGGCCTCTCCATCTTTTATAGTAACTCTGAGTTTGGGCTGACCGGCTGCCGGCGTGTTCAGTGATGAAGAGCCGCCAGATCGCGGCCGCTAATGCAGACCGTCTCCGCCTGGGGGCTGCGCGGCCCCGCCGGCAGACACCTGGCACCGACCCGCCATCTTAGGCTCGGCGGGCCGCTCTGCAGGCCGTGCTGCGGGAGCTGGAGGCGCCGCCAGCTGTTTGTGATTTCAGATGCCAGGATATGTCTGCCGTAATTTGCGGGACGAAGTTTTATGGGCCTGCTTTGGTTGCCTTCGCATTTCGCAAATTGAAATGTTTTTGGCTGTGCTGGCCCCGGCTGAGACAAACTCGGGGATGCTCCGTCGCGACCTGTTCAGAGCGCTCGGTTTGGAGTGAGGCATCGAGAGTGGAGTGAAGTGGTGGGCAGCTGCTGGTGGTGCTGGCGATCCTCATGCCGGTGAGGATTTCCGACCTGTCTGAGGAGAGACGCTAGCCGCCCCTGGACCCTGGATCTGACCATTCTCATATCATTCGGATTCTGTCCTCCCACACTCCCGGCCAGCACCAAGCCATTGTAGTTGCTAAATTGAATAGCCCCTTTGTCCGAAGGACGCAGATGCTGACGCTTTTTCCGGCGCTTTTCCATCCCTGTTTGTTTGATTTTATTTATCCAGCCACAAACGAAGGCTTTATTCTGCCACCAGCCTGAAAACGGCCGGCAGAAAATGCCCCGCGAATAAAACGCCAGCCTGCGAAGTCCCAGCGGCTCTCGAGTCGCCAAAGATTCGAAAAGATTTCTGCATGGAGAGTGCGCGACGGGCGAACTTTGCCTGCGGCCGGCGGCGCCCGGTTGAAAACCATTAACCGCTGTCGTTCGGCGGCGCCGGTAACTTGGCGGCGCCGAGCCCCGAATAAGATAATGGAGTGGTATGGGAGAACTAATGGCAGGGTTTGTCGTCCAATCTCCGGATAGCGGCTGCTACCGAGGAATAAAGCTGAAACTTTAATACGACTCCAGCGGTTGTTTAGGCTCGCCGGGCGCCCAGATTAATCGAATAACCAATGGTTTAACAATGTGTTGGGCATCCGGCTATCGACGCACCGGTCCAGGCGGCTTCAGCGCGCACGCACTGTGCTCTGTTCGCCCCGTGTAAGACTCTGGTGGCGCAACCGCCACTCTCCCGCACCCGGTGATACCCACTGCCACAAGTAGGTGGTAGGCGAAGTTATGCAGGTGTGCAACAAGTGAGATATCACCTGGTAAAGATCGGTAGGTGTTAATGAGAAGGAAGACCCAATTACCAATTCCGGGGCCTCATAGGGCCAACTTGCAGCTTCGCCATTGTTAATTGTTCGTGTGTATAAGCATGGACGAGAAAGCATTTGGTTTCGTCAAACCGTCTCATTTACTAACAATTCCAGCATCAAGACCTGATGCAAAATTGTATTGGTCATGCGTATACCTTTACTCGGTTCGATCTAAAAGCGAAGTATGTTGAACTTTTCCATGACGAAGCTTCGCACAGCCATCCACAGGTATGTCCTCCGATTTTATACGATATTTGAGCTTACGTACATGAATGCAGCGTCGCAAGAACACGCAGACACACTGCTAACGGTTCAGCGAAAGCGTGCACAGCGCATGGGCAACGGCCATGCCTAGAGATTGCCAGCATTGCCAGCGCTCAGGCGGGGAATGACACCTCACGTCTGCATGCGCCGCGCATAGCGTGTCGCTCCTCATCTGACCTGCCGCGTCCCAGCCGGGGGACGATGGAGGCGTTACCGGCCCGCGGGTCCCGGCGGCTCGGATCAGGTGCTGGGGAGCGTGCCGCCCGGGTGACGGCCGCTGTTGGTACAATCGCTTTAAAAGGCTTTCGATCAATCGCGGAATCGCCGCGCCGCGTCGCTTAATGGTGGCGGACTGCCGGGCGGGCTCATCAGCGCCCTAGTCCGGCACTGTCAGCCCGCTGAGAACGAGGGGCAGTGGAAATAGCACCGGGAGGGAGGCGGACAGCGAACTCTAGGGGACAAGGGAAACATATCGAATAGAGAGATACGGAGAGAAGAAGAGATAAAAGAATTAGATGAGTAATACTCGCATCGTTGGTTGTCAGCTACAGTCGAACAGCGTAATGCAACGAAGTCGTGCATTCATAACAATTTAGAATGTCCGAGCCCCAGTTGTCGAGCTC
>NW_023596136.1:28224243-28271441 GCF_011947565.3 Pollicipes pollicipes | reverse complement strand
AGCGAGAGGCGAGAGAGGAGAGAGAGAGAGAGAGCAGAGAGAGAGAGAGAGGAGAGAGAGAGAGAGAGAGAGAGAGAGAGAGAGAGAGAGAGAGAGAGAGAGAGAGAGAGAGAGAGGGAGGAGAGAGAGGAGAGGGAGAGAGCGGGAGGAGAGGGGGGGACAGAGATAGAGTAGAATGGCAAGAAGGGAAGCGGTTGGAACAGAAAATCAACCCCTAGTTCTCGACACGAGTCTTTTTTAACATTTGACATGGCGTTGCCATAGGTACGTTTGCCACGAATATTGTCCTTGTCGTGTGCGCTACTATCAACATAACATTTCAGGTAGTGGGTTTTCGACGAGGACTTGATGCAATGTGTGTTAGTTAGGAGTAGGTTCAAACAACCAGCAGAATGAGGGGACGGTCTCGCAGGTAAAATGACATCGTAAAACGAAGGAAATTGAGCGGTTATGCAAATAGCTAATTGCATTGCAACAATGATACTTTTCATAATCATCAAGCCCATTCCTGTCATAAAGCAAGTTTACCTATCTTGCATAACATAAAATGTCTTAAGGCAGTCAAGAAAATGCTGCCTTAAATATGTCAAACTTGAAGCCCCTAGTCAACAGAGCTGAGTTACATTAATTCGCTCAAGGGGAATGTTGTTTCTGCAAGGGCGCCACGCCATTCCAAAGCATTTTCACGCTTTTTCTTAAGACAATGAAATGAGTGCGTGGATTTTTAGACCGGCGATATCCATGGGGTATTTCTGAGTGCAGCATGGACTGTCCTCAAAGGCCATAGTGTAGTTTTTCAACATAAATCGTAAGGGGTTACCCCTCGGCACAGCTGCGATTATTTGGCGACCTGGTCCCCTCCGATATTTTGCATGTTGCGTTTTTTTAGACTTCTTTGGTCGTAAGGAAGCCAGGCGTGTAAGGTTATGCAAGCCAGGCGTGTACATTTACATGCAGCTCAATAGACCCACAAAGAACCCGCAAAGAAACTCGGCCACCCAAGAAAACTTCTCGTTTAAGCTTCTGATCTGAAGGCTCTCGCTATCAGCCCGTTGAATCAGAACACGTTTTGCAGTCCCAAGAATGGTCCGTTGTTATCGCCTTCAAAACAATGAAATAACCTTACCACGTGATTATGTGCATACACTTATAAAAATCGTCTGCAAAATCGCAGGCGAGCCCTGTATTCTGCAGTCGTGACCAGCCCTAAGCCGCACAGTACGGCATGGAAACTGGAATCTGGCGGCCGTGAAGCATGCATTTGCATACGATTACCTTTTAAGCGCTGCGAAATGACAAGCTGGTTTTTTCTCCGCCCGGATTACTCGATTTTCGACGAACGATGAATATTAAAAAGCTGCTCTGGAGGCCAGACGACTTAGCACACAATGCACCCGACGATTGCAGCAGCGGCGTTGCAGACAGACAGTCGTCTATGCACATAATTAAGCACGACATCGAGAGCCGACCGGAGTGATAAGTCATTAGCTGGGCGTATGACGTCAGCGCTGTCTGACGGCCGGTGCACCAGCCAGTGTCCGGTGCCGGACACTGCGCAGGGGCGCGGTCAGAAGTGGGAGAAGGGGGGACAGACACACCGACACAAAGACAGGCTGCGCGGCAACGATACCGTGTAGTTCAGCGAGGAAGTTTGTGCATTACGCTCACTCGACATAGACATTGGGGGGGGGGGGGGGCAAGGCCCGCCTGATAACGTGCAAAGCTCCACGCATGCATCCGGCCCGTTTTAAAAGTGTGGACCCACGTAAATATGTATTTTCTGGGTGAACAGCAATCATGTGTAGACCTTTGCAACACACATCCTGGTTGCCGGCATTTCCCTTTTTGGCCGAGTTTTCTCTCCGCGCTGTCCTCGGTGCCGCAGCCTCGACCATAGCGCGAGCCGTTAGAGCACCGCAACCAAAGCCAGAGCGCACAGACGTACGGAGATTGATCCCTCGCGGCTTCCTGCCAGGGTGAGGGTAGGCAACAACGAAGCCGCAGTGGCCGAGTACGTCGTAAAGCCACTATTACATCACGACAAAGCAGAACGCAGCAGTGGAAGTAGTTCATCTGTTCAGGCTTGCTGCTGTGCACAGCTGCGTTTGGAAACCGTAATTTTCTTCCTCTCTGATATGAGTAAACATTGAAAAATTGGTGGGTCATTCTTCCTCATTTTGTTGTATACAGGTCCGGAAGGACAAGCTACATGGCAAGAAGCTTTGTCAGCAACCGACATCGCGAAGATAGGTGTCGTTTTAGCATCGTTGAAGTGAAGACATGCCTCGAAGTGTGGTAAAACGCATTTTACGTTTGCAATAGACTCGACAGGTTGATTAATAAATCCCACACGTTGCTGTGCAACCGTCTGGACAAATACATGCATACTGCACAATGAATTGCATCAAGGAATTTCAACTAATAAAGTTTCATCGTAAAATGCGTGGGCTACCTGCTTTAACAATGCGGTGTCAAAATTACGTAATACGTTCGGTGCATTTGCGAGGAACATTACTCACATAGATAGGACAAGATTATTAGCCTTACTTCTCAAAGAAAAACCGGGAATGAAGATAGAAATGCGTTGATATCTCGGCAACATGCCTTTATGGAAAAGCATAACAGCAGACAACTGGCCGTGGCCGACGGCGCCGGACGCAGCGACGAGTCGGCAGCCGGCGCACGGACGGCGAGCAGCTCCTCCCCGCCGCGGCCGTCGCTGCGACCAGGAGTGCTCCTCCAGGCGCCCGGGTCCGCCGCCACCGCTGCAGGGTGCCGGAACATCAACGTATCTATGTCTCCATTCTCCGGGGTTTTCTTCGAGGAATAAGGCTATCAGCACTGTCTTGTCGATACAGTGCCAACTTTAACGTTGGTCGGCGCCAAAAGCGTCCTTAAGCACCATCAATGTTGACCGCCGCACATGACCTGCCGCAGCCAGGTTCGGCGCACTCGTCTTCAAGCGTGTGCTTTGTCCGGCCCCGCACTACACCCGGGCACGAGCTGACCCGCAATGCCGAGCATTGCTGACAGCGTGGCCGATGGTTGACGCCGGCAGTTGTGTCGAGCCGGGGCTGTTTCCTCCCCATTATCGCCAGTGGATCCGGGCCTTCACATGCCAGGCGGCCGTATCGTTACCCTTTGTTCGGCGCCGCCCGGCCTGCCGGTCGTGCTCGCACGCGGCTAGTTTCACCCCTTTACCTTTCACCTGGGCCTGCAATTAGGCCGGCCGAGGTGCGTCACAGTTAGCGCCGGAAGACGGCCGCATCGGGAGCAGCGGGCCGGAAATCGGCGCGGTCAGCTGGCGGGCCGCCGCCACTTTGAATCGGCGCCGACTGGGCCGGCCGGCGGCGCGCGCGCCGAGGGGGCGTGCGCGCTGGTCGAAACACGCCGGCCGGCCGGCCGTAGACTGACCGTGGCCGGCGGCGCCGGACGCAGCGACGAGTCGGCAGCCGGCGCACGGACGGCGAGCAGCTCCTGCCCCGCCGCGGCCGCTGCTCCGGCCTGGAATGCTCCTCCAGGCGCCCGGGCCCGCCGCCACCGCTGCAGGTAACGCGCCGCCGCTGGCCGCTGGCCGCCGCGCCAGTGTGGTCGCGCTCCGAAGCGACCTTCGTCTGCCCCGTGCCCGGCCGCCCCTCCGCTGGCCTCGCGCACAGTGGGGGGCGGGCCCGGACGTTCCGCCTCTGACTCCGTACCCCGTTACAGTTTCCAACCAACAACTGGCTAGAGTGCCGCCGTGGACGAGGTCAGGCTTTTAGCACCCACGCTCATTTCTCCCGCCTTTAAAACGACCGCTTGAATAGTCATTGCGTGGCTGCTAAACGTGGGCAATTACACCGGCAGCGGCCTTAGTAATTTTGCGGAATGCTCGCTCCCTGAAACTCACCCGCGATTAGTTCCAAGCACATGTGTGTCACTTGCTGGGCTATTTGCGGCTGGCGGGCGTGCTATTCCCGTCCGTTCAGCTGTTCGCCGCCTCATTATCCGCCGCGTTGAGCGGCGCGCTGCCGCGTGTGAGCGCGCGCCGCGTGGTTCGAGCGGACGCCGGCGCGTTGCCGTGGCGTCGCTGCCCCTGCTGCCGGCGCATTCGGCCCGACCGGCGGCCGGTGCAGGCCCCGGCGCCTCAGGCCGGCTTTTAATCAGGCCGGCGGCGCACGCCCGGCGATTTCCGTAACGAGCGGCCGCGGGCCGTACTGGCCGTACTCGCCGTGCTGGCCGTGCTGGCCGTACTGGTCGCACTGATCGTACTAGCCGCACTGGCCGCACCGGCCGTACTGGCCGTGCTTGTGGAGTGCTCCGTGTCGGTCAGGTGCGAGCGGACGGGCCGTACTGGCCCTACCGGTCGTGCTCGGCTGCGCTCGCGGCGTGCCGGTCAGGTGTGAGCGGACGGGCCGTGTCGCCGCCGCGCCCCGGCTGCCGGCCGGACGCCGGCGTCCCCGGCCGCCGCGCGCCCTGCGCTCTAACGAGCGTTCGACCGACCGGCGCCGGGCCTCCCGGTCCTCGAATGACAGCCCGCGCTGCAGTGTGCTCATCGAATGACGGCCCCGTTGCAATGCGGACGTCGGAGGATGGCCGGCGTGACAAAGTGACGAGCCGCCGCCGCTGCCGTCTGCGCGGCGGGGTCGGGCCGTCGCACATCCGACCTGCCGCCGCTTCCCGGTCAGCCGCCGTGCTCCGAGCTCGGGTGTTCGCCTGTGGCGGGTCTGCCGCCGCCCCCTAGCCAGCCGGCATGCTCCGAGCTCGGGTGTTCGCCCGAGGCGGGTCTGCCGCCGCTCCCTCAGCCATCCGGCGTGCTCCGAACTCGGGTGTTCGCCCGAGGCGGGCCTGCCGCCGCCCCCTCAGCCAGCTGGCCTGACTGACCCCAGGACCGCCAATGACCGCCAATAACGTCGGTCTGTCGTCTCAGTATGTAAGCCGCAAGGTGACACCCTTCAAGAGCGAGCAAATGTGCGGTGAGGAAAGTCCAGCCCTTCCGCCGGTGTCTCCTGTCACCATAGCTCGGCGGCGGGCGAACCGTGTGAGCCGGCTCCGACTCCTCGGTCCCACAGGCGGCCGTCCATCCTCAGGCTCCCCTGGACCTGATCCCAGCCCTGAGAGGGCTGGAGGAGGGCCAGGCGAGCGGCGCCTGAGGTCACCTCCACCCCGGCTCCTCGTCTGTTCAGGATCCGCTCAGCTGAAATTCCGCCGTGCAGTCTTGGTCACTCTAAGTCATAACATATAGGGCCCGGCTGAGAGGCATGGCAGCTGCCGGTGATGAGGGACGGGACACTAAACAGGTCTTGACGTGGGATGCGACATTGCTGGCTGCGCTCCCGCGGCATTCCCGCAGCATATAGCTGTTGCGAGTAGATTTAGAAGTGTGGATATTTCGCTGCCGGCTGGTGACTATGAGCTCCTGCGATATTTATTTGAAATGAATATCTATGGAAGAAAGCTATGTCCAGCCTGCCTTATTGGTAATGAGAATAGGTTCCCCTGCAACTGCGCAGAGCGTCGATCTTTTGACAGCCATCCCTTTGGCCTCACGTCAATTTATGAAAAACGTTCGCTTTCATTTCATAACGCCCCTGCTGACGTCAGAGGAAACGGCGGGGACCTCCGCATGTGAGACACCGCTATTTACACGCTTATCCTGCCGAGCATTGCTTCAGTGGTTCTTTCTCAAGTCAGCTCGGATGCCTTTCAAAAGGTCGTTCAGAGAACGGCGGGGAGGGGGAAGGAATAGTCTCTTTGAGGCTTCCCGCAAACTGTGTGCTAGATGTGGCAGTTATTGGGTTTGTAGTCGGGTTTGCGTTGTCATGGGCCCTCGAACTATGTCTCCTGCGTGCTGTCTCCTCAGCTGCCGGCTAACTGCTGCCTGAAGTGACCGTCGAAATAGTGGGCAGGTCACCCACCTCCGTCTTGGTAGCTTCCCTTGTCTCTATCATCTCTAGTTGCCGCCAGATCAGTTCAGCCAGGCTCTGCGCCATCTCTCCACGATCCACAATGAGACAACAGCGAGTCACTAATCATGACCAGCAGTCCCCTGCCCCTAACCAGCCATCCCTCGCCCCTGACCAGCGGCCCCAGTCCCTGACCAGCTATCTCCCGCCGCTGACCAGCGGTCCCCCGCCCCTGACCAGCCATTCCCCGTCCCTAACCAGCCGTCCCCCGCCCCTTACCAGCCGTCCCCCCCGCTGACCAGCGGTACCCCACCCGTCCCTAACCAGCCGTCCCGTCCCTGACAGTCGTCCCCCGCCCCTGACCAGCGGTTACCCCCGCCCCCTAATCAGCCATTCCCCGTCCCTAACAGCCGTCCCCCGCCCCTAACCAGCCGTCCCCCGCCGCTGACCAGCGGTCCCCCGCCCCTAACCAGCCATCCCCTCCCTGACCAGCGCCCCCACCCCTTGACCAGCCGTCCGTGAGCCGAACCATCCGGCCCTGTTGCGCGCGCAGTGCGGCCGTCGCCGGCCGATGTGTTCGGCTCAGATTGCATGGTTAGTTGGGCGCGGGGGCGGCGGCGGCGGCCGTGAGCTCGGCCGCCCTTTACGACGCGCCGGACACGCGCGCGAAATAGAGCGGTCCGAGCGACGCGGCTGGGGCCGGCGGCGCCGCTTTTTGTCCGGGCACGGTGCCAGTGGGAGGCTGCGGTGGTCGACGCGACGCGTCTTGCGTCGATCGTTTGGATGCGGGCGGCCCGTGGTGCTGCAGAGATTCCTATCCTGCGTAGTCAGTCCTGTCGGCAAGACCTGTCGGTACTGTCGGTCCTGTCGGACCGGTCCTGTCTGCAGAGCGGTCTTGTCGGCAGACCTGTCGGTACTGTCGGACGGTCCTGTCGGCAGGGACGGCCCTGTCGGCAGACCAGGTCGGTACTGTCAGACGGTCCTGTCTGCAGAGACGGTCTTGTCGGCAGATCCTGTAGGTTCTGTTGGCGGCCCTGTCGGCAGACCGGTCGGTCCTGTCGGACGGTCCTGTCGGCAGAGATGGTCAGGGCTCGCTGGAACGGACGGCCAGCCAGCGATCGAAGCTGGCTATCTACTCTCAGATTGTACTGATTGCCTGATCCTAGAAATGGTTGCTATTTTGAGGCTCTCCATCGCTTTCTTCATTTTTTGTAGTAATCATCTCGACCCCACGCATGTGGGTGGAATACAACGCTGTATTTGACCCCCTGTGTTGTAATGACAAAATATGCATTCTGATGTCGCCCACCAATTACCGTTGTCACAAACTCATCAGAAACATCTGTCCACAACTTTCCCTGTCATGTCAGTGTAACTCTGCTAATTTCGCCGAAGGGCGTGCAACACCGAACAACGAATATGGCTTGATATCACCGACCTTCAGCAAAGCACGGCCCCTTGTCTGCTTCGCAGCCGACGTCAGCCCTGTCCAAACTCACAGCTCACGCCGCGGTTGTGATTTCCATATGGCTGTGTAGCGCGCGCTCGCGCGGCGGCGTCCCTGCGTGGCGCTCTCGGCGGGCGCCGTCCGGTCGGGCCGAGCGCTGGCCGTCGGCGGCTCCTCCCCAGCTCCGAGATCCGAGGCCGACGGTCCACAGTCTGCACGGACCGGCCTGATTCAATCACATCTCGGCCAACCCGGCCCTCGTTGAGCGGCTGTGCAGTCTGCATATTATGCTTATTGGGCGGCCCTGTTTCGCTGTCGATCTCTTTGTGTTTGCGCGCTGCAAAAACGCCGCGCAAAAACGGCTCGCTACTACTCTGGCGGGTGGCGCGCGAAAAAACAATTGCAAAACTGCGGCGGGCGCAGTGTCCGCCTTTGTCACCAGGACCGGTGCAGTGGGGCGATGAGCTTATGACGGCTGCTGGCGGGGGGGGGGGGGGGGGGGGGATATCCGGGCGGCGGCGCGGACGACTCCGTGCATCGCCGCCGCTCGGACCGGCGCTGGCGACACGTTCTCGGAAACGTCCAGCCACCTCGTTAGCGATTTGCCCGTGCTGTAAAAGTCGGCATAATTCTAGAGAAATCGTGGCCGAGAAACGTGCGAACGGCGACGGGGGTGTTGCTTATGGATGACAGGCTGATGTTGTCAGGATGATTCATGGTCTGTGGTGGTAGATGAATCCGTCTTGCGAACCTGCTCGCTTTTTACAGTGTCCTCTGTTGCATGGGCATGACAGCAGAATCCTGTTTTGTGTACCCAAAATGGCCGATCTCCCGGGTCTGAGCGCATGGCTGCGTTCACATAGCCGGCATTCATTTTCGCTGCGCTGCTGCGCTGATGAGGGAAAACAGATGGGCCCGCACCAGGGCGTTCGGAACGCAGAGCAAGCCAGCAGCTAAAAGGCAGGCAAACTTCGGCGCGGGCGAGAAGTCACCCTCTCGGCGGGTGTGGGCTGCGAGCCGGCCGAAGCTGCGTGACACCTCCGGCCCGGTGTGTCGTCAATGGTGCTGTTTTGCCCGGCTGGCGGCGCCCGACACGGCCGGCCTCGGCAGGTCCCGGCCCAACTTTGACAGCTCTGGGCGTGCTGACGGGGTCCGTGGCCGAGCGGTGGCCGGTGGCCGGGACGGTGTGGGGCTGGGCCAGGGCCGTCTGTCGGCTGGCGCGCGCGCGCCCGTCTCTGCTGCGCGCTGGGGTGCCGTGCTCGTCGCCAAGGCACATGCAGGAGGCGAGGCATTGAAGCTGGGTGGTGGTCGTTAATATTTTGGCTTCACAGCGATTGCACCCAAGAGCGGTGTGTACGGAAAGACGGCCTCAGGTGTGTTCTAGAGCGCTGAGACAGGAACGGAGCTGAGCCAAGAAACGGAGCCGCAGTTGCATGACAAGGAAGTTATTTGTGAATGCAAGTCAGGCTCACGGAGGTGAAATAGCTCAAGCATTGCGATTGCTTTGGAAAATAAGACTGCAATATTGACAAGCATTCGTAAGTAACAGTTTGGTATCATGTTTCCTGTCCGACGAACTGACGAACTACTTTACTTAAGTTTGCTTGAATGCTCAGAAGGAAGAATTTTATATCATTCTCCATCATTAATTCATCGCATGTAGATGGATTAATTCTATCATATACTTTTTACTTAGTCTTGACTCAATGACTTTTCCAATGACGTCAATTCAAAGCTTCTGTCACTTCAAGATTCCTGCTTGTGCCGCTGATAGGAACAGCATTATTTTTGCTACCATAAACCTGGGCAACCTTAAGTCAATACGGAATGTACTGATACCAGGAATCACTGTTGAAAAAGGTTTGCTGAAGACCACTGCCTTTCACAGTTCAGGTTCTAAAAACTGCACGCGCTTCATGCGAATCCCCGCGCTGTGTGTGTATGTGTGGGCGTATAAGTGCGCAGGTGTGTGTGTGGGGGGGGGGAGGGGGGGGGGGGGGGCGTGTGCGTGTTTCATAACAAAAGCTGACTGGCAGTGATCGCAATATGTTAATCACCTTTATTTTGCATCTGTCCTATCCATCGTGGTCGACATACGACCGCTAAGGTTCTTCAGACCGACAGCGATTTACCAGGCTTGGACGTGCTGAGGCGCATTGGTTTGCATGATCAAGACGAACTCGCCTGATAATTACTTTCACCTGGACTGCTCACAGGTGCTCTGGTAATTATCAAGATAGCTTTCCCGAATTGCTTGCAGGCATCTAACTCCTGATCTATACTTTGAAAACCAGAAGTTTTAATGTCAGTTTCGCGCTACGAGATTTGCAAGAGTTGGTTATACTGCGGCAACGAAATGTGCCTTCGACGAAATGGCGGTCGTCGACGCCGGAGCGGCGGCATTTCCCGATTGTAATTTGTGTGAACCTTTTAGCGGACGATCATATTTCTGTCAGTATTTTAGGACACCTGTTTCCAGTACGCAGTGATCGCGTTGAAAGGTCAGCAGCAGATCTGGGGCTCGCGGCCGCGGCTTTATCTGAATACTCCAGCCCCATCTGTTCTCCGACAGCACGGGAGATGCTCTTGAGGGCTTCGCCACAGCAAGCGCACGCTGTGTGCCTCCCTGCGGGTGCAGCCGTATGCGTTTGTGCATGCGGCGTTGTGTGTGCGTGAGTGTGTGTTCAAGTCAGCAGCTTTTATCTAGATTGCCCGCTGCTGCCCTGTTTGACTTGTTCGCACCCGCGCGCTAGCGCAGGCGGGTCAGCAGAAAAGCATCTCAGCAGGCGGGCCTTCTTGTCTGGTCTACTGAGACGCCGCCAGGGAAAAACCCGCTCCACGTAACTGGCAGTTCTGCCGACGTCGAGTTTAATGCAAACGAAAATACAATGCAAAAGCGAATGCCGCCCTCCGGGTTGACAGCTCGCGCTGAGTGTTTCGTAGCATTTGTAGAGGCCCCGGAAGCTCTGCAAGAGCTTACAGTATAGTAATGTCAGCTGACGAAGCATGCAGGTAGCACTGTCGCCAGACTTCTCAGACTCTCTACGCCACGCTGTAGACATGCGAAGTCAGACTACTAGCAAGCGGTTGCGATTGTCTCGAGGCCTGAAGTGGGAAAACAAGGCGGCCCTTCATTTTATAAGGTTTTTAGATAACTGTTCACCCGCTATACAGGACAATCAGTAGGGCGTCGCGGGTCATACATGCTCAACTGGTGTGGAGTGCAGCAGGGTCTAGCATGTCGGCAGAAGTCTTACAAGTACATTGCGAGCTGAAATGCTGCATACAACACACAGCACATCAAACCGGTCAATATGGTGCTCTGCCTTTTGACAAAACCAACAAGAGCAGTCGCGCATTTTGTGGCTGGGCGTTGCTATGGAGACCTTGAACCAGTGGCGCCCCGTCCTCGCTGGCTCGCCAGATCAACTCCGCTCCCAAGCGCGCAATCCGTCTAGTTCTTTGACACCCCACACGCCACGCAAATGCGCCTACAAGAGAGTGCGCCGGCCTCTTCTGCGCGTCGGCTCATTACCAGGCACCATACAGCCTTTTCGTGAGGCGCGCGGCGTGTCGTTTGCCGACGACAAACCAAATCACCCAGAGTGCGCTTTTATCCCATCAATTATCCATAATAAAAATATCCAACAACCAATAACACAAAACAACAATAAAAATACATCAAAAAACATCAAATATCAAAAAAAAAAAATTAAAATAAAATATCAACAAAAATCCCAGGCAATCAGCATGCGGCAGCTTGAAATTCACAACATCGGGGTCCGAAGCCGATCCCAGTCCACGGATCGCCTGCGGACGTCGCCTCAGCGCTCCCCACAGCGCTCGCGACCACGCCTGTGCCGCGCGACACGTGCAACAGGGCGCCGGGCGCGGCCGGCGGGCCTCCGCCAGCCGCCGGCACCACCTCCTCTCCCCTGTACACACACGCGCGCGCCGCCCGCTCCGGCCGCTTAACCCTTTCGGCTGACAGATTATCGAGGGGAAATCGAGCAGCTAAGTTAGACATAAAGGCCCACGTGGCCCCTGACGGGAGATGAATTTCGAGGGCGCCGCCGGGAGCGGCTTTCATACGCGGAAAATGGATGTTAAAACAGGCTGCGGCGCCGCACCGGCTGTGTGGTGACGGCGCCGCCGCCGCCGCCGTCGCCGACGCCGGGGCCGGTGGGACGCGGCGGCAGCGGCGCCTCGGCGTCCGCTCAGGTGCCGCCGCCGCCGCCGCCGGTGCGTCCCGACCGGCCGTTGGCCGCGGCCCGGGAGAGGAATGGTGGCACGCGTTCCAGTGTTTCATGTCGGTCGTCAATACCTGACTGGCAAACGGGTGGCTTGCACGGAAAATTGTGGGAGACGCCAAAAAGCTTAGTGTCATTTTTTGCTATGGCAGCTTGTTTCCAAGACTACTGCTTCGAGCACTGCATTATTGAAGTCTGTCCGGGCGAATGGCATTTCCAAGAACGTCGCGGGCCGTTGCTTAAGCACCCTGAATGAAAAGCGGATGAGTAGTTTTTAATATCAAAGACGGTTGTAACGCAGCACCGTGATCAGTTTCTGACAAGACTCAAGGGAGGCTACAAGGTAGATTGACAACGGCGGTGTGTTTCCCTACAACATTTGGCATGACGGCGCCTTTTAAAAAGGCATCGGTCACGGCTGCAGCACGTTTACGGCTTCAGTGTGATACCACCGGCTCGGCTCCGGTTATCGGGCTGCTCCCCTGGATTTGAGGGCATCCCGGACGCTGGGTCGAGGGCATCCCTCGAGGGCATCCCTCTAGGGCATCCCCCGGGCGCTGGGTCGAGGGCATCCCTTGAGAGCATCCCTCGAGGGGATTCCCGGACGCTGGGTCGAGGGCATCTCTCGAGGGCATTCCCGGACGCGGGTCGAGGGCATCCCTCGAGGGCATTCCCGGACGCTGGGTCGAGGGCATCCCTCGAGGGCATCTTTCGAGGGCATTCCCGGACGCTGGGTCGAGGGGATCCCCTCGAAGGCATCTCTCGAGGGCATCCCCGGACGCTGGGTTGAGGGCATCCCTCGAGGGCATCCCTCGAGGGCATCCCCGGACGCTGTGGTGCTGACGTCGCATGGTCATTCAGAGCCTGCTTGACCAGCCTGCTTGACTTGACCTTGACTGGCCAGCGCATGGTGTCTTCAGATCCATAGTTTAGTTAAGACGGACAGGCACAGAAACTATGGTCACCTGCGCTGTGCGATGCTTTGGTACCCTGCAGTACTCTAAATGGAGCGATGCTTGCTTCCCTTTTTATTTCGGTGAAACTCCTTCACTATGAGCGGGATGCATGCTTATGTGCTCAGGCACAACAGAACAACTTCGACGTCACATATTTGATGATGCGTAGGCCATGTGTCATATCTCTGGCAACGTTCCCGGTCATTTCAACTGTGGAGCATTTTTAGCACTAAGGCGAATGCGACGCTCTATTACCGGATGGGGGCTGACTCGCCGCTCGCTGTACATTGCTGGCCATTACCCGGCCGGCAATTTGTGGGCTCGGCGCGGAGCCGGCTCACAAAACAGCAGTCGGCCGCTAATGAGCGGCCGGCTGCTCTGAGTCCGCATCGGCGGGTGGAGCGCAGGCCTCTGCCATTAACGCGCCCCGGCCAGCGTGAGGCGCGGCGCGCCACGCCGACGCGTGAGGCGCGGCGCGCCACACCGACGCGTGAGGCGAGTGCCGGCGGTCGCCTGGGCCGATTGTGCATTGTGCATCGCAGCGGCACTGCGGGGCTCGAAAGTTTGGACAACGGCTGACAACGCACGGCTGACGGGCGGAGGCTGGCGTTCCTGTGGACACTGTCCGCCCGCTTCCCAGAGGGCGGGGGCACGCTCAGAGGCTCGTCAGAGGCGGGACACGCTCAGAGGCTCACCAGAGACGGGGCACGCTCGAGGCTCACCAGAGACGGGGCACGCTCGGAGGCTCACCAGAGGCGGGGGCATGCTCAGAGGCTCAGCAGAGGCGGGGGCGCGCTCAGAGGCCCATTAGAGGCGGGGGGCACGCTCAGAGGCTCATCAGAGGCGGGGGCACGCTCAGAGGCTCATCAGAGGCGGGGGCACGCTCAGAGGTTCATCCGTCGGGCCAGAGTACGCGCGGTCCTCAGGGGCGTGCGGAGCGAGTGATGGCAGGTGAAGCCATGCCGTTGGTACCCGGTCAAGAGATGTTAATACTTGCCGTGGTGGATATTTACAGGAGGTAATCGACGCATGCTTAGACGGCGGTCGAATCCTAAACAGGCCGGAAACACACCCAGCCCTGTAGACCTGCACTTCAAATGCCAGAAAAATATCAGTTTGGACTCACAATAAAACCCATCGCGCCGACAGCTGCCTCTAGCGTGCTCTGTTTCCGAGCTGGTCAAAATGCGCAAATTCCACATTGGCTCGCGAAGTCGGTGGCAACGACAGCCCGGCGCCGGCGGAAGCGAGCCACCAATGCATGCGATCCGCCCATTGCAAACAATTGACACTGCGTGCAGAGAAACAGCGCAGATGGAACTCGGGCAAATGCCATTGCAATTGATGGTGGCATGCAAATAGAATGACTGTACACCATGCAACGCGTCCAATTAGCGAGAACTAAATCAACGGATACTTTATTGGCCCGTCCGGCGGTCAGTGTTCGGCCAGCAGACAGCCATCCGGTGTCGTGCATATTCCCAGGATTCCACTGCTGCCGATGAACGATGGACGATGTTTGGCCAATTGATTATGTGTGTGCAGCTAACAAAGGTGTACCGGCTGCTTTATCGGCGTAAAGTTTCCAGTCGATCAGCTCACCGAGGAAGTTTTGCGCGAAACTATGCAAAATATTCCCGAGTGCTTCGACAGCAGCATGAAATTGCTCTCCGTAGCATGGATGTTCCGACGCTATTCCAAATCAAGTAGTTTCAAAGTTTGCAAGCGTGCCGATTCAGATTCGACCCGCTGACCTCGCTCCTCACGACGTGAGCCGATGACGGTGTCGGGCCGTCATCGGCACACAACTGACCGGACATCGACTGTCACTGACGTCACCGCACGGCCTGGCACCGCTCCACACCGCAACAGCCCCCCTCCCTCCCCCTCCCCCCCTCTTGTCACAAATCCGGTACACATGGCGTGTCCGGCCTATCACCATCGCCTATGATGGCCGGCACGTGGTGTGATTAGGGTCGCAGGTGGTTGTCCGAGTGTCCACTGCCCACTTCGGTCCGGTCCAGCTGTCCCCCCGCCCACCTCGCTCCGGTCCAACTGTCGTCTTCAACTGGTCGCCTTGGTCCAGTCCAAATTCACCTTTTCCTGGTTGAATCCAGCTGTCGCTTCATCAGTCCAGTGCGGCAGGCCCGACTGTCGCGGTTCGGACCAGCTGTCGCCTCGATGGACCGATCCAACTGCCCTCCCCTCTGGCCAGCCCAGTCGTCTCCGTGCCGGGCCGGTCCTCCCCCCCCCCCTCATTCTGGTCCGGTCTAGTTTCCCCCGCTGGGCCGGTTCAGCTACCGGTCCAGCAGTTGTCCTGCGATGGTGTTGATGCGGTCCAGCCGTCCCCCCTTTGGTGCGGTCCAGCCGTCCCACCCTGGTCCAGCTCAGCAGTCCTCCACTCTTCTAGCCCAGCCATCCCTTCACTGGGCTGGTCCAGTCGTCCCCTCGTCTGGTCTGGTCCAGCCGTCCCCGGTCCGGTCCAGCCGTCCCCCCGTCTGGTCCGGTTCAGCTGTCGCCGCGCTGGTCGGGCGCGTCCGCTCCGCCTGCGCGCCTCGGGGCGCCTCCGGCCGCCTTGGCCGTATTGATTTCCATACGGGGAGTTATTGAAACGGGACTGGCCGTCGTCTTCCGCGTGCTGAGCTCAGCCAGAGCGCCAGCCGCGTTCTCGCCGCATGTTCCCATCCGTTTTTGCGAGTAAGCGTTGTTTGCCCGTTCATTGGCTGTCTCCCGCCGCGGTGGCCCGGTGACGTCACGCCGATGGGCGGAGCCTCGCCCGCTTTAAAGTTGAAAGGGTTAACTTCAGGCATGCAAATCGAACGGAGCGGCGTATGCAAATGGCTGGCCGGGCTGAGGGGGCGGGGTTTGGCGCGGAGCGGGTGGGGCCAGCTGGGAGCGGGAGGGTGGGCGCCGGGCCGGGGAGGGGACGCCGCGTGCAACCCGTGCAACGAGCGGGGGCCCGTTATCGGCCGCCGCGCCGCCGACACGCGCGCCGCATTGGCATGCGGCGACGGACGCAAGCCGTTCATTTGTTCAGCAATGACAAGTTCCAGTCGCGCCGCCGGCCGTTACACTCATCAATAATTCCGCCAATCAATAATCAATTTGATTCCGCTGCGAGTCCCAGTCAAAAATCAAATGAACGTCGCTGTTTTTTGCGCCGATGGCGTGTCGAAGTCGGCGGGCGTGCCGGGTCCCGCGCGTCGATAGCGACGATCATAGGCTCCAACTTTTTGTCGACGCCTCACGGCGTACATATGCCAATTTTCGATATGGAGTTTTTGTTTGGCGGCGGGTGGGCCGGCCGGGCACGCCTCGAGGGCACGCGGCCCGGTCACGGCAGGCGCTGCAGGGGCCGGGTCCGCGCCGCGGCGCCGGCCGCGGCGCCGGCCGACGGCGCACCCTCGGCTGCCGGAGGTACGGCCACACTCGGAATCGCTTTAAATGCATCGGGGGCCGAAGGCACAAATCAGACACGTATTTTTCCCAAAACGTGTGTTTTTTGCGCTATTTTGTGTTTCGTTAGGGCCAATTTGATCGTTTTTGGCCAGGCGTTATTGACAAGCACTGAGGGGATGCAAAGAGGTACATAGCTCCACCCGGGGGTGTAACAACAAGCTAAGGATTGTCCAGGTCTGGTGACACAGGGGCGTAGGGACGCCCCAAACAGGATGCAAAACCGCCTTTAAAGCGGGTTCGTTCCAAGCATCACCAGGGAGTTGATGCTAAACCTGCAGAAAGCTACGAAGTGTAGCATATTCCACCTTGCACTCGTTACTGCGAGGGGTCGGTGCCTCAGATTAAGAAGCTGATGGGGTTTAATGACACTTTCTTGCTCGAACCGAACAATGGATGCGTCACATTTCTTCCCACTTGGATGATCAAGATGAAATCCAATGAAATGTCTGTACGGGCTGGTGAAGACGCGCATGCACATCAAATGCGTCGCTCAAAGATGGAAAGGATTCCAAGCGGAACCAACGCAGCATGTTTGTTCAGCAGTGTTTGTTCATACATTTCGATAAGTGCATTGGTTGGGTGTGGTGTTATTGCGCGGCGGTCCGACCCGGTGGCTGACCTCACCTGACCTCGCCTGACCGGAGGTGGCGGTCTCGTCTGGGCTCGGTGCCAAGACCCGCCAATCTGTTGATCGGATCTGGTGGCGGCCGCTCACTACACGGGCCGCCACTCACGTCTGGTGGACATCTGTTATCATACACCGGTTACCAGGCTGCATTTGAACAGCGTTTCGTACTTAAATGCCCACCGTGGTTAAAATGCAATTCTGCAGTCATCCCATCCCATTTAATCATTAAAGATAGTGGCCACCCTGGGTTAAGGTTGCTCGCTGTACAGTGGTCTTCCCAGCCCGCTGTCGGTCTGCCAGTCCTTACACCTCTGATCGACTGTATGGTCTGGGGTCCGGGCGCGTCCCGCTGGCGCCGCTGCCCCGGCGCCGCTGCCGCGACGCCCCTGCCCCGTCGCCGCTGCCCCGGCGCCGCTGCCGCGACGCCCCTGCCCCGGCGCCCCTGCCCCGGCGCCGCTGCCCCGACGCCGTTGCCCCGGCGCCGCTGCCCCGACGCCGCTGCCGCGACGCCCCTACCCCGGCGCCCCTGCCCCGACGCCGCTGCCCTGACGCCGCTGCCCCGACGCCGCTGCCCCGTCGCCGCTGCCCCGACGCCCCTGCCCCGGCGCCCCTGCCCCGGCGCCGCTGCCCCGGCGGCCCGCGGCGTCAGCGGTCAGTTGACGTTGCCGCTCCGGACCTTCACAGTCAACATCGACTCCTTTAGACCGGACAAAACCGTGCTGCCGGACGATTTTTCACCTGGCACCCCGCTGCCAGATATGTCACCGGATTAATGCGCTTGGTAGTTGTACACGCTGGACACTTGTGAGCACTGGTACTTTCGCTATTCTTCTGTGCTAATGTTTGTCGATTTTTGCCTGCCGCTGGCGAACGTTTCACAGTGGGTGGAACGCATTAGCTGACGGTCGACTCACTAAATTTGAATTATGCAAAGGCCCACCGCGCAATACAGGCATACAAAATCGATAGCTGCGAGTCCAGAGCGACCAATCAAGGGCGAATAACAGCTCGGCTCCGGGCGCCGCGCCGGCACTGCAGGCGGAGTGGCAAAAACGGCCGGCCGGCCGGCGGCCTCTGCAGCACTGCGATGCACGCTCCCGCCGCCCGGCCGCCGACTGCTGGCAGGGTCCGCGCCCGGCGGCGGGCGCACCGCAGCTGCGGCGGCGGCGTGTCCGGCGCGGTGACGGCGACGCCAGCTGCCTCGCCGTACGGAGAACAGCCAATTACCAGCGTGATGCACGCGCTGCGACCAGCTCGCTCCCGTGTGTGGTTCGCCGCGCAGCGAGATCGCCTCCGCCGATCTGCGCTATCGCTCCGCAACACGTTGTGGCCGCCGCTCCCGGGGACCCCCGGCGCGCAGGTGCCGTCAGCGGCGCCGGGCACGGCCCCAACCAGGCCGCCGGTGACCAGTGCGGTGGCTGCAGCGCGGCGCCGGCAGACGGCCGCGTTCCGGCTGAATAGGGGTCGCTGATGGGCCGCACGCCAGGTCGATCCGACCCGCGGCGCCCCGCTGACACTGCGCTCAGCAGCGCCCGCGGCCGCTCGGGCCATGAGTCACGGGCCGCCGGCGGCCGCGTGACCCGCTCGCACGCCGCTGGCGGTCGCGGCGCCTCATGAGCGGAGCCCACGCGTCCGACGGCGGAGCCCACGCGTCCGACAGCGGGGCCTATGCGTCCGACAGCGGGGCCCACGCGTTCGACAGGGGAGCCCACGCGTCCCACAGCGAAGCCCATGCGTCCGACAGCGGGGCCCAAGCGTTCGACGGGGGAGCCCACGAGTTCGACAGTGGAGCCCACGCGTCCGACAGTGGAGCTCACACGTCCGACGGCGGAGCCCACATGTCCGACAGTAGAGTCCACGCGTCCGACAGTGGAGCTCACACGTCCGACAGTGGAGCCCACGCGTCAGACAGTGGAGTACACCGGCCGGTGGCGCGGTCGCTATCCGCCGACCCCGCGGCCAGCGGCTGACGTAGGCTGAGAGGTCCTGGTTCAACTGGCCATGTCCACAGTCAGGAAGAGACGGTGGAGCACAGCCGTCAGCTGCTGTAGATGTGTTCCATCGTTTCTGTTAGCAGTGACCTAGATTCAAGAGGGCATTTGGAACATTTGCTCGCCGCTTGTGTGTGATACCGAAATCGCACCTTCTGACTTCGATCCCTTATTCATTTCAAAAGTCGGTGTCAAATTGTGAAGTGATTTATCACGACTACGCGGCTTCCCGCCCGCGAAGCTTGGCTAGAAAGGATACTAGAGACCCAGAGCTAAAGATTCATCCAGAGGGGACAACAGAGCTAGTGGCACTGCGCTGCTCCCCTGTCGCACAGAACCGGCGGCAGAGGTCACGTAAGGTCAGCACTACTCGGCCACCGCCCCTGCCACACGGGGGCGGCGGTAGAGACCGCGTTAGGCCAGCACCCCGCGCCGCCGCCTCTGTCCGCGAGGCTCTTGCGCGTCGCCGTCGTCGCGTCGCTCGCCGCCATCGGCGCCGCCGACCAGGCCATCGCCGTTCAATTTGCTAATACACCGACGCCGGTGGCAAGCCCCATATGTTTCAAAACTATACGTCCGTCTTTACGAGCGGCCTGGCCGGCGCGCTGAATATGCCGCCAATTCGGCGGCGGCGCCGGCAGCTGCGCCGGCGGCACTCAAACGGCCATCTAATCTCTTCTCGCGGACTCGTAGATCTGGCTGCCGCACGCCCGCCCGGCCGAATATTCATTCCGGCTGCAAGTTTAATCGCGGCGGTCGGAGCCTATGCAGGCCAGCGACGCATTTACATCGGCCGGACGACGGCGGCCGGCCGCGCCGCATACTAACGCCACAATCTGGCCGTCCCCAATCGGCCATAAATGAAATCTCCATGCATTAGGCAGCCCGCGTCGGCCTCAGCGACGTTCGACGGCCGTGCATGCGCCGGAATACGCTCCGCCGCGCCCTAAACGTCGCCCCGTTTCCTCAGGGGGGAGGGGAGGGGAGACAAGGGGTCCCCGAGCGACGGAGTCCGCCGGAGTTGGTGACGCTGGCCCGGAGCGGATGCGGGCCCGGCGATGGAGGGGACCCGAAGGGGTCCTCAACGAGGGAGGGCGGCTCGTCAGCGTGGGAGAGAGCGGCGCGAGGTAGAGATAGGAGAGAGCGGCGGGAGATAGACGGCGCTGAAGGTGCGGCTCAGTTGAGAAAGGAAAGAGAGCGGGAGAGGATGCAAAAACACCAGTCTCGAGAGAGAAAGAGGAGAAAAAAGAGAAGTGGGGATGGAAGAAATAGAGGAAGGAACTGACCGCCTGCTCCTGTTTTCCAGGCGATCACCTACCAAAGATGGAGAGGGAGCTACCGTCGTCCCCCGTCAACATGAAAGGTCAGACCAGCGCTCAAAGCCGCATGCTGTCCACTGTCGGCACCGCTTCACAAGCAGCATGCCGCCAACTGTCGGTACCGCTTTACGAGTCGCATGCCGCCGACTGTCGGCACCGCTTCAGAGCCTTTGAGCTGGGCCAACCAGCCCGCGATCCGCGGCAGCGCCTGCAGATCGTACGAACGTCTCTAGTGGACTCTCATTGTTGCTAGTGAGAGAGAGAGAGAGAGAGAGAGAGAAATAGAGAGAGAGAGACAGACAGAGAGAGAGAGAGAGAGAGAGAGAGAGAGAGAGAGAGAGAGAGAGAGAGAGAGAGAGAGAGAGAGAGAGAGAGAGAGAGAGAGCCAAATGCTAATTGAAGTTCTGGGTGTGACTTTACTATCGATAGGGAACGCAGCTTCATCCCAATATATCAGAAAATTAGCATGACCTTTATGACGTTGCATTGGATAATCTCGAAAGTGCCTTTGCAACCTCAACATTTGTTGGAAAGTTGTTTTTATTGAACCGTAATCATGTGAACTGCATACGGGAACCTTCAAACATGTTTGTACTTTTCTATTTTCATCTGAGCAGAGTTTTACTGGAAAGCAGTGTTCACCTGGCTTTCTGCAATGCTGTTTTCGCTTAGGAAATATTGCTTCGCAAAATGACAAGCTTGGCTTAACCATTTAGTAGCCAAAAGTGAAAAATACGCCACATTCCGTTACAATTTTTCAAATTGACATGCTGTTCTCTGGCCGAGTGGACAAACTTGGAAGGCATAACCAAGTCATGTTTCTTGGGCTCGCCTCCCCGATGACCTGCATTTGTTCAAACACCATCCCGGCGGCGTGTCGTGGCAAACTGGTGACACCGACTTCGCTTCCCTCTCCAGCCTAGGTCAAGTCCCGAGGCCGCTTGTTCCCACACCTCGCATCTGACCTTCCACGGCGTGCTGGCTCCGTTTGAGGCGACTTCATGTACTCCTCATCGTGCCCGGGTCTTGTCTATTTTTACGACCGAGCCCGCTGTTGGCATGTCTGTGGAATGTCGTCTTAGAAATCTTCTGTCACCGCCGGTGGACTTTATGAGGTCGTTTCCGCACGCTACTTTGTAACCACAGATCATGGGCGATTTTGCAGCCCTGGCTGTTGTAAACATGGTTTTTCCAGCCATTGCAGTCACGAGACATATTTTTGGAGCTGAAATATTGTGTCTCTGTTCGCAAAATAGGCATGCATTATTCAGAGTTCACTTAATTCTGTTGCACGCCGGGTTCAAAATTCGAAAGAACAGTTTGAGTTTGTCTTTCATCACTTCTACCTATCTGAACACCTCAACCACTACTGTTGCGTATGTATGCCCAGCACACATAAACACACACACACACACACACACACACACACACACACACACACACACACACACACACACACACACACACACACACACACACACACACACACACACACACACACACACACACACACACACACACACACACACACACACACACACACACACACACACACACACACACACACACACACACACACACACACACACACACACACACACACACACACACACACACACACACACACACACACACACACACACACACACACACACACACACACACACACACACACACACACACACACACACACACACACACACACACACACACACACACACACACACACACACACACACACACACACACACACACACACACACACACATATATATATATATATATATATATATATATATATATATATATATATATAAATCCTCGAATAAATAAATCTAAACAACCGTTGGCAGTAGGTCATTTTACCCCAGAACAGCAATAAGTGCCGGAAAATGTGCTCACACAACATCTGCAATAACCGCAACCAATTACAATCCTTAAGGCGGGAGGTAGTTTTCACATTTGAAGAAAAGATGCCTTACCGCTGTGCAAGCTCAGTGTCCGGTCCAGCCAGTAAACGTCTCCCTTCCTAAGGAGCAGCGCGGCTGGCGGCTGAGATGCGATGAGATCCTGATCAGTCCGTGACAGCGTCGGACCCCCCCCCCCCCTCCCCCCTCCATCTGGCAGGGGCCGACCACGGTCCCCGGGACAAAAACGACCCTTATCCTGCCGCGTGCACACTGCGACCGCGCCATTACCGCACAGGAAATCCTTAGTGCTGCTGGCGTCCTGACCCAGCCATTCGGCCGTCTTTGGAAGCGGCGAATTGTTTAACCGGGACATAGGTAAACGATTTATGAGTCGTTAATAGCCCTTTATGTGCCGGGCATGCGAAGGCCTCTCCATCTTTTATAGTAACTCTGAGTTTGGGCTGACCGGCTGCCGGCGTGTTCAGTGATGAAGAGCCGCCAGATCGCGGCCGCTAATGCAGACCGTCTCCGCCTGGGGGCTGCGCGGCCCCGCCGGCAGACACCTGGCACCGACCCGCCATCTTAGGCGCGGCGGGCCGCTCTGCAGGCCGTGCTGCGGGAGCTGGCGGCGCCGCCAGCTGTTTGTGATTTCAGATGCCAGGATATGTCTGCCGTAATTTGCGGGACGAAGTTTTATGGGCCTGCTTTGGTTGCCTTCGCATTTCGCAAATTGAAATGTTTTTGGCTGTGCTGGCCCCGGCTGAGACAAACTCGGGGATGCTCCGTCGCGACCTGTTCAGAGCGCTCGGTTTGGAGTGAGGCATCGAGAGTGGAGTGACGTGGTGGGCAGCTGCTGCTGGTGCTGGCGATCCTCATGCCGGTGGGGATTTCCGACCTGTCTGAGGAGAGACGCTAGCCGCCCCTGGGCCCTGGATCTGACCATTCTCATATCATTCGGGTTCTGTCCTCCCACACTCCCGGCCAGCACCAAGCCATTGTAGTTGCTAAATTGAATAGCCCCTTTGTCCGAAGGACGCAGATGCTGACGCTTTTTCCGGCGCTTTTCCATCCCTGTTTGTTTGATTTTATTTATCCAGCCACAAACGAAGGCTTTATTCTGCCACCAGCCTGAAAACGGCTGGCAGAAAATGCCCCGCGAATAAAACGCCAGCCTGCGAAGTCCCAGCGGCTCTCGAGTCGCCAAAGATTCGAAAAGATTTCTGCATGGAGAGTGCGCGACGGGCGAACTTTGCCTGCGGCCGGCGGCGCTCGGTTGAAAACCATTAACCGCTGTCGTTCGGCGGCGCCGGTAACTTGGCGGCGCCGAGCCCCGAATAAGATAATGGAGTGGTATGGGAGAACTAATGGCAGGGTTTGTCGTCCAATCTCCGGATAGCGGCTGCTACCGAGGAATAAAGCTGAAACTTTAATACGACTCCAGCGGTTGTTTAGGCTCGGCGGGCGCCCAGATTAATCGAATAACCAATGGTTTAACAATGTGTTGGGCATCCGGCTATCGACGCACCGGTCCAGGCGGCTTCAGCGCGCACGCACTGTGCTCTGTTCGCCCCGTGTAAGACTCTGGTGGCGCAACCGCCACTCTCCCGCACCCGGTGATACCCACTGCCACAAGTAGATGGTAGGCGAAGTTATGCAGGTGTGCAACAAGTGAGATATCACCTGGTAAAGATCGGTAGGTGTTGCAATGAGAAGGAAGACCCAATTACCAATTCCGGGGCCTCATAGGGCCAACTTGCAGCTTCGCCATTGTTAATTGTTCGTGTGTATAAGCATGGACGAGAAAGCATTTGGTTTCGTCAAACCGTCTCATTTACTAACAATTCCAGCATCAAGACCTGATGCAAAATTGTATTTGGTCATGCGTATACCTTTTACTCGGTTCGATCTAAAAGCGAAGTATGTTGAACTTTTCCATGACGAAGCTTCGCACAGCCATCCACAGGTATGTCCTCCGATTTTTATACGATATTTGAGCTTACGGTGACATGAATGCAGCGTCGCAAGAACACGCAGACACACTGCTAACGGTTCAGCGAAAGCGTGCACAGCGCATGGGCAACGGCCATGCCTAGAGATTGCCAGCATTGCCAGCGCTCAGGCGGGGAATGACACCTCACGTCTGCATGCACCGCGCATGGAGTGCCGCTCCTCATCTGACCTGCCGCGTCCCAGCCGGGGGACGATGGAGGCGTTACCGGCCCGCGGGTCCCGGCGGCTCGGATCAGGTGCTGGGGAGCGTGCCGCCCGGGTGACGGCCGCTGTTGGTAGCAATCGCTTTAAAGGCTTTCGATCAATCGCGCCCGGTCTAATGGTGGCGGACTGCCGGGCGGGCTCATCAGCGCCCTAGTCCGGCACTGTCAGCCCGCTGAGAACGAGGGGCAGTGGAAATAGCACCGGGAGGGAGGCGGACAGCGAACTCTAGGGGACAAGGGAAACATACGCGAATAGAGAGATACGGAGAGAAGAAGAGATAAAAAGAATTAGATGAGTAATACTCGCATCGTTGGTTGTCAGCTACAGTCGAACAGCGTAATGCAACGAAGTCGTGCATTCATAACAATTTAGAATGTCCGAGCCCCAGTTGTCGAGCTCCTGCGGAGCGACAGAGCACAGCCGATGCAGTGTCTAGGTCGCCTGTGGAAGTGGGCACCCCCCTGCTCCGAACAGAGGTCACCTGTTGACCTGTCCTGCTCCCGCCTGTCCCCTTGGTCGGCTGTCCCCGGTGGTCGGTGTGACGCGTCCTGCGGGGGCGTCCCGCGGGAGCAGCTTCGCCCCCTCCCCCAAGCGGCTGTCGCCGCTGTCCGCAGCGGCCCGCAGCGCGTCCGTAAGTCCGCCGTGGCTCGACTGGGAACGTCAGGGGAGCCGCAGCCAGCTGGCCAGGGCATGCGGTCATGTGCAGGGGAGGGGACACACGCACAGATTGCCGAGGGCAATACTCCTTAGTTGACGCAAATTAAGCCTTTCTTGAAGATTTATCTGCGCATCTTTTTCACTGTTTGATGTGACTACTAGGCAACGCAAGGTTCAATAGTGCTTGCGGTTTTTCTGAGTTCCATTCGAATTTCTCTCGATGCATTGGTTAAAAAATGAATAGCTTCTGATAGATAGGTGGATAGGTACTGCCTTCACACGACCGTTAAGTCTATTTTAACCATGATAGGCAGCGGTTTGTTAAGTCCATTTTAGGAATTATTTATAGATGACATCGTTCAAAGCGTAGCTTAGCGAGATAGATAACTGATGGTTTTGTGTGAAACTATGTTTTATTCTCCAAGTCGGCCATTGGAAGTTTGAGACTTAAAGTGGACGACAGATCAACGCGAAGATATGCACCCTAAGGGTCAGTAAGCTCGTTGTGTCTTACAAACACCCCGCAGTTGACTAATTCAGACTACCCCAAACTTTTTTGCGGTAACGATCACAAAACAGAAGCATAGAAGCATCTGCACGGCCGCCGACAGGGACAAACTGCACACAGAAAAACCATGTTTTCTTTCCCTGGCTGCAACATCGATATCACCTTTCATCAATGAGAAGGTGCCCACAGAAAAGGTCATCATGGATAAGAACAGAGAGTTATACAGGATTTACATCGATATCACCTTTCATCAATGAGAAGGTGCCCACAGAAAAGGTCACCATGGATAAGAACAGAGAGTTATACAGGATTTCGCGATAAGGGGACTTATCAAAAAAGTTCACACCAAAAAGACTTCTCAGCGCGCAGTAGCCGCTGAAATTTCTTGTAAAGCTTGTATTGACATTGCACGGCTTCAATCGGCTCAAATTTACATGTGTAATCATATTTTTCCCCCGAAATTCATATATACGCACATTAATACATATGCCAACTCTATAAGGGGAGGGCGTATGCCACTGGTGCCCTCTTGCATACGCCTGAGGATAGGTAACACCCTCGACTCGTCGCGGTGCGAGTATGCTCCTGGGCACACGCCCGGGACGTTGAGCCATGCCGACAGGAGACGCGTTCTGTAGCTGAGATAGAGGGACAGACGCATTATACTCACATAAAATAACTAAAGTCGCCGCGGGAAAACGGAAAACGTTACGTTTGTAAAGATGCATTTGATTAATGTACCTGCGAAATACTTGTGGTTGGGTACATATGCTCTGCAGTTCGATATCCTGAATCGCATGGCCTTCCAAGAGATACCGCTGCGTAATGATTCAGTCACTCCCTACCGGTTGCGACAGGACAGAATTACGAGGCCGACACTAACAAGACCGCCATGGCGGGCGCAAACGATACTCGATCACTTGCTGGTTGCCTTAGCCACCTAGCGGCAAAAGTATGAAACGAGAGTTCATCTCCACGGTGAGGTTCGCTAGATGGCTGAACATTTCGTCAACCGGCTTTCATTGGACAATGCCTTAGAAGCCGCCCCAAATTACGTTACGCATGAAGGGGGAGGAGGGCGTTGACGCAGCGTAATGGAAGCGTAACAGGGGAGAAAGGGGAGGATTTGACTGCACAAAGTCGCTCTCAGGTGTGGGTGCGAAAGCATGCTGAAAAATCTTAAACACGCGCTCGGGTGGGGGTCAAATTGACCCCTTCCCGAAGGCTTTTCCAGAATGGTTTCCCAACGGCGCGGCGTAGCCACGCCAAATTTTGCATAGCTGTATACAGTTGAACAGTGAATCGTCTGACATTAAAAAATTAGATGCACCTTGTAAGGTTGCTGCTTTATGGCAGGTCAAAGTCAGGCCATGGTTTCAGCGAAGGCAATTTCCAGGGAATGGTTCAATCTGATGCAACAACAGAGTGCTAGACGAAGTCATATATCTCTGAGATGCTTTCTTAGGCATCTCACAAATATTAAATGAGCAAACTGAGTTGACCTAAGGTCAGGTATGATGGTCAGACCAAGGTCAAAAGCAACTTGCTTTATTACTTCAGGGCCTGCTGTATGGGATAGTTTCTGGCGCTGATTTCGAATACATTGATAGCAGGAACCGCATTATACATCTTCTATGGACATGGACTCCTTAGAGGTCAGAATAGGTCATTGACCTAAACTGACACAGGTCAACATTTTGTTTTTAGGAACGTACTGTCTAGCGTAATCTTTGTCGCTTATTCAAATGCAAAACTCAGAGCAGTCTTGTATGATTTTGGTCACCATGACATTCAAATTATGCATCTTCTATGGACTTCTTAGAGGTCAGAATAGGTCGCTGACCTACAATGATCCAGGTAAAAAAAATTATGGAGCATACTGCTTAGCGTAATCTTCTTACTTCCAGCTCATGAGATAAAGGTACCCGAAGGTATGGGAAAACTGGACCGGGTGGACCCTGAACCGCCACTTTTCAAGACAGTTTAACATCAATGCAATGCAGCAATACAATGGTGATATACGGAACGAATAGTCTTAAAAGTGGGCGTGGTGTGACTCATTTTTGGGATGTCCCAACGCCTCTGATTTGCAGATATCGTTTGATTTAGTGTCATATGGTACATTTGGTCAACGTGCAGTCCAAAGGTTTTTAAATCCATCGCAAGGTTGAATGGACATTTTTGATATATATATATATATATATATATATATATATATATATATATATATATATAGACTTAAAGCATTCATCTCAACGTGCGTCGCTGAAAAACATACATGTAGTGGCCCTCAGTACCAAGGAATATTAACTTTTTGATAAACTGGTGATTGTGTTGGTATGGTTTGTTCAGTACTTTGAGATAAATTTCATTAGTTTCCACCTTTCTATATTTATTTTGATTTTAGTTGCAATGTCCTCTCTCTCCTTTCTCCCTCCCTCCCTCTCTCTCTCTCTCTCTCTCTTCTCTCTCCCTTTTTTCTCTCTCTCCCTCCCTGTCTCTATCTATCTGTTTATCTGTTTCTCCTTGCAGCCAGTCTTCTTCCCTCTGTCTCTATTTCTAAATCAATCGGTATCCCTACGTTAACCTCCAAATGGCTCACAACCTACTTGTACCAGTTTCTTCCCTTCCCTTGCCACTCCTCTTCTTGTTTTTCTCGCTAACGTAGAGATGAGCTAAATGATGACCACAATTCAAGCGGTCGCCGATAATCCTGCTGCTTGGCACATCCACACATTAGTATGAGAGTGAGACTGTCACTGGGTCACGCCGCCTTCCACCCATCTTCGCTGCTCCCTTTGCCGTGGCTGGGTGACGTCAGGGTCG
The DNA here is from genome assembly GCF_011947565.3 of Pollicipes pollicipes. NCBI lineage: Eukaryota > Metazoa > Arthropoda > Thecostraca > Pollicipedomorpha > Pollicipedidae > Pollicipes > Pollicipes pollicipes. Next base: position 28,243,394 of record NW_023596136.1, on the reverse strand, counting down.
CGCCTCACGTCTATCCGACGCCACCGAATTCGCCGCGGCGACTTGTCCTTGCTTCCGTTTGCTCAGCACCACCGCTCTGCGCCTCTGCGCCACGTTTGTCGCCGACGCTCGCTCCGCGCTGGCCATTTCAGCCTCTGCAAACTACGACCATAATTCTAACCAAGATTCATCTATGCAAACGGCGATAAGAGCCGCCGCTCGCCAGCTTTCGCTGCGATTCTGAGCCGTATCGGCTGCTGAGTATGCTGGATTTGGTCAGTCGGCAGGCCGGCGGAATATTTCGAGCATCGCCAGGCTATCATGGCCGCCAGCTACAAATTTCCCAGATGACTAGATTTGAATTTGCTGCGAACGGCGCAAGCGCCAGAGAGATGAAGAGAGCGAGAGAGAGAGGGAGTGTGCGTCCGCCTCGTCGAATCCCCGGATTGGGATGCGGCTTACGTCTCGTCGGCTGGACGAAATGCGTCGGACCGGCGTGGGGCCGGTGGTCCCGAGGCGGGAGTCGTCGGTCGCCGACCTCCTCCCCCGGCCCACGTGGTCTCTGCCGGGTCACGACCTGACCCCGGCAGCCGCACGGCGCTAGCGCACTGGACGCCCATGGAGTGGTGGGCGCCCAGTGATGCTGCGGAGCTGCGCCTCACAGGTCTGACTCCACATTGCTGGCTTCAAACGGACGCACCGGCCTACAGACAGGGTAAACACCTACACGAGAAGCTGACGCCGTACAGGGTCAACTCTCCTGGCCGGGTCAGCCGCCGGTGGCCGTCCAGCGGGTCGGACCGGCGCGTCGGCCGGCGGCGGCGGCGGCGGCAGCGGCGGCGGCGGCGGTGGCGGCGGCAGCAGGTCGATCGACACGGGCGGCGGCTCACAGCCGTAGGCAAATCAGCCGTGCACGCCTGATCACGGCCGGTGGAGCCGCCGCGACAATCGATCCGACCCGTCCGGTCGACCGACGGCGAGCGGGTCCGGACCGCCGCTGCCGCCGCCGCCGCCGCCGCCGCCGGTCGGTCAGCCGGCGCCGACCCACAGACGACTGGGTCAACACGGCGTCCTGCTGGCCACCGGCCGGCCAAACGGCGGCACCGCGGAAGCGACCGCGGGTCAGCGAGGACCGCCTCCATAGCCGACTGGGGCAACACGAAGGTGTCTCGGAGGTAACTCAGGGTCAACACGCCGGCCCGCCGTGGCCGCCTGGGTCCACACAAAGTTCTCCTGGAGAACGACGGAAGCGCCTGTGGAGTGACTCGGGGGAGGCCTTCCGCGGTCCACTAAGATGCGGATCCGTGTGGATACTCTCCAGTGGAACCGGCCGCCGACTGACTGATGAGCCACTGTGAGCTCCTCACTGCAACAAGTGGACAGGCGAGGCCAAGTGTGGCGCGGCACGACTGAGGCGGCGCCGGTCTGCGGCGGGGTGTGCTCCAGCGTGCCGACCCTTGCCGCCTCCGAAGTCCCGACCCTCGCCTTCCCTGGAGCCCGACCCTCTCCTTCTCCGGGGCCCCGACCCTCGTCTCCTCCAGAGTCCCGATCCTCGCCTCCCCTGGAACCCCGACCCTCACCTCCTCCGGAGCGCCGACTCTCCTCCCCTGGAGCCCCGACCCTCGCCTCCCCCCGGATCCCCTCTGGCGCCGGGCCGGCTGGGGTCAGGGCCAGCCGGCCCTGAGCGCCGCCCGTAACCGCTCGGCCCCGAACGCCCCGCGGCGCGTGACCGTCGCCGATAACTCAGCCCCCCCCCCCCATTTGGTTATAAAAATAATATTAGATGCGTCAAAACAGGACGTGGAGAAACGACTCACAGGAGACTGTGTAACTACCCATTGTCCGTCCAGAAAAAGGAATTAAAGAGAGGGGAGCGCGAGAACCGGGGGAACAGAGAGAAATTAGGAGTGACGGCCGATGGCAGAGGGGCGAGACAACCCTGATGCTCATACGACAGAGCCCCGACCACTTGCACAGCATCCAGAACGTAGAAAAGTCATCCGCCAATTATGAGGAACTATTCAGTTGTCAGCGATGCTATTCAGGGTCGTGAATGTACTGGTGTGTGCGGGGCGAAGATCCTCATGGTCTTAATCAAAGGCTGGCGGCCGCTGCGTGGGACAGCGGCGAGTCGTTTGAGCCGATGATTAGGGCTTATCTGAATAACGAGCCCAGTGCTGGCTGACTGCTCTTGACTCACTCGTGCGGGTGATCAGGGGTAGCTTTCACCATGAACTACGCGATAAAGCCGGATCGAAGCTCGTGCATGCCTACTTTTCCGAGAAAAGGTATCCTTCTTGTCGAAACGTTTGCAGGTAACGGGGTGCGAAAGCCTGCATGGCTTAGAAAGATGCCAATTGCATGAGGCTTTGTCATGCCAGGCGTGTCCCTATAAGCCCTCTCGGGACAGCTTTGCCTTGCCAGAAGGCGAGCACGGCAGCGGTAAGGCGCGGCAAACGCCCCGCTATTTGCATAATGCCCAATACCGCACCATCAGTTGATTTCCCAAATGTCGGTGCGCTGAGTGTGCAGGTGAGCGTTCATGAATGAGTAAGGGCTGACATCGCGGCGGCATCGCGGCGGCCACTGCCCGTCGTGCGGGAATAATAATCAGAGGGTCGATTTACATGGTCTGCTGGCACAATCTCTTGTTCCCTTGGAATGCATGCTATTTGCTGCCGGTATTTTATGTAGCAGGGCCGTGGGCGTGGCGCGCCGCGGCCGGCTGGCACGGCGCCGCACAGCCACCCTGTAGGGTCACGTGGTGCAGGGTCTTGGACAGCGTGCAGACGCTGTGAGGTCCCTGGCGTCACCCGCATGGTCACGTGGTCGAGCCTGTTACTTGTGTGGTGGGACCTGCCACTTCTCTTACAGGTAATGCTAAGTTTGCACGAGAATGGTTTAAGGTGCGGGGGATTCGAGGCATCTGTTTCATGGGTACGTTACGAATGTCGTCGTGAACGGGTTTGGCGTTTAAAATGGTGCGTGCGCAGCAAAGAGAGAGGAAGAGAAAGAGAGGGAGAGGAAAGATGGAAAGAGAAGGAAGCGGAGGGATAGAGGAGATGAGAGGAAGGAAAGAACTGACTGGGTCTGGCACATCTCGCTGCAGACCTCACGCTGATCGGATGGCACCTGTACCCGTAGACTGCACCGCCGTGCATGTACGTCTGGAGACCTCGACGCAGTATAGACAAGGGCTGCTCCCTGCGTCAGCGCTCAGGGCAGTTGACCTATCCGCCCACGGGGCGCTGTGTTATGGAAGGCAATCCCAGGTAATAAACACGCAAGGCGGGCGGCATGAACCTCATTCGGAACAAGCACTTCACTTGAAAGAAAACATCAGACAAAATGGTGGCGTCGCTCTTGGCACGCGGGGCAGCTGAGCCACACGGAAACAGTGAAGACGGGACGCGGATCTGTTTTTTTTTCATCGAAGGGTCAAGGTTCGAGTTTTATTCCAACGGGAGCATCATCTTCAAGCTTCCAGGCCTCGACTGTTCCCTACGTTTGATTATCCATGACAATCACCTTGGCAGATTCGGCTGTGATTAACGATCACGATTATCGTGATAATGATATTCGTACTTGACAAAATGCTTAAAACTGTGCACTCAAGCAGTTGTGGGTGTAGTCATGATCCAAAATTGTGTTGCCTTGAGCATGGTCTTAACAAATTAGGATCAGCGGAGGAAAGTCCGACATGATGTCTTCTTATAAAGAGAACAATGCAAAAAAAAACAAACATTTGTTGCAGCCCAACATCGTTTCGATGGCAGACAAAAGCCAATTAGGGGAGAAATTAAGAGGAACACGTTCTCTAGCATCCCAACTGCTACATCCAAACGATACCCGCCTCCAACATGCTCCAAACGCCATAGGCGATGTTTGAGTTCGTATCTAGATTTCCATCCCCCCCCCCCTAACAACCAGGCATGAGGGTGTTAGGACTGCCCGCCGGTTTGCACCCCATTCTCGGAGTCTGACGATGCAGCCCCATCATCACGCACGGACACAGGACGGCGGTCTCCCGTCTCAGATGCGGCCCGGTCCGCGCCACCCCTTTCGCTCCCCTCCGTCCATCAATCCGACAGCTGACTTGTTGCGGTTTATCTGTTTTCATCCTTGGGCAGTTTCGATCATATCTCCATCCCTATCTGTCCACCTGATGATGGCCCGCGTCGAGGCACGCGCGTCCGATTGGCGCGGGCGCCTCGCCACGCGTCTGCCGCTCCCCTTTCGCCGCCGGCCGGCCCGCTCCCCCTTCAAACGGCGCAGCGCGCATCGCAAATCGCCGCACTCGATCAAAAGGAAAACACTCGGGCGCGGGGTGACTACAACGCCGACAAGGGTGTTTTGTCAAGAATCTGAATTTTTCAGCGATTAGATTAGCCCTAAAATTGCGGAGATTTATCCGTTGCGGAAGGGGTTGTCAGCCGTCGAGATTGGGTTAGTGAAATAGCAAAACGACCGGATACGCTGCGCCAGGGTGGGGAATGTGGGAACTCAATTATGGCGACGTGTTTGGTGTCAAACAGCGCGGGAATAACGGGCCGCCTCCGGGACAAGGTACAACACACATAGTACTCCCAATGTATAGGTTTACGACCACCGCCCTTGCCGGGTGACTCAAAAGCATCCGATGTGCAGCGTGCTGTGGCATCACGCGTGTCAGGACCGCTACCGCCGGGCAATGTATGTCTGCAGATGCCGGCAGGTGGACGAGCGAAGCTCTACCGCTCGCTGGCGCTCGAGGAGCAGGCGCCGCCGCCGCCACCTCCGCCACATTATACTTTCATGATGGGTCACATCATCAACGTAAGCTCGTCCCATCCGCGCGAGGCCCGCCTCTCATCCATGTTGTTTCAATCTCAATCATTTTTCAATCAAATAGCCGCAGGCGCACCGCATTGGCTCATTGGATAACCATAAAAGTGTCGGCTGTATGAAGCATGGCCAGTGCCGGCTTATCTGTTACCCTCAGCCGCGTGGCTATTTGACCGGCGCCGGCCGCTTTCAACTGGGCGGCAGGCGTGTGGCTATTTCGCCCGCGTCAGCCGCTATCGTCCGAGCACCGTCCGTGCGCGCCGGAAAATAATTTGAGATGTAAAGCATCGGCAGCGGGTAGATACCGGACGCGGTCGGTGGCCTCAATGGACGCCCGATCGATGCGGTTTTTGCCGCGGGAGCTTGCAAGCTCTTTGTTTGCGTCCGTCAGCTCCGGCTCTTTGTATATTCGAGCCGGCGCCGGCGGCCGGCATTTGGGTCGTCGCGTCGATGGCTGCGGCCAGCGCGCGCCCATCTTTTTGTCACCCGTCCTCGGCTGGGGAGATTTCATTACAGCCTCCATCAGCAGCAAATGAGGGAGCACTTTGACTCGGTGTGAAATTGAATGGACAGGTAAATTAGATTGCAGATAGCCGTTGATTGAGTAAAATCAAAGTCTGCCGGACAATGGCGGGGCGTCGCGGCGGCCGGCGGCCGGTCGGCGGCGATCCGTCAGTCGCGGGCGGCGAGGGTGCGGCGCAATCGGCGGCCGTGCGCCGGCTCCCCGCCGCCGCCGATCTGAAATTCCGGCCACTATCTGGTGCCGGCACGCACCGCTGGACTCCGGCCCGCGCGCCGCCGCCGTTTACATATCCCCCGTCGGTAACAATCTCGGCGCTGATTGTCCCCTGTTGACTCTATCAGCCGCCCCGATTCATATGCTGAATACGGAATCAATGTAGATGCGGCGCCGGCCGTCCGCCGCCACCGACCCGGCCGACGCTGGAGGACCGCTGGACCGGCCCGGACCTTCGTTAGACTGCCGCGCGGGGACCGTTGGACCGGACCGGAGCAGACTGTCGCGCCGGACCGTTGGACCGGACCGGACCAAAGTGTCGCCGGGCTGCTGCGCCGCCACCTCGCCAGGCGTCGGGTGTCGGCCGGACTTCCATTCAAATTAAATGAGCGATGGCCGCCGGCGGCCGGCCGGGCCGCCTCGGAGCCGGCGGCCTCCGGGCGTCGGCCGGCGCCTCATCAACTTTACATCGCTCGTCGCACGCCCGGCGCCGAGGTCACACCCGGGCCGTGCGCCGGCGGCACGCGGACACCGGCGCGGGGACGTCGGCCGCCGGCGGGCATCTGTTGCGACGCCGTCGACGCGTCGCCGCCGGCGCCCCCACCGTCTGGAGCGGGGTCGTTAGCGCGGCGCGAGACTGGGGGCGCCGGCGGGGCGACCGGCGCCGCTCCCCAGCCGCCGCTTTATGCATATATTGAGCAGCACAACAGAGCTAGCGGCGCGTGAGGCGGCCGAGATTGTTGAATAAACTCCGGTCTGGCCAGCAGATAACATGTCCACAGTCAAAGATTCAATTACGCCGGCAAATTGAGTGAGCGTGCAGCAGCCGCGCGAGGCGGCCGGCGTGTGGGGAGCGGTGGGTGCCGACGCGACGACTGTGCTCTGTCGGCAGCGATGACCGGCGGCGGACCAGCCCTGTCGAGGTCACGGGCTGACAGCAGCTTGGGGGACCGATCACGAGACAGAGGCCAGTGATCGTCAGTGCCGGACGCTCCGCCGTATCCCCCAGAGTCTAGTGCCGGCCTGGAGGAGGTGATGAAAACAGATATAAGCACACGGACGGCTGCTGCGTAGGCTTACGTTGAGTATGCGGCCGCGTTTTCACCTCACATCGAACGCGTGGCTCTGCGGTGTGATTTAATGGAAACGGTTGCATGCGCGAGGTCAGCTATGAAATCGGCTGATGCGCTTTAAAAACAAACTGCAATGACGTCATAAAGTTAGGCTGCTTGACCGGGAGTTGACTGGGCACAAACACAAGTTTGTGCAGCAACAGCCGACAATACCTTCAGCCAGCATGACTTTGTGTCACAGGCAGTTAATGTAAGCGCTCAATGCTGCATTCGCGTGATATACACCGATCATATCAGGAACGGAGTTTTGCAGAACAAGTTGTGGGTTAAACAGGGAAATGTGCTGAGCCCACCCTGAAATGCATAAAAATGGTTTTCTTCTCGGACTTCTCCCACTTGCCTGTCGACTTTTGTGGGTAAGAGTCCATCCCCCAAATGGAAAGGAAGCTGGAGCACATTTTCTGTGTACGCTTTTGCAACAAACGCAATTTTATGTTTGTCATCGCCAATGAAACCGAAATCCAGTTTTTCGATGGGATCACATCAAGAGGGACTCCGTCTCCTTAAGGAAGCCTTAGTTCCTGCTCCTTCAGAACTTGCAGTCCGCTGAGCTACATAGGAGAATTTGACTGGAGAGGAAACCTTCAAATGCATCTGAAAGTCTTCTTAAAGTGAGGAAGATTCTCTGGGCCTTGAGGAGCATCAAATGATTGCTTGTGACAGGAATTAAGCATGCCTCCACCCTCTGTACTCGCTACAAGCTAACTGCGAAAAGTCACATCCCAATTCGCTGAGAAAACGAAAGAGGAACTGTCGCGTATCATCCCATTTTCAGTACCCCGTTACTACCCCGTACTCGTACAACACCGATATACAGTCGAGGGGTCGCGCGGACGTCGCGCACGCACAGAAGCTGTTTGCCATAATACGCTCGGTGAGCACTGCACAGATTTCCGCACGGCTTACTCGTCACGCGCCGCTCATTTTGCACCAGCGCGGACGCACCGCACGGGATCTTCTCCGCTTCCACCGGGCGCAGGCTTCTTTGAACTGCTGGCGATGATGGCTGACGGCCGGCCCTTGTGTCGGCGGCCGACGCGGTGCGTCCACGCTTGCAACGCAATCTCTGCCGGCTGCCGGCCCGTCCCGGGTTCCTTTGAAGTGCGTTGACCGAGCCGTGGCGGCGGGCGAGCAAAAACGAGCGGCGCCGGCCGGCCGGCCGTCCGTCCGCGGACAGTATGCAAGGGCCGGCGCTCGGCCGGCATATCGATCGTCGGACGGTTACCGGGGGTGGACGGGTGAGCGGCGGCGCCTCCTCCGGCTGCAGCGCTGCAGGGGCACCGGAGACGGTCCCGCGGCCGAGCCGCGCCGCCCGCCGGTTACCGGGGGTGGACGGGTGAACGGCGCCGCCTCCTCCGGCTGCAGTGCTGCAGGGGCACCGGAGCCGGTCCCGCGGCCAAGCCGCGCCGCCCGCCGGTCACCGGGGGTGGACGGAGCCGGTGACGGCCTGGAGCGGTGCGACCCGGAGGCGGCCGCAGCCGGTGCCTCCAGCACCCTGCCCGGAGGCGGCCGGTACCCGCAGCACCCTGCCCAGAGGTGGCCGCAGCCGGTACCTCCAGCACCCTGCCCAGAGGCGGCCGGTGCCTCCAGCACCCTGCCCGGGGGCGGCCGGTACCCGCAGCACCCTGCCCAGAGGTAGCCGCATCCGGTACCTCCAGCACCCTGCCCAGAGGCGGCCGGTACCCGCAGCACCCTGCCCAGAGGCGGCCGGTGCCTGCAGCACCCTCCCCAGCTGGATAATGATTATGTAAATAGAAGTTCCAGTTGATGGGAAGTCTTTCTGGCAAAAGGTCAAGTTACCTAAAACCAGGCACGTGGCTGAAGACACTAATGGACCAAGGAGTCCGTGATGACACGCATTCCGTTGTGTGCAATAGAAGAGTAAGTTCTCTGAACTACTCTACACTCTCTGCATTACGTCCAAGAGAGATATACAGGGAACCAGAGTGGGTTGAGATCCTGAGCAGTACCATAGGCCAGAGAGAACGATTTCAGAAAAGCCTATTGCAGCGAAGATTTCTGGCTTTTGCCATAGTCCTGTTCACTTTGCGAATCTAGCCGATGGCACTTAAAGCTTCGTCACCTTTCGCCATTCCGCCCGACTTCTTCTTTTCGCGACGCACTCACCCTGTTATTGTGATATTCTGTGCAAGACCGCCTTGCATCCCTCTGTCTGATGTTTCTCTATATGTGTGCCTCCTAATCTCAGTTATGCCTGCCTATATCCTACACCCTTTTTGTCGCTTAAATCGCATATGATAAATAACACAATCACAATCCCACAATACAAACAGCATCAAAGGTTCGTGGTAATTGCTTGTATGAATGAAGATATTTTGTGTACATGCACGTGCATGACCAAATCACGTACAGCTAATTTAGACTATCGCACCATATTTTTTTAAAGATTTAATGCGAACCTTTTGAATAGACGAATGTCTGAGATCGGAGTTCACGCTAAGCAGTGCGTGTTGTGAGAGCCCTGTTCCCCACCATCTGATCGCGCAATTCCATGTCAACGGCAAAATCTGGAGGCGGGAGTTTAACGTGCCGCAATGCTCGGCATGGTCCGTCCTGCCCTCTAACGTCATCTGACATTTATCGCGACCGCTGCCACCAGCAGCAGCCCATACCTGTCGAGGACAAATAGCGAGCGCCTAAAGCGATTCGAACTCACCCCGCCACGTTTCGGTGAATTGGAAGGCAGGCGCTCTAACCAACTGAGCATTTCATGGAAATAGCAATCATGGAGATGACAGTGCGCCGACCTCCACTCTCGACCAAACGTGCACCGTGTTCTTCAGTTTTCAGCAATCTAATTCAATAGTTCGCTGGCTAGCAGCCCGTTTCCAAGTTGTGAGTTGTGTCAGCCACTGCCCCCTGTCGTGACGCCCTGCGAGCTGCGCCGCCGACGACGCGGACCCTGCCCGTCGCGCGTGCTGACCGCCCTCCTCTCGGCCGCCCGCAGACTCGGGCATCAACGGCGACCTGGAGGACGGCAAGAGCGACTCGTCGGAAGGTGGCGCGGCGCCGGGCGCCGGCAGCGGCCTGCCGGCCGGCGACCTCTCGCTGGACGACTCGCTGGACTCGGAGCGGGGCGACGGCGTGCTGAACCTGGCGCCGCAGCGGGACGGCGCCACGCCGCCGCCGCGGTCGGCGCCGTTGCCGGGGCCGGGCGCGCCGCCGCTGCCGCCGCCGCCGCCGCCCTCGGCCGCCGGCGTGCAGGCCGCTCTCGCCGCCATCCAGGCTGGACAGATGAGTCTGACGCAGGTGAGGCGCCCCGGCCAGCCCGACAAGAGCATGACGTGCACGACATACGAGACAGAGGCAGACACGAGAGACAGACAGACAGATGGACGTGCGAGAGTTGCCGCGCAGACTGGACAGATGAGCCTGACGTGAGGGAGTCGCCTTGCAGACTGGACAGAGGAGTTTGAGCCCGATGCGCCGCCGAGCGGATTCGGCTACGGCTGATATTTTCCACACAAAAAAATGATTGGGTGAGAGGATCCCAGGGACAACGTTGAACTTCTCAAGGTGTATTTTTTATATGACGCTTCAGGCGTAATTTTAAAATTGAAATCAGTTGGGGGCCCGCTCCCGAAAAGTGCACAAGGTGGCACACTTGAACTGGGAAGATTTGCGCGGGGCAGGTTTTCACCATGAGCACCCTGCAGATAAATTTGAGTTAGACAAAACATCTCGCATACTGGGTGGCTAAGTACGCCACGGGTTGGTCTCCTTGCATGCTGAATACATGTCGGCATTCCACGCCATTTTGTGGCCATAGCGTGGAGGTCGCTTCTGGTTGTCTGCGTCATCACGATCGGCACATTCTGAGCAGCAAAGTTGACGGATGACGTCATCCCCGGGAACGGATGACGTCACCGCTGGCCCGCTCCCAGTCATGTGTTGCGTAAGAGCGGCAACAGGCCGGTGACTTACTGCGGGCCACCAGCCTGCGGGAGGCGCGCATGCCGGCGCTAACCCGATTCAGGCGCGCGCCAGAGCCGTCTCCTGAAAGCCTCGCTCTCCGACCAGCACTCGGCACCTCCCGTCAGGGTGGTAACAAGCCCCCCCCAAGGTCGGCGCTGGGCGCTGAGCCGCACGTATTCGTCTGTTCCGACCACATGCCCGTCATGAACTCATCGTTGAAACATTACTATTGATTTGTAATGATGCGCTACCCTTTGATTAGGGATGTGGGATCGAGGCTGATTAGTCGAGATCGATGGTGGCGCCGGGTCCGACGGGCCGAAGGACGCCGCCGGCCGGGGTCGCCAGGACTGGCCGCGGGGGCGGGCGCCGCGGGGGCGGGCGGGCGGCGGCCGGGGTCGCCAGGACTGGCCGCGGGGGCGAGCGGCCCGCTCAGACAGCGCCGCTGACCGGCCGGCCGGCCAGCGCCGGGCCGATGTCCACCGCCAGAGGGAAGCAGGGGCGCCGGCCGAGGGGAGCGGAGAGGGGAGACGCTGGAGCTGCCCGGAGGGGAGGGCGGCCGAGGTGTGCTGGCACCGGCCCGGCGGCAGGAGTGGAGGTGTGAGAGGCAGCCGGTCGCGAGGACGAAGGGTGCGCCGTAGACGGAGAGGAGATGGACGTAGGCGGAGGCAGAGCGAGGGAGACTAAAGGAAGAAGACTAAGCTGCAGGATAAAGAGAGTAAAAATACATTGCTGAGAAACTGACCTTTGATAGGAGTCGTTCCGACCCTGTATGATATGAGGACATTTCGCCGGGCGACGCTCGGGCCCAGGGCTCCGTTTGTAATCTATAAATGGCCGACAAAGAGCGCGCGCCTGTCAGCAAAAACTGACCTCGTTCCGACGCGGGCCTGGATCCATCGCAAGTGGGGGCCTGTGTCCGTGAGGTCCGGGATGACGGATCCATCGAAGATGTTGGTCTGTATGCGCTTGGGGTCGGGGCCCGGGCAGGCAGGAGATGGGTGATCACTTCATGGGATGTGGATGTCTAGATCCATTCGAGGTGAGTGGTTTGGCTGGAGACGGGATCCTGAATCCATGACATGCATGGACCTGGGCTCGTCGGAGATGACATTTGGAATAATTCAGAAATGGAGTTATGAGATAGAGTCATCTGCAGTTCATCGGAGATCGTTTTCTGATTCGATCAAAGATAAGCCCTGGATCCATCGGATATGGGCTTCTAAATCGTATGAAATGAGGCTCGGGTCCATCGGAGGTGGTTTTCTGAATTCATCAGAGATTGAGTCTGCGCTAATCGAGGGTGACATTCATATAATCGGAGGTGGAGTCCTTAACTCACCGGGGTGGGTATACAGAACCAACCTGTAATGGCGTCTTTGAATGCATAACCAAGTGGAGGTGACTCCGGCCCGGTATTCGTGAGTCGATGCAGAGTATTGTAAACTCCTCCGTTCAGCCTGCTGCGGTACCAGCTGTTGTGACGCAGACGACGGCCACAAGCTAACAACCCTCGGACACTGTGACTGTGCGTTGTGCGCCGGACGTGGTGCAGACGATGACATTGGCCCTCCCATGTGAGCTGACATCGACCTCCTGCGGGCCAGCAGCAGATGATGCTGCACAACCAGCTGGCGGCGGCGGCGGCTGCAGCCAGCCAGATGCCGCCCATGTCGACGGCCTACGGCAATCCCCTGGCGGGCTTCGGCAACAGCGAGTCCATTCAGGTGCGTGGTGATAGCGGCGGATTCGTCGGCGCGCTGAACGCCTTACTTCGCTTTTCGACGCCTTGTTGATATACCGGCCGGCCATCTCGCTTGTTAAATGACCGGAGCGCATTGATAGGGCGTATTCACTCTGTCACAGCACTAGACGAAAGCTTGTTAGATGCCTTGGATTTCATCCTATGCCGCCTAAGGGTCTGACGCGCAAGAGTCAGCGCACTGGATTGAGAAACATAACGAAACCGCTCGACGTAAGGAATATACAGGTGTATTCAGACCGCATTTGACTGCTTGTTAGGCACCTTATATAAGGCATTTGTCGTCGTGGAACTCAGCCTCAGTCAAAGGGCCGCGTTGGGAACTACAGCACAGATCAATGTCCAACTTGGGGACATTCTTTTGACCGATGCCTGAGTTCTTTCCACGTCGGTGGGCGTGCTCTCTCTCTCCACTCGGAGAGCATTCTCACTGTTGCTGACTGGGCCCGGAGTTTTGCTCTTGCTTTTTTGCTGCCGTGCACGACAATCGATTTCAGAATTCTAACGCCATAGATCCCTTAATGATCCCTTTACCAGAAATTCACACGCCATGATTTGATAACTGTGGTAAATGCTGGTTTAACGCTATGAAAGTGTTCAGATGTGGTACAGTGTTGGACACCGTCCCTACCAACTGTGTTGATATTTACTTGAATGCTCGGCCACTTATCCCTCCAGCCATCGCCAGTTAGTGCTTGAACTGTGACGGTTCTGTCGATGGACAGTCGTTGGCGACGTGTGCAGCTGCAGTACAGCCATCGCCAGCTAGTGCTTTAACCGTGACGGCTCTGTCGACGGACAGTCGTTGGCGGCGTGTGCAGCTGCAGTACAGCCATCGCCAGCTAGTGCTTTAATCGTGACGGCTCTGTCGATGGACAGTCGTTGGCGGCGTATGCAGCTGCAGCGCGCAGCGTATGCTCATCCATGCTGAGCTTTCCCGTCGCGACCTCCAGCATCTTTGTATCGGATTGCTCTTGTGCGCCAGCTTGCCAGCGCGCTCCGCTCATGCCAGCCGGCACTGGACTCCAAATAGTTCAGGCAACAGATGCCGACGGCTGGAGGAATAACGAGGACGAGCGCTGGTCCACGTCACGAAGGTGCTTCATGATCCACGTTTTAGGACATATTAAAACGCTTCATGAAATTGGGTGGTACCTACCAGATGCAGCTGTACGGGGCAATACAAATTATTGCTGGCAGCACAGGCTTCCTTGACATGTGCAAGTACCTGCATAACATCAAGTGATATACACAACAGGCGTTGACAATAGGCGATAATCAAGTGGGCATGGCAGTTCCGTTGTTATAAGAAATAATCAACCTGAAACAACTTTAAGCAAACGTGGCCAATCTTGATTTTCCAGAAAGCAACTGTTTTACACAGTCGCAGTATGCCTTTAAGAAAGCTCACGATGTTCCGAAGGCATAAGTCAGTGCAGTGGTCGCTATGATATTCTCCCCAGAGGTCTCTTTGCGGCCCTCCCGGGACGTTTGGGTGGTAGCTAGAGACCAGGGCCAGTGACTCATGGCGGCCACTGCCGTGTATCTCGTGGTGGGCCCTGACGCCCACCCTGTCAGCAGGCTCTGCTGTCGGCGCTACAACAGCAGCTGCAGCACCAGCAGCAGACGCTGCAGCAGCAGCTGCAGCAGTTCATGATGATGAGCCCGGCCGGAGGCAACAGTCACCTGTCGGCGCAGCAGCTGTTCCTGCAGAACCAGGTGTGTGCCCGGCCGCAGGCCGCGGTTGTCGGCCCGTCCGCACAGCGTCACGGAGCAACGCCGAGGGTGCCCCGGGCAGGCCGCCCCTAATGTCAGCGCTGCATTTCGCCGTTGAGTTCAGTGTCATGCACGCACGACCCCACACCGACAGTGTACTGTCAACCACTTGCTGTGTACAGGTAGCTTGTGAGGTAGGTACAGAAAACTTTTCGTGAAGCCACCGCTGTCTATAGGTGATCAAAGAAAGCTAGATTTTGACTCTGTTTTGTGCCTCCAGCACCCTAATTTTGTTTGCAGGCTTTGTTGCTATTTCTGTGCTCATTTCTGCGCGCGAGAATTAAACAATGTTGGGTTGAGCACTCAAACAATCGCTGCATTTTGTGACGCAGTGGACAGCTGCGTCATTCAGCGGGTCCCGGGTTCCCCAGCACGCGTTGCACCGCGCGTGAAGCCGGCGGCCGCCGCTGAGCTCCTGCGCCGCTACGGTGCAGCACGGAGACGGTGCGGCCGCCGCCCCAGGTGTTGGCACCTGTCCGGAGACGGCCCGGCCTGCCCGGCCCGGTCCGCTCGCTCCATTACTGTCGTACCTGTCGCAGATTTCCAACCAGCACACTCCAGCCACCCGACAGGCTAACGAAATTTAAGGCGGCGTAAATTCAGTCGGCGTCACCGCCTTTCAGCGCGGCGCGGCACCAATTCATCTAGCCGGCCGGCCGAGCGCGCGCGCGCGCCCGCCAAACACATGCCGCCGGCGCTGCGCCGCGGCGCATCAATACTCCCATATTGAAGACAGTTGCACGACAAAATGGCCTCCGCGGCGATAAATTCGGATGGACGGCGGACTGCGAATTCAGCGGCGCTCCTGCTTGAATGCGCGCGTCTGCTTGGACAGGGCGGCCGGCGCCGAGGAGCTCACCCCGCACCTCTGCGCCCCCGCGCCGCTCAGCCGTCCGCGCCGGGGGGGAATAATGAGGCAGGGCGCGGGGGCGCGAGATTCAATGAGTTACGAGCGGCGGCCGGCTGAAACGCATGCTAATTCAGCGTGCCGTCTTGAAATATTGACCTTTGGGGAGATGCGTCCGGCCGAAATGTATTCACGCTGCTGAATGGCCGCCTCGACCAACAAAGGGCCGCCGGCGACCATAAAGGCACCCTCGGCCGGACCTATTTCGTAGGCCATAATGCAGCCGGTGGACGACCGCGTGATGCAGCGGAGGGGAGGCCGGCCGCGCCAGAGCGGCAGTTTGCATTTTGGCCGCGAAAAACAAGCCCGGCGCGACGCTCTGATGAAAAAAGACGTGCTTTTGAGAGCTGCCCCGACTGGTAAAACAGGAAATGCCGCTCAAAGCCAAGCGGATTACATGTAAAGATGCTTTGCACCCTCTACCGAAGAGGATTTATGCTCATGCAAATGTGCAAAGCTTATCTACGGCTATCAAAAGATTACATCTCGCAGACAATGCCCCCTGGGGATGGCCGACGGCAAATGGGATAGAGGGGCCGTGGATCGTTGTTGGCGTTCGCGAGATCAAAAATGGGAAGCTAGAATGGTGTTTGTTGTGTTCGGGGAGGGTCGGACATTACAGCAACACAGGCGCACAGGGAGCGGGGCTTACAGGCTTACTGCAGATCATGATGGATAACTCATTTCTTGCGATCGAACGTAAGAAGTAACAATGAAAGTACACACTTGGAAAGTCATAAGCAACGCGGACAATCTAGACCTAGCCTTCTCCGGTGCTGTCTGTGGGATTGGGGTGTTGTCGAGGGCATTTTAGAGAAGGGGAACAAAAGCAGCGACAGTTTACGTCATTAACTAAGAAGCATGACGTAAACTGGTACGAATACTGGCGTAACACCCGACAATTGCTTACGCCATTGGGCCGTGATTAAACCCCCCACTCTGTGCCCGCGAGTGTGCGCCAATGTTCGTTGAAAAATACAGACTTTGCCGGAGCCTGTTCTGCAAAGAGCACATTGCACAAGTTTTTTTCTTAGAACAATACATGCCCTGGAGAACATAATGGAATCGATATCATTCCATTGCTGATATGGTTGTCTTAATGTTCCCGTTGGTCGCTGCGGTTTATTTAGTTTTACATTGGACCTGTCCATCAGGGTCTGCTGCCGTCTGGCCTGCTGCCGCCCGGCCTGCAGGGGTCGCCCACCGTCAGCCACGCCCAGGTGGCGCAGGTGCAGCAGCTGGCGCAGGCGGCGCAGCAGCTGCAGCAGCTGCAGAAGCAGCGGCAGCTGGCGCCGCCGGCGGCCAGCCCTCCGCCGCCGGGCGCGCTGCGGCACGCGTTGCCGGCGGCGGCGCCGGGCGCACGCCTGCTGCCGCTGCCGGGCGCGGTCAGCCCGCACGGCCCGCCGCCCGCCGCCGCCGCAGACCATCGCGCGGCGCTACACGGAGCCGCCGCCAGAGGAGGCCACCGACCTCGAGGAGCTCGAACAGTTCGCCAAGACGTTCAAGCAGCGTCGCATCAAACTCGGTGGGTGGCGAGCGCCGCAGCTTGGAGCGCAAGGAGGGGAGAACTGCACAAACAGAGGGCAGCGGAGAGAAGAGATGAGGAAAGCAAACCTAGTCGTTGCTGTCTTCGAGGCTTCAGACTTTGGAGGCCAAAAGCTGACGGAGACGCGGTCAATTTCGGTGATGATACTGATGACTCGGTTGTTGGTGATGTTTCATTATGACTTGACGGCTTTGGCAGGAAGCTGGAATGCGCTGACAGATAGGTTATTGCTTTCTATCGATCTTAATTACTCACCGTAACTAGGAATCTTTCGTCACTGTGACTAGCATCGTCATTATTCTAAACGTGCAGGATACACTGATGTTTAGAGAATTGCAGAGATGTCGAATAAAGATCCTTTTTTATTTCAGGATTTACGCAGGGCGATGTTGGCCTGGCTATGGGGAAAATGTACGGCAATGACTTCTCCCAGACCACCATCTCTCGATTCGAAGCACTCAACCTCCGCTTCAAAAACATGTGCAAGTTGAAACCGCTCCTGCAAAATGGCTGGCAGACCGCCGATAGTTCGATGTCCAGGTGCGCACCAGTTCAGCCCAACCCAGCCACGGGCTGCGCTGCAAAAGCAGCGTGTGCTTTGAACAGATCTGCACGCGACTCAGTCATCAGTGCCGTGATTATACTTGGAGACTGACGCAGCACCCGAAAATGAGTTCGGTCCCCGCCGCCCTTATGACCTGTTGGATTTTTCTATATTCAGTTCGACAACACTGGGATTAAATACAAAAGGGAATGTTCCGGCATGGAAATATTCTGAAGCGTTCCTGGCACTCACCGTTGCACTGAAAACAGTTGTCAACGAAGCTCTCGCCGCGCGTCACGGTAGTGTGTGTCTATTCACTGTTACTGACTCACTTACTCATCATCATCAGTTACTGATCACTTCAAGTAATAGAACAACCTTCCACTTCTATTTCACCTTCGACCAGCCCCGTAATTTGTGATCCTTCCAGCGACATCAACCTTGATGCGTCAACAAGCAGTCACTCCGTAACCCGTGACACCGATTCTGCCGGCAATCCTTTGCTCCTGGTGACGTGCCTATGACCTGTGACCCCGGCCACCTGTCGGTCAGTTGCTCCCTGCTACCTGTTGCCCTGTCTGAGACCTATGACCCCTGCGCCGCCAGTCCGTCGCACGTGACACCGCCGCACAGCAGCCGACTCGATGGCCGCCGCCGCAAGAAGCGCACCTCGATCGAGACGGGCGTACGCGTGGCTCTGGAGCGCGCCTTTGCACAACCCAAAGGCCCACTTCGGAGGGATCTCCATGCTGGGCCGCTCGCTCTGCATGGAAAAGGAGGTGGTGCGCGTCTGGTTCTGCAACCGGTAAGCCCACCAGCGCCACACAGCGCCCTGTGTCTGAAAGGACGCCACCAGTCGTCCGATGTCGCCATTCGCCTTATGCTGACGTAGACTTTGTCCGACATTGTGCGCTTATGCAAGCAGTCAGTGCGTGTTGTGCTCCGAACGGCTTTCAGCGGATGACATTTTATATTTTGCGGGTCCAAGTCTTGTTCCTTGGCCCTAATCAGACCCTTGGCCTACTATGGGCCATTCGCTGCGCCCCCGACGCAGTGCTGCGGTGTGGTCTGTGACCTGCCGGGCAAGGCAGCCGCCGCCGACCGCCGTGTACGAGTAACGTCGCCTTTGTTACAGTAGACAGAAACAGAAGCGCATCAGCACGCCGACGGCTCGATGGGCTCGCCGCAGCCGGCGTTCCCGGCCTACTCCAGCGCCAACTCCGCCGGCTCGGTGCCGTCGCCCAACTCGCTGCCGTCGCCCATCTCGCCGCCGCTATCGTCGCCGCTGCCGCTGGTCACCTCGCCCCAGTACGCCACCGCGCCGTCTCCCGGCAGCCAGCCCTACAAGGACTGACCCGTGCTGGGCTGGGCTGAGCCGGGCCCGAGTCGGGCCGGCCGGTCCGAGGCCGCCTCGCCTCCGGACCAGCCCAGCCTCGAGCCGACGCCGCCGCCCCCCGGCCGCGATCTGGACTCGTCCGCGTCGGCGCTAGACCATGCTCTCGACGCCGCGGCGGCGGCGCGCTACAGCTTGGACTCGCCCGCGCAGGGGGCGGAACGCTCCCCGCCCCGAATCCACGGCCTGGCCGCCGGCACGGTCCAGCCTCCCGCGTTCAGCAAGGATTCCCCCCCGCTGCCCACCGAACACAGCTTCGACGATTCCGAGGTGTCCGGCTTCAACTTGAACTCATTCGGAGCGAGGCCGGAGCGCAGCTACGACCCAGCTGTGTGCGGCACGCCGCGCCCGCCGCCCGCCGCCGGACACGTGCCGGGGTACGGCGCGCCTGAGCCGGAGCACGCCCGGGCCGTACTGCCGCGCGACTACGGCGCCGACGCCGCGCGCCGCCACTTCCTGTCGCTCGGGTACGACGCGGACCTGCTGCGCCCGCCGGCCGGCGCCGGCCGCGGCTACAGCCACGGCTACGGCGGGCCGCTGCCGCGGCCGGGCCGGCCGGCCTGCCGCGGCACGACTACGGCGGCGGTGGGCCTCGGGGCGGGCGCGGATGGCGCG
>NW_023596136.1:28162035-28223894 GCF_011947565.3 Pollicipes pollicipes | reverse complement strand
TCCCCCCCCCCCTAACAACCAGGCATGAGGGTGTTAGGACTGCCCGCCGGTTTGCACCCCATTCTCGGAGTCTGACGATGCAGCCCCATCATCACGCACGGACACAGGACGGCGGTCTCCCGTCTCAGATGCGGCCCGGTCCGCGCCACCCCTTTCGCTCCCCTCCGTCCATCAATCCGACAGCTGACTTGTTGCGGTTTATCTGTTTTCATCCTTGGGCAGTTTCGATCATATCTCCATCCCTATCTGTCCACCTGATGATGGCCCGCGTCGAGGCACGCGCGTCCGATTGGCGCGGGCGCCTCGCCACGCGTCTGCCGCTCCCCTTTCGCCGCCGGCCGGCCCGCTCCCCCTTCAAACGGCGCAGCGCGCATCGCAAATCGCCGCACTCGATCAAAAGGAAAACACTCGGGCGCGGGGTGACTACAACGCCGACAAGGGTGTTTTGTCAAGAATCTGAATTTTTCAGCGATTAGATTAGCCCTAAAATTGCGGAGATTTATCCGTTGCGGAAGGGGTTGTCAGCCGTCGAGATTGGGTTAGTGAAATAGCAAAACGACCGGATACGCTGCGCCAGGGTGGGGAATGTGGGAACTCAATTATGGCGACGTGTTTGGTGTCAAACAGCGCGGGAATAACGGGCCGCCTCCGGGACAAGGTACAACACACATAGTACTCCCAATGTATAGGTTTACGACCACCGCCCTTGCCGGGTGACTCAAAAGCATCCGATGTGCAGCGTGCTGTGGCATCACGCGTGTCAGGACCGCTACCGCCGGGCAATGTATGTCTGCAGATGCCGGCAGGTGGACGAGCGAAGCTCTACCGCTCGCTGGCGCTCGAGGAGCAGGCGCCGCCGCCGCCACCTCCGCCACATTATACTTTCATGATGGGTCACATCATCAACGTAAGCTCGTCCCATCCGCGCGAGGCCCGCCTCTCATCCATGTTGTTTCAATCTCAATCATTTTTCAATCAAATAGCCGCAGGCGCACCGCATTGGCTCATTGGATAACCATAAAAGTGTCGGCTGTATGAAGCATGGCCAGTGCCGGCTTATCTGTTACCCTCAGCCGCGTGGCTATTTGACCGGCGCCGGCCGCTTTCAACTGGGCGGCAGGCGTGTGGCTATTTCGCCCGCGTCAGCCGCTATCGTCCGAGCACCGTCCGTGCGCGCCGGAAAATAATTTGAGATGTAAAGCATCGGCAGCGGGTAGATACCGGACGCGGTCGGTGGCCTCAATGGACGCCCGATCGATGCGGTTTTTGCCGCGGGAGCTTGCAAGCTCTTTGTTTGCGTCCGTCAGCTCCGGCTCTTTGTATATTCGAGCCGGCGCCGGCGGCCGGCATTTGGGTCGTCGCGTCGATGGCTGCGGCCAGCGCGCGCCCATCTTTTTGTCACCCGTCCTCGGCTGGGGAGATTTCATTACAGCCTCCATCAGCAGCAAATGAGGGAGCACTTTGACTCGGTGTGAAATTGAATGGACAGGTAAATTAGATTGCAGATAGCCGTTGATTGAGTAAAATCAAAGTCTGCCGGACAATGGCGGGGCGTCGCGGCCGGCGGCCGGTCGGCGGCGATCCGTCAGTCGCGGGCGGCGAGGGTGCGGCGCAATCGGCGGCCGTGCGCCGGCTCCCCGCCGCCGCCGATCTGAAATTCCGGCCACTATCTGGTGCCGGCACGCACCGCTGGACTCCGGCCCGCGCGCCGCCGCCGTTTACATATCCCCCGTCGGTAACAATCTCGGCGCTGATTGTCCCCTGTTGACTCTATCAGCCGCCCCGATTCATATGCTGAATACGGAATCAATGTAGATGCGGCGCCGGCCGTCCGCCGCCGCCGACCCGGCCGACGCTGGAGGACCGCTGGACCGGCCCGGACCTTCGTTAGACTGCCGCGCCGGAACCGTTGGACCGGACCGGAGCAGACTGTCGCGCCGGACCGTTGGACCGGACCGGACCACAGTGTCGCCGGGCTGCTGCGCCGCCACCTCGCCAGGCGTCGGGTGTCGGCCGGACTTCCATTCAAATTGAATGAGCGATGGCCGCCGGCGGCCGGCCGGGCCGCCTCGGAGCCGGCGGCCTCCGGGCGTCGGCCGGCGCCTCATCAACTTTACATCGCTCGTCGCACGCCCGGCGCCGAGGTCACACCCGGGCCGTGCGCCGGCGGCACGCGGACACCGGCGCACGGACGTCGGCCGCCGGCGGGCATCTGTTGCGACGCCGTCGACGCGTCGCCGCCGGCGCCCCCCCGTCTGGAGCGGGGTCGTTAGCGCGGCGCGAGACTGGGGGCGCCGACGGGGCGCCGGCGCCGCTCCCCAGCCGCCGCTTTATGCATATATTGAGCAGCACAACAGAGCTAGCGGCGCGTGAGGCGGCCGAGATTGTTGAATAAACTCCGGTCTGGCCAGCAGATAACATGTCCACAGTCAAAGATTCAATTACGCCGGCAAATTGAGTGAGCGTGCAGCAGCCGCGCGAGGCGGCCGGCGTGTGGGGAGCGGTGGGTGCCGACGCGACGACTGTGTCTGTCGGCAGCGATGACCGGCGGCGGACCAGCCCTGTCCAGGTCACGGGCTGACAGCAGCTTGGGGGACCGATCACGAGACAGAGGCCAGTGATCGTCAGTGCCGGACGCTCCGCCGTATCCCCCAGAGTCTAGTGCCGGCCTGGAGGAGGTGATGAAAACAGATATAAGCACACGGACGGCTGCTGCGTAGGCTTACGTTGAGTATGCGGCCGCGTTTTCACCTCACATCGAACGCGTGGCTCTGCGGTGTGATTTAATGGAAACGGTTGCATGCGCGAGGTCAGCTATGAAATCGGCTGATGCGCTTTAAAAACAAACTGCAATGACGTCATAAAGTTAGGCTGCTTGACCGGGAGTTGACTGGGCACAAACACAAGTTTGTGCAGCAACAGCCGACAATACCTTCAGCCAGCATGACTTTGTGTCACAGGCAGTTAATGTAAGCGCTCAATGCTGCATTCGCGTGATATACACCGATCATATCAGGAACGGAGTTTTGCAGAACAAGTTGTGGGTTAAACAGGGAAATGTGCTGAGCCCACCCTGAAATGCATAAAAATGGTTTTCTTCTCGGACTTCTCCCACTTGCCTGTCGACTTTTGTGGGTAAGAGTCCATCCCCCAAATGGAAAGGAAGCTGGAGCACATTTTCTGTGTACGCTTTTGCAACAAACGCAATTTTATGTTTGTCATCGCCAATGAAACCGAAATCCAGTTTTTCGATGGGATCACATCAAGAGGGACTCCGTCTCCTTAAGGAAGCCTTAGTTCCTGCTCCTTCAGAACTTGCAGTCCGCTGAGCTACATAGGAGAATTTGACTGGAGAGGAAACCTTCAAATGCATCTGAAAGTCTTCTTAAAGTGAGGAAGATTCTCTGGGCCTTGAGGAGCATCAAATGATTGCTTGTGACAGGAATTAAGCATGCCTCCACCCTCTGTACTCGCTACAAGCTAACTGCGAAAAGTCACATCCCAATTCGCTGAGAAAACGAAAGAGGAACTGTCGCGTATCATCCCATTTTCAGTACCCCGTTACTACCCCGTACTCGTACAACACCGATATACAGTCGAGGGGTCGCGCGGACGTCGCGCACGCACAGAAGCTGTTTGCCATAATACGCTCGGTGAGCACTGCACAGATTTCCGCACGGCTTACTCGTCACGCGCCGCTCATTTTGCACCAGCGCGGACGCACCGCACGGGATCTTCTCCGCTTCCACCGGGCGCAGGCTTCTTTGAACTGCTGGCGATGATGGCTGACGGCCGGCCCTTGTGTCGGCGGCCGACGCGGTGCGTCCACGCTTGCAACGCAATCTCTGCCGGCTGCCGGCCCGTCCCGGGTTCCTTTGAAGTGCGTTGACCGAGCCGTGGCGGCGGGCGAGCAAAAACGAGCGGCGCCGGCCGGCCGGCCGTCCGTCCGCGGACAGTATGCAAGGGCCGGCGCTCGGCCGGCATATCGATCGTCGGACGGTTACCGGGGGTGGACGGGTGAGCGGCGGCGCCTCCTCCGGCTGCAGCGCTGCAGGGGCACCGGAGACGGTCCCGCGGCCGAGCCGCGCCGCCCGCCGGTTACCGGGGGTGGACGGGTGAACGGCGCCGCCTCCTCCGGCTGCAGTGCTGCAGGGGCACCGGAGCCGGTCCCGCGGCCAAGCCGCGCCGCCCGCCGGTCACCGGGGGTGGACGGAGCCGGTGACGGCCTGGAGCGGTGCGACCCGGAGGCGGCCGCAGCCGGTGCCTCCAGCCCTGCCCGGAGGCGGCCGGTACCCGCAGCACCCTGCCCAGAGGTGGCCGCAGCCGGTACCTCCAGCACCCTGCCCAGAGGCGGCCGGTGCCTCCAGCACCCTGCCCGGGGGCGGCCGGTACCCGCAGCACCCTGCCCAGAGGTAGCCGCATCCGGTACCTCCAGCACCCTGCCCAGAGGCGGCCGGTACCCGCAGCACCCTGCCCAGAGGCGGCTGCAGCCGGTACCCCCAGCACCCTGCCCAGAGGCGGCCGGTGCCTGCAGCACCCTCCCCAGCTGGATAATGATTATGTAAATAGAAGTTCCAGTTGATGGGAAGTCTTTCTGGCAAAAGGTCAAGTTACCTAAAACCAGGCACGTGGCTGAAGACACTAATGGACCAAGGAGTCCGTGATGACACGCATTCCGTTGTGTGCAATAGAAGAGTAAGTTCTCTGAACTACTCTACACTCTCTGCATTACGTCCAAGAGAGATATACAGGGAACCAGAGTGGGTTGAGATCCTGAGCAGTACCATAGGCCAGAGAGAACGATTTCAGAAAAGCCTATTGCAGCGAAGATTTCTGGCTTTTGCCATAGTCCTGTTCACTTTGCGAATCTAGCCGATGGCACTTAAAGCTTCGTCACCTTTCGCCATTCCGCCCGACTTCTTCTTTTCGCGACGCACTCACCCTGTTATTGTGATATTCTGTGCAAGACCGCCTTGCATCCCTCTGTCTGATGTTTCTCTATATGTGTGCCTCCTAATCTCAGTTATGCCTGCCTATATCCTACACCCTTTTTGTCGCTAAATCGCATATGATAAATAACACAATCACAATCCCACAATACAAACAGCATCAAAGGTTCGTGGTAATTGCTTGTATGAACTGAAGATATTTTGTGTACATGCACGTGCAGGACCAAATCACGTACAGCTAATTTAGACTATCGCACCATATTTTTTTAAAGATTTAATGCGAACCTTTTGAATAGACGAATGTCTGAGATCGGAGTTTCACGCTAAGCAGTGCGTGTTGTGAGAGCCCTGTTCCCCACCATCTGATCGCGCAATTCCATGTCAACGGCAAATCTGGAGGCGGGAGTTTAACGTGCCGCAATGCTCGGCATGGTCCGTCCTGCCCTCTAACGTCATCTGACATTTATCGCGACCGCTGCCACCAGCAGCAGCCCATACCTGTCGAGGACAAATAGCGAGCGCCTAAAGCGATTCGAACTCACCCCGCCACGTTTCGGTGAATTGGAAGGCAGCGCTCTAACCAACTGAGCATTTCATGGAAATAGCAATCATGGAGATGACAGTGCGCCGACCTCCACTCTCGACCAAACGTGCACCGTGTTCTTCAGTTTTCAGCAATCTAATTCAATAGTTCGCTGGCTAGCAGCCCGTTTCCAAGTTGTGAGTTGTGTCAGCCACTGCCCCTGTCGTGACGCCTGGAGCTGCGCCGCCGACGACGCGGACCCTGCCCGTCCGCGCGTGCTGACCGCCCTCCTCTCGGCCGCCCGCAGACTCGGGTCATCAACGGCGACCTGGAGGACGGCAAGAGCGACTCGTCGGAAGGTGGCGCGGCGCCGGGCGCCGGCAGCGGCCTGCCGGACCGGCGACCTCTCGCTGGACGACTCGCTGGACTCGGAGCGGGGGCGACGGCGTGCTGAACCTGGCGCCGCAGCGGACGGCGCCACAGCCGCCGCCGCGGTCGGCGCCGTTGCCGGGGCCGGCGCCGCCGCCGCTGCCGCCGCCGCCGCCGCCCTCGGCCGCCGGCGTGCAGGCCGCTCATCGCCGCCAATCCATGGCTGGACAGAATGAGTCTGACGCAGGTGAGGCGCCCCGGCCAGCCGAAAAGAGCATGACGTGCACGACATACGAGACAGAGGCAGACACGAGAGACAGACAGACAGATGGACGTGCGAGAGTTGCCCGCGCAGACTGGACAGATGAGCCTGACGTGAGGGAGTCGCCTTGCAGACTGGACAGAGGAGTTTGAGCCCGATGCGCCGCCGAGCGGATTCTGCTACGGCTGATATTTTTCCACACAAAAAATGATTGGGTGAGAGGATCCCAGGGACAAGGTGAAACTCTCAAGGTGTATTTTTTATATGACGCTCAGGCCGTAATTTTAAAATTGAAATCAGTTGGGGGCCCGTCCCGAAAAGTGCACAAGGTGGCACACTTGAACTGGGAAGATTTGCGCGGGGCAGATTTTCACCATGAGCACCCTGCAGATAAATCTGAGTTAGACAAAACATCTCGCATACTGGGCGGCTAAGCACGCCACGGGTTGGTCTCCTTGCATGCTGAATACATGTCGGCATTCCACGCCATTTTGTGGCCATAGCGTGGAGGTCGCTTCTGGTTGTCTGCGTCATCACGATCGACACATTCTGAGCAGCAAAGTTGACGGATGACGTCATCCCCGGGAACGGATGACGTCACCGCTGGCCCGCTCCCAGTCATGTGTTGCGTAAGAGCGGCAACAGGCCGGTGACTTACTGCGGGCCATCAGCCTGTGGGAGGCGCGCATGCCGGCGCTAACCCGATTCAGGCGCGCGCCAGAGCCGTCTCCTGAAAGCCTCGCTCTCCGACCAGCACTCGGCACCTCCCGTCAGGGTGGTAACAAGCCCCCCCCAAGGTCGGCGCTGGGCGCTGAGCCGCAGTATTCGTCTGTTCCCGACCACATGCCCGTCATGAACTCAATCGTTGAAACATTACTATTGATTTGTAATGATGCGCTACCCTTTGATTAGGGATGTGGGATCGAGGCTGATTAGTCGAGATCGATGGTGGCGCCGGGTCCGCGGGCCGAAGGACGCCGCCGGCCGGGGTCGCCAGGACTGGCCGCGTGGGCGGGGCGCCGCGGGGCGGGCGGGCGGCGGCCGGGGGTCGCCAGGACTGGCCGCGGGGGCGAGCGGCCCGCTCAGACAGCGCCGCTGACCGGCCGGCCGGCCATCGCCGGGCCGATGTCCACCGCCAGAGGGAAGCAGGGGCGCCGGCCGAGGGGAGCGGAGAGGGAGACGCTGAGCTGCCCGGAGGGGAGGGCGGGCCGAGGTGTGCTGGCACCGGCCCGGCGGCAGGAGTGGAGGTGTGAGAGGCAGCCGGTCGCGAGGACGAAGGGTGCGCCGTAGACGGATAGGAGATGGACGTAGGCGGAGCAGAGCGAGGGAGACTAAGGAAGAAGACTGAGCTGCAGGATAAAGAGAGTAAAAATACATTGCTGAGAAACTGACCTTTGATAGGAGTCGTTCCGACCCTGTATGATATGAGGACATTTCGCCGGGCGACGCTCGGGCCCAGGGCTCCGTTTGTAATCTATAAATGGCCGACAAAGAGCGCGCGCCTGTCAGCAAAAACTGACCTCGTTCCGACGCGGGCCTGGATCCATCGCAAGTGGGGGCCTGTGTCCGTGAGGTCCGGGATGACGGATCCATCGAAGATGTTGGTCTGTATGCGCTTGGAGTCGGGGCCCGGGCAGGGCAGGAGATGGGTGATCACTTCATGGGATGTGGATGTCTAGATCCATTCGAGGTGAGTGGTTTGGCTGGAGACGGGATCCTGAATCCATGACATGCATGGACCTGGGCTCGTCGGAGATGACATTTGGAATAATTCAGAAATGGAGTTATGAGATAGAGTCATCTGCAGTTCATCGGAGATCGTTTTCTGATTCGATCAAAGATAAGCCCTGGATCCATCGGATATGGGCTTCTAAATCGTATGAAATGAGGCTCGGGTCCATCGGAGGTGGTTTTCTGAATTCATCAGAGATTGAGTCTGCGCTAATCGAGGGTGACATTCATATAATCGGAGGTGGAGTCCTTAACTCACCGGGGTGGGTATACAGAACCAACCTGTAATGGCGTCTTTGAATGCATAACCAAGTGGAGGTGACTCCGGCCCGGTATTCGTGAGTCGATGCAGAGTATTGTAAACTACCTCCGTTCAGCCTGCTTGCGGTGCGGTCACCAGCTGTTGTGACGCAGACGACGGCCACAAGCTAACAACCCTCGGACACTGTGACCTGGCGTTGTGCGCCCGGACGTGGTGCAGACGATGACATTGGCCCTCCCATGTGAGCTGACATCGACCTCCCTGCGGGCCAGCAGCAGATGATGCTGCACACCAGCTGGCGGGCGGCGGCGGCTGCAGCCAGCCAGATGCCGCCCATGTCCGACGGCCTACGGCAATCCCCTGGCGGGCTTCGGCAACAGCGAGTCCATTCAGGTGCGTGGTGATAGCGGCGGATTCGTCGGCGCGCTGAACGCCTTACTTCGCTTTTCGACGCCTTGTTGATATACCGGCCGGCCATCTCGCTTGTTTAAATGACCGGAGCGCATTGATAGGGCGTATTCACTCTGTCACAGCACTAGACGAAGCTTGTTAGATGCCTTGGATTTCATCCTATGCCGCCTAAGGTCTGACGCGCAAGAGTCCAGCGCACTGGATTGAGAAACATAACGAAACCGCTCGACGTAAGGAATATACAGGTGTATTCAGACCGCATTTGACTGCTTGTTAGGCACCTTATATAAGGCATTTGGTCGTCGTGGAAACTCAGCCTCAGTCAAAGGGCCGCGTTGGGAACTACAGCACAGATCAATGTCCAACTTGGGCTGACATTCTTTTGACCGATGCCTGAGTTCTTTCCACGTCGGTGGGCGTTGCTCTCTCTCTCCACTCGGAGAGCATTCTCACTGTTGCTGACTAGGCCCGGAGTTTTGCTCTTGCTTTTTTGCTGCCGTGCACGACAATCGATTTCAGAATTCTAACGCCATAGATCCCTTAATGATCCCTTAACCAGAAATTCACACGCCATGATTTGATAACTGTGGTAAATGCTGGTCTAACGCTATGAAAGTGTTCAGATGTGGTACAGTGTTGGACACCGTCCCTACCAACTGTGTTGATATTTACTTGAATGCTCGGCCACTTATCCCTCCAGCCATCGCCAGTTAGTGCTTGAACTGTGACGGTTCTGTCGATGGACAGTCGTTGGCGACGTGTGCAGCTGCAGTACAGGCCATCGCCAGCTAGGTGCTTTAACCGTGACGGCTCTGTCGACGGACAGTCGTTGGCGGCGTGTGCAAGCTGCAGTACAGCCATCGCCAGCTAGTGCTTTAATCGTGACGGCTCTTGTCGATGGACAGTCGTTGGCGGCGTATGCAGCTGCAGCGCGCCAGCGTATGCTCATCCATGCTGAGCTTTCCCGTCGCGACCCTCCAGCATCTTTGTATCGGATTGCTCTTTGTGCGCCAGCTTGCCAGCGCGCTCCGCTCATGCCAGCCGGCACTGGACTCCAAATAGTTTCAGGCAACAGGATGCCGACGGCTGGAGGAATAACGAGGACGAGCGCTGGTCCACGTCACGAAGGTGCTTCATGATCCACGTTTTAGGACATATTAAAACGCTTCGTGAAATTGGGTGGTACCATACCAGATGCAGCTGTACGGGGCAATACAAATTATTGCTGGCAGCACAGGCTTCCTTGACATGTGCAAGTACCTGCATAACATCAAGTGATATACACAACAGGCGTTGACAATAGGCGATAATCAAGTGGGCATGGCAGTTCCGTTGTTATAAGAAATAATCAACCTGAAACAACTTTAAGCAAACGTGGCCAATCGTGATTTTCCAGAAAAGCAACTGTTTTACACAGTCGCAGTATGCCTTTAAGAAAGCTCACGATGTTCCGAAGGCAAAAGTCAGTGCATGTGGTCGCTATGATATTCTCCCCAGAGTCTCTTTGCGGCCCTCCCGGGACGTTTGGGTGGTAGCTAGAGACCAGGGCCAGTGATCATGGCGGCCACTGCCGTGTTATCTCGTGGTGGGCCCTCGACGCCCACCCTGTCCAGCAGGCTCTGCTGTCGGCGCGTCCAAACGCAGCGGCTAGCACCAGCATGCAGACGCTGCGCAGCAGCTGCAGCCAGTTCATGATGATGAGCCC
The DNA here is from genome assembly GCF_011947565.3 of Pollicipes pollicipes. Classification (NCBI taxonomy): domain Eukaryota; kingdom Metazoa; phylum Arthropoda; class Thecostraca; order Pollicipedomorpha; family Pollicipedidae; genus Pollicipes; species Pollicipes pollicipes. Next base: position 28,213,682 of record NW_023596136.1, on the reverse strand, counting down.
GGCCGGAGGCAACAGTCCACCTGTCGGGCGCAGCAGCCTGGTTCCTGCAGGAACCAGGTGTGTGCCCGGCCGAGCCGGCGGGTGTCGGGCCCGTCCGCACAGCGTCACGGAGCAAACCCCGAGGGATGCCCCGGGCAGGGCCGCCCCTAATGTCAGCGCTGCATTTCGCCCGTTTGAGTTATCAGTGTCATGCACGCACGACCCCCCACCGACAGTGGTACTTGTCAACCACTTTGCTGTGTACAGGTAGCCTTGTGAGGTACGGTACAGAAAACTTTTCGTGAAGCCACCGCTGTCTATAGGTGATCAAAGAAAGCTAGATTTTGACTCTGTTTGTGCCTCCAGCACCCTAATTTTGTTTGCAGGCTTTGTTGCTATTTCTGTGCTCATTTCTGCGCGCGAGAATTAAACAATGTTGGGTTGGAGCACTCAAACAATCGCTTGCATTTTGTGACGCAGGTGGACAGCTGCGTCATTCAGCGGGTCCCGGGTTCCCCAGCACGCGTTGCCACCGCGCGTGAAGCCGGACGGCCGCCGCTGAGCTCCTGCGCCGCTACGGTGCAGCACGGAGACGGTGCGGCCGCCGCCCCAGGTGTTGGCACCTGTCCGGAGACGGCCCGGCCTGCCCGGCCCGGTCCGCTCGCCTCCATTACTGTCGTACCTGTCGCAGAGTTCCAACCAGCACACTCCAGCCACCCGACAGGCTAACGAAATTTAAGGCGGGCGTAAATTCAGTCGGCGTCACCGCCTTTCAGCGCGGCGCCGGCAACCAATTCATCTAGCCGGCCGGCCGAGCGCGCGCGCGCGCCCGCCAAACACATTGCCGCCGGCGCTGCGCCGCGGCGCATCAATACTCCCATATTGAAGACAGTTGCACGACACAAATGGCCTCCGCGGCGATAAATTCGGATGGACGGCGGACTGCGAATTCAGCGGCGCTCCTGCTTGAATGCGCGCGTCTGCTTGGACAGGGCGGCCGGCGCCGAGGAGCTCACCCCGCACCTCTGCGCCCCCCGCGCCGCTCAGCCGTCCGCGCCGGGGGGGGAATAATGAGGCAGGGCGCGGGGGGCGCGAGATTCAATGAGTTACGAGCGGCGGCCGGCTGATAAACGCATGCTAATTCAGCGTGCCGTCTTGAAATATTGACCTTTGGGGAGATGCGTCCGGCCGAAATGTATTCACGCTGCTGAATGGCCGCCTCGACCAACAAAGGGCCCGCCGGCGACCATAAAGGCACCCTCGGCCGGACCTATTTCGTAGGCCATAATGCAGCCGGTGGACGACCGCGTGATGCAGCGGAGGGGAGGCCGGCCGCGCCAGAGCGGCAGTTTGCATTTTGGCCGCGAAAAACAAGCCCGGCGCGACGCTCTGATGAAAAAAGACGTGCTTTTGAGAGCTGCCCGACTGGTAAAACAGGAAATGCCGCTCAAAGCCAAGCGGATTACATGTAAAGATGCTTTGCACCCTCTACCGAAGAGGATTTATGCTCATGCAAATGTGCAAAGCTTATCTACGGCTATCAAAAGATTACATCTCGCAGACAATGCCCCCTGGGGATGGCCGACGGCAAATGGGATAGAGGGGCCGTGGATCGTTGTTGGCGTTCGCGAGATCAAAAATGGGAAGCTAGAATGGTGTTTGTTGTGTTCGGGGAGGGTCGGACATTACAGCAACACAGGCGCACAGGGAGCGGGGCTTACAGGCTTACTGCAGATCATGATGGATAACTCATTTCTTGCGATCGAACGTAAGAAGTAACAATGAAAGTACACACTTGGAAAGTCATAAGCAACGCGGACAATCTAGACTCCTAGCCTTCTCCGGTGCCTGTCTGTGGGATTGGGGTGTTGTCGAGGGCATTTAGAGAAGGGGAACAAAAGCAGCGACAGTTTACGTCATTAACTAAGAAGCATGACGTAAACTGGTACGAATACTGGCGTAACACCCGACAATTGCTTACGCCATTGGGCCGTGATTAAACCCCCCACTCTGTGCCGCGAGTGTGCGCCAATGTTCGTTGAAAAATACAGACTTTGCCGGAGCCTGTTCTGCAAAGAGCACATTGCACAAGTTTTTTTTCTTAGAACAATACATGCCCTGGAGAACATAATGGAATCGATATCATTCCATTGCTGATATGGTTGTCTTAATGTTCCCGTTGGTCGCTGCGGTTTATTAGTTTTTACATTGGACCTGTCCATCAGGGTCTACTGCCGTCTGGCCTGCTGCCGCCCGGCCTGCAGGGGTTTCGCCCACCGTCAGCCACCGCCCAGGTGGCGCAGGTGCAGCAGCTGGCGCAGGCGGCGCAGCAGCTGCAGCAGCTGCAGAAGCAGCGGCAGCTGGCGCCGCCGGCGGCCCAGCCCTCCGCCGCCGGGCGCGCTGCGGCACGCGTTGCCGGCGGCGGCGCCGGGCGCACGCCTGCTGCCGCTGCCGGGCGCGGTCAGCCCGCACGGCCCGCCGCCGCCGCCGCCGCAGACCATCGCGCGGCGCTACACGGAGCCGCCGCCAGAGGAGGCCACCGACCTCGAGGAGCTCGAACAGTTCGCCAAGACGTTCAAGCAGCGTCGCATCAAACTCGGTGGGTGGCGAGCGCCGCAGCTTGGAGCGCAAGGAGGGGAGAACTGCACAAACAGAGGGCAGCGGAGAAGATGAGGAAAGCAAACCTAGTCGTTGCTGTCTTCGAGGCTTCAGACTTTGGAGGCCAAAAGCTGACGGAGACGCGGTCAATTTCGGTGATGATACTGATGACTCGGTTGTTGGTGATGTTTCATTATGACTTGACGGCTTTGGCAGGAAGCTGGAATGCGCTGACAGATAGGTTATTGCTTTCTATCGATCTTAATTACTCACCGTAACTAGGAATCTTTCGTCACTGTGACTAGCATCGTCATTATTCTAAACGTGCAGGATACACTGATGTTTAGAGAATTGCAGAGATGTCGAATAAAGATCCTTTTTTATTTCAGGATTTACGCAGGGCGATGTTGGCCTGGCTATGGGGAAAATGTACGGCAATGACTTCTCCCAGACCACCATCTCTCGCTTCGAAGCACTCAACCTCAGCTTCAAAAACATGTGCAAGTTGAAACCGCTCCTGCAAAAATGGCTGGCAGACGCCGATAGTTCGATGTCCAGGTGCGCACCAGTTCAGCCAACCCAGCCACGGGCTGCGCTGCAAAATGCAGCGTGTGCTTTGAACAGATCTGCACGCGACTCAGTCATCAGTGCCCGTGATATACTTGGAGACTGACGCAGCACCCGAAAATGAGTTCGGTCCCCGCCGCCCTTATGACCTGTTGGATTTTCTATATTCAGTCGACAAACACTAGGGATAAATACAAAAGGGAATGTTCCGGATGGAAAATTATTCTGAAGCGTTCCTGGCACTCACCGTGCACTGAAAACAGTTGTCAACGAAAGCTCTCGCGCGCGTCACGCGTGTGTGTCTATTACTGTTACTGATCACTTACTCATCATCATCAGTTACTGATCACTTCAAGTAATAGAACAACTTCCACTTCTATTTCACCTTCGACCAGCCCCGTAATTTGTGATCCTTCCAGCGACATCTAACCTTGATGCGTCAACAAGCAGTCACTCCGTAACCCGTGACACCGATCTGCCGGCAATCCTTTGCTCCTGGTGACGTGCCTATGACCTGTGACCCCGGCCCACTGTCGGTCAGTTGCTCCCTGCTACCTGTGCCCCTGTCTGAGACCTATGACCCCTGCCGCCGCCAGTCCGTCGCACGTGACACCGCCGCACAGCACGGCCGACTCGATGGGCCGCCGCCGCAAGAAGCGCACCTCGATCGAGACGGGCGTACGCGTGGCTCTGGAGCGCGCCTTCCTGCACAACCCAAAGCCCACTTCGGAGGAGATCTCCATGCTGGGCCGCTCGCTCTGCATGGAAAAGGAGGTGGTGCGCGTCTGGTTCTGCAACCGGTAAGCCCACCAGCGCCACACAGCGCCCTGTGTCTGAAAGGACGCCACCAGTCGTCCGATGTCGCCATTCGCCTTATGCTGACGTAGACTTGTCCGACATTGTGCGCTTATGCAAGCAGTCAGTGCGTGTTGTGCTCCGAACGGCTTTCAGCGGATGACATTTTATATTTTGCGGGTCCAAGTCTTGTTCCTTGGCCCTAATCAGACCCTTGGCCTACTATAGGCCATTCGCTGCGCCCCCGACGCAGTGCTGCGGTGTGGTCTGTGACCTGCCGGGCAAGGCAGCCGCCGCCGACCGCCGTGTACGAGTAACGTCGCCTTTGTTACAGTAGACAGAAACAGAAGCGCATCAGCACGCCGACAGCGTCGATGGGCTCGCCGCAGCCGGCGTTCCCGGCCTACTCCAGCGCCAACTCCGCCGGCTCGGTGCCGTCGCCCAACTCGCTGCCGTCGCCCATCTCGCCGCCGCTATCGTCGCCGCTGCCGCTGGTCACCTCGCCCCAGTACGCCACCGCGCCGTCTCCCGGCAGCCAGCCCTACAAGGACTGACCCGTGCTGGGCTGGGCTGAGCCGGGCCCGAGTCGGGCCGGCCGGTCCGAGGCCGCCTCGCCTCCGGACCAGCCCAGCCTCGAGCCGACGCCGCCGCCCCCCCGGCCGCGATCTGGACTCGTCCGCGTCGGCGCTAGACCATGCTCTCGACGCAGCGGCGGCGGCGCGCTACAGCTTGGACTCGCCCGCGCAGGGGGCGGAACGCTCCCCGCCCCGAATCCACGGCCTGGCCGCCGGCACGCTCCAGCCTCCCGCGTTCAGCAAGGATTCCCCCCCGCTGCCCACCGAACACAGCTTCGACGATTCCGAGGTGTCCGGCTTCAACTTGAACTCATTCGGAGCGAGGCCGGAGCGCAGCTACGACCCAGCCGTGTGCGGCACGCCGCGCCCGCCGCCCGCCGCCGGACACGTGCCGGGGTACGGCGCGCCTGAGCCGGAGCACGCCCGGGCCGTACTGCCGCGCGACTACGGCGCCGACGCCGCGCGCCGCCACTTCCTGTCGCTCGGGTACGACGCGGACCTGCTGCGCCCGCCGGCCGGCGCCGTCCGCGGCTACAGCCACGGCTACGGCGGGCCGCTGCCGCGGCCGCCGGCCGGCCTGCCGCGGCACGACTACGGCGGCGGTGGGCCTCGGGGCGGGCCGGAGGGCGCGGCCGCGTCCGAGCGACCTGCCATACCGCCCGGCCACTGGCAGACCTAGACGGACACGCCCGGCCGGCCGGCGCGGAGGCGGCCGCCGTGGGCGACAGGAGGGCACGGCCGTCGGAGCAGCCTTCGAAGGGGCCATCGAGAGCCATCCGAAGGCGGCCCTGAGGAGAGCCGTCCGAGGGGATCGCCGAGCGGGGCCCCTGCAGGAAACTGCCGCAGGGAGCCGTCGAGGGAGCCGCCGGCGACGTCGTTGGCGCCGCGGCTCGCCCTCCGCCCCACCGGTGATAGACGCACAGACTCACCGCTCTGAGCGGGGTCTATAAAGGACAGAGGGAGGCAGAGGCAGCAGTGGGGCCGCCGCCGCCTGTCTTCCAGGGCCGGGCCGGGTCGGCATCAGCGCGGACGGCCCACTCCGAGGGCACACCAGTTCCTATTTTGTATTAACTTATCACGTGACGTCGACCGCTGGCGACGGATAAGCTCAATACGAAGCGCACGCGCGAACCTAGTTGGATTATGCTATACGCCCTGTAGATAGTTCCGATATGTTTCCGTGTGCATGTGCTGGAGCGAGTTCAGAGGGACCACAGGGCCCCCGAGGGCCCCGATCCCGCCCTGATAGACCAGCGAGTCCTCCTCGGCCGCTCCGGCCCTCCGTTGTTCACTGGCCGGTGTCTCCCGGGGACGGTGTGCGGCGTGCGGGGCCCGTGATCACTGTCGTGGCCGCGTGCCCGTGTCCCTGCGCGTGCGCGTGTGAGAGAGGCGGCCGCCCGAGCCGGCCTGCGCGCCACCAGCGCCGCTTCAGTGTACAACCCGTCGTGTTGTGTGTTCCGGAAGGGTGGCGGCCGCTCGCGCGCGGCCGGGCGTCTGGCAGCGGAGGCGACCGCGGCCGCCCGCACTCCACTAGTCGCTTTGCTCAGGTTACACGGAACAGCACGCGCGCCCTCACGCTCCGCGTACAACGATTTCGTTCTGTTCCACGGGTTCGGTAGGGTTACGTTGTACCTGTATCTCAGATCAGTTCCAGGGGTGTGCTGTCAACAGTCGGCCACCCGTCCGTGTTCCGGTAGAGTGTGGTAGAGTCCCATCTGGAGAGCCGCTTCGGCCGAGGGTTGAGCGCGCGCGCGAGCGACTGGGTGTGGGTCCGGGCGTGTTCGTGTATATACATGTGGATATTTTTGTAAAGTGTTCTGTAGTCGAGCCGCGTCGTTGACGTATTTACAGGGTGTTTAGTTTTTTCCTGGATGATCACTCAGTGATCCAGTGTTTGACGGTGGTTACACCGTGTTAATTCTAAAATTAACTATATTACGCTAGGAGACTGTTGTAATGACGGTGTTGATTACAGTGAGTGTAAACAGCGTCATCGTGCTTTGTTAATTATTTTGTAGACACACGAAATACAAAACTGTACCGTCACTTGCGTTTTAAAGTTAACAGCTCGCATTAAGCAAATGGAGCATGTGGTCTTTAAAATGACGGTCACTATCTACGCCGCAACAAAAACAACGTATTCAGATGGAGCATGTGTACACGACAGCGGAATCGTATTACGGTTCGTCACCTCGATGTCGATCAAAGCATAAGCAAACATAACATAACGTTTAAGCTCACTTTCGCGCGCTTCCTGCATTGTCGCAGTTCCCCGGGGACGCCTCACTGCAGCAGTTGCTGCCCCGCTGCGGCTGCCGCGAGGCCTTGGTCGCTCGCGCCACCTAGCGGTGACCGGCGGCCGGCGGGGGCGGAGCATGTCGGCTGTGCTCCGCCAGGATTGGCCGTGACGTGGTGGAGAGGAGGCGGGGCGCCGCTGCGGCCGCCGGCTTCGGCTGCGGCGGCGGTGGCGACTCCAGCAGGGCGTCCAGCTCGTCCGGGGAGGCGACGCGAGCCTCAGGAGAGGCCTCGGTCGGCCGGCAGCCCCGCCCCGCCGCCCGGCACACGGCCACGGAGCGCCCCACCACGTAGCAGACACCGAACACTGCGGCAAACGGTGCGTACATCCCCGTGACAGATGACGGACACGGAGACAGGTCGCGGACACTGTGTCAAATGACGGACACGGAGATAGGTCTCGGCCACTGTGACAGATGACGGACGCTTACAGGAAATGTACACTAACAAATGACTCATTCTGGCAGGCGACATACTTTGACAGATCTGAGGCATTTGCGATTAATGACGGATGCTAACAGATGACAGACACTGGGACAAATGGCCGAAACTGTAACAGGAGGTGACTGTTACAGAGGGAGCTGCGGTGAGTTTAGGAATGGGCGAACCCCTGAAGACCCTAGAGGCTACCCGGCTCCGCCGATAAGCGTCTAGCGCTCTTTCCTGTAAACTGTGTTTTTACTATAAACTTCAGTTCTTGACAGTTCAAGGTGTCAAGGCTCTCTTTCCTAGAATACAAGTTTCAGGGCCTGTGGCTCTGAGAGCAACAGCATTCAGATCTCTGAGTGGTGCTTCAAAGTCGTTCATCCTGCCAGTCTTCGCGGCATTGACGGATATCTGTCCTTCCATATGCAAGCAGCGCACTAGTGAGACGCGTTGCTTGGCGCGGGACGAGCGGAGCCGTAACATCTGTGAATGTTGTCAGTTTGCGTGTAGATGGCACTAACAGTTAAGCTTGTGAAGCCAAACACATCCGGCAACTGATACCAGAAGCTTCCATCAATGCGTTGCCAGGCATACTTCCCATGAACGTGTAACAGGCGGAGGTCAGATGGTGCAGTATTAGCGCATCAACTCACAATCACTGCAGTACTCGCGCATCAATTCACAAGCACTGCAGTACTCGCGCATCAACTCACAATCACTGCAGTACTCGCGCATCAATTCACAAGCACTGCAGTACTCGCGCATCAATTCACAAGCACTGCTCCCGAAAGAGGGCTGGTTATCAGGCAGCTTAGGCTCGGAAATTATAGTGAATTACGGCCTTTGCAACTGCAACCAAGGCATTGAAAAACGCAAATATGTGAAATGAATATTGAGCACAGCAGGCAGGGCTATGTGCAGATCAGTTAGCAAAGTGCAGCTAATACATTCGCCTACATCGTGCAGCTGGTCTCACTGCTCCAGTTCCTCTGGTTGCTGAGAGCTGCAGTTGGTTCCAGTACTCCAGCTCCTCTGTTTGCTGAGATCAGCAGCTGGTTCCACTGCCTCAGCTGTTCTGGTTGCTGAGATCCGCAGCTGGTCCCACTTCTTCAGCTGCTCTGGCTGCTGAGAGCTGCAGTTAGTTTCACATCTTCAGCTGTTATGGTTGTTGAGATCCGCAGTTAGTTTCAGGTCTTCAGCTGTTCTGGTTACTGAGATCTGCAGTTGGTTTCACGTCTTCAGCTGTTCTGGTTACTGAGATCCGCAGTTGGTTTCACGTCTTCAGCTGTTATGTTTGCAAAGATCTGCAGTTGGTTTCACAGCTTCAGCTGTTCTGGTTGCTAAGATCTGCAGTTGGTTTCACGGCTTCAGCTGTTCTGGTTGCTGAGATTCGCAGTTGGCTTCACGCTATCTGGACTGGTTGCCGTGCACGACACCAATCCTTAAAGGCGCCACAGAACAGGTGGATCCATGGGCGTGCACGGAAATGGACGACGGTTTGCGAACATCAATTTGCATTTTTGGCTATGTGATTGCCCGTTTTCTCGTTATCGTCGTCGTTCAGGCCTCGAATCGGCTCCATTTCTTCCGTTTTTGTTTGCAATTTGAAGATTCTACCTTTTCCATCTCAACACTATGCGATGGGGGAGGTGAAATCGCAGTGATCTTGTGATGTTGCAGGAACAATCGTCTGACCTGACAGACTGCGAATGCCTGGCAGTTTACATAGCGGAACATTTCAAGAACTTGGCATCTTGTGCTTTATACGTCCACACGACCCCGCAATCAGTGGTTGCAAAGGTATCAGCTTCCAGAAAGTGTGACGGCGGCGTCGGGCCGCTCGGGTAGAAACTTGTATCATAGCTCAAGACCAGCCCGGCGTACGGCCTCGCTCGCAGCAATCCTTGGTGGTAACCATTGTCTAATCCGTCCGCAAAGTCGGCAATCCTTTAGCAGCGTCCGTTTCGCCCAGCATCTGTTCTCGTCATAGCTGGCGTGGTTCGGTTCGCCAGCCCGTCTGGCTTCTGATGTCCGTCGATCCCCACATGTCTGGAGACCCACTGAAGGCTGACATATTTGATTTGCTTTTATTTATAATTTGCTCTTAACTGCGGCGTGCCGCAGCAGCGCCCAGACCTCTGGCCCAGCACAGATGTCCGCTCTACGGGCCTCCGGGGAGCGGTTGTAGCCCGGGCCGAGGGTCCGCGCAGAGGCGGATCTCCTTGATCCCGCTCGCCGCGGAGTTCGGCAGGCGCGCACCTACGTGCAAAGCCCGCCTCGTTGCGGTTAGCTCCGCACGGAGGCTGCTGCATGCTGTCCCCTCCTCCGCCGCACACTGCACAGACCGGCCCCTGTGAAGCAGCTTACTGACGGCCCCTCCTCCTCCGCTCCTCACGCCCCCCCCCCCCCCCCCCCCCCAACGCCCCCTCCTCCCTCGACTGACCCGCCTGACCATACAGTACGATCCGACGCTGGGAGAGCCCGCAGTATGCCGGCTCCCGCTAAGCCCCTGACGTGCGGCGGGTCTGCCCTCTCAGTGACCCGGGTACATCGTGCCGGTCGGGTCCTCTCATGGGGCTTCGCCGGGCACCGAGCCGCTTCGCTTCGGACTGGCCAATGCTCGCGAGGCGGCCCATCCACTGCCGTCCTCGTCTGAGGCACGGGTTGTGATGGAACGCCATGCGTTCATCCGGGGGCTTCGGTGGTGGTCGTCCCTGTGCAGGGGCCGTGGCTTATGCCCTCTCCCGCCACGCTAGATGGAACCGGTACTTGGACCTCGATGCGCTCCCGGTGCAGGTGGCCGCAAATGATCTCATCCTCCACACCGGTGTCGCTCCGCATTTCGCACCATGCAGACCACACCGACATGTTGTTGTCAGGAACAGAGTCCCTGTCCGACTCACCACATATTCAGCATTACAGGTCTGACTACCCGCTGTTGGCGTCGGATAAGACAGCGGGGACAGGGGCGCGGGGCAACGGGGGCGACCGCTCCGAAAGTTTTTAAAGATGATTCACCCTACGACACTGTATAAGGATTCAATCGCTATAATTAAATCATGAATATGACCTAATGAGTCATACCGGATGCTCAGAAGATAATTTTGCCTGCCAGTTGAGGTCCTGTATGCATCAATAAAGCTCAAGGAGTTAATACTTCGCACGGAAGAAGTAATCAAGTACGCGCTGATAGCGCAGCCCACGCTCAGACCACGGTCAGCGCACGCTCAGACCACGGTCAGCGCTCGCTAAGACCGCGGTCAGCGCTCGCTAAGACCGCGGTCAGCCCACAGCCAGCCCACGGTCAGCCCACAGCCAGCCCACGGTGGCTGTGGGCTGGCTGTGTCACTCCATGGTCAGTCCTTATAAGCGACCTTTCAAAAGCGCTAACACAATAATGAATCTGACGCATCAATGAAGTTCTAAGCACAACAGCATGGTCCAGTGCTTGTGGAGCGCCATACTCAGCATCCAGAGCTAACTGCTCATTACCAATACAACATTAGAAATGTTCACCGGATGGTGTGCGGTCGGATGTTAAAAAAAATAGGTTTTCAGAGTAGGAGCCGAGGACGCATCGGTAAGGCCTCAAATGATAGCACGGCTTCAGGCGATTGAAAAAGTAAGAAATTTTGTGAGAATCCTCTCCAAATCACAGATTTTGCAAAATGAAACAATCAGGGGCGGATCCAGGATTTCATCAAAGGGAGGTGGAGGGGGTGGGTGGGCACGAAACACTGTAGGGCCCCTTAGAGTTTGGGGCACCCACTACAAATATGCTTTCATTCCGGCCATTCAATTTGCAGATAAATAGCATAAACATGTATATATATATATATATATATATATATATATATATATATATATATATATATATATATATATATGTGTGTGTGTGTGTGTGTGTGTGTGTGTGTGTGTGTGTGTGTGTGTGTGTGTGTGTGTGTGTAATGTGAATATATGTATATATGCATACATATATGTAGGAATAAACGGAAACCCATTGTTCTGTGCGCGGCCCTATTAAGTTAGATGTGTTACGTATGCACATACATGGAGCTCACTCATTTTCTATCAATTATGCTAAACCCTGGGATTTTAAAGCTACCTGTTTTGGAAAAAAACAGACGAAAGAAGTGCAAGTTGGCTAAGTACCATCAAAACCAAGAGCGAACTTCATTTCTAGCTTATTTACGGGTAGCTGACTGGACGATATAATCATCTGATGGCTGATAACTAATGCAGAATTTTTCCTTTGTCACAAAGGAGTGCACAATATGTTACCATTCAAAATATGCTAAGAACGTGATGCACAAGTATAATAAGTCACTTATTCAATAACCAAGGGAAATGACGCATACAACGTCAGCGGCGCGTCAAATTACGTTCGACAACTGCGCGTAAAAATTCATCGGCGCCTACCCGACGCTGCTCTAAGGCACCGATGTCAATAGGGACTAAACCTGGGCGATCATGAGTGCCGCAGGAGACGAACAAACAAGCTCCTGTCAACAAGCATAGGGTCCTCAGAGCAAGCAAAAAGAATCCGAGACCCACGTGGTGTGCCCCTAAACGACCGGTGTACTCCGGCAGGCTGACATATAAGGCCCCGGCCAGAGCACATGACCCTCTGAGCAAAAGAGAATTACCCAAGACCATGAATTGATATCCCTCTGCGATCAAGAGCACCCCGGCAGGTAACAGCAAGAGCCTTGACAGGAGTACAGAGTTCTCCCAAAATAAAGTCAAAGGGAAAGAGCCCTAAATCAAAGTGGGGGGGGGGGGGGGGGCCTAAGCATCAAGTGTCTCGGTGCCTTATCATAAGTAAGCTCTAGCAACAGCACACGGTTCACCGAGCAAGTGTTTAGAACCCGATACTAATATGATGGGCCCTTGAGCAACTACGTGTACCCTGGTATATGAGGCCCCGGAAAAAGATGTACAGAGCCTTTCGGGAGAGCGGGAAAAATCCGTAGAGGAAAACCTGATCGATCAAAAGTGTCCAGGCATAAGAGCAAATAGCGCCCCAGCAGCAGCATTGGGTCCCACGAGAAAATGCAAAGAGATCAGGGGCAATATATATGGGACCCCGGCTATAGCTCACAGAACCATTCTGACGAATAAAAATAATCCGTGGAAAGCCCCTGATTGACAAAAGCGCCTGGGCACACCAGCAGGAAAGGCACAGCAACAGTGCAGGGCCCTCCGAGCAAACACAAAGAAGCCAAGGGAACGTGGAAGGCTCCTTCACGATCGGATTAACCCTGCAAGCGGGCATATAGGTCCCACGAAAACAGCATAGGGTCCCTGGACAGCATAATAAGGCTTAGCATTTCCAATTACTAACTTTTTCAATAATTGTAAATCTTTCTCCCTTCTCGTTGGCCGTTCACTTTCGCTTGCACCTGTTCTTGGTGGCTTGGAAATCCAAAGATGTCCAATTTTGTTGCGTTTTGCGATAAAAAACTATATCTGGTCGTCAATATGGGCCCCTTCGGAGCCTATGGGGCCCTTCGGGGCCCAGGGGGGGGGGAGCTAAGGCCCCGTGGTCACCCCCTCTAGACTCGCCTTGGCAACCATAACGCATAAAACGACTCGCACAACGAAGTAAATACCTAAAACGACACGGACTTGGCTGGCCCACACGATGTGTCGTGTTTTTGGTTGGCATTGATCCATTCGAAGACACATAGCCGGGCATGCATTAATCGCCCTTAGGGCCATCTGATTGTTCTTACGATTTGTAAAAAAACAAAAAAAAAACAATTTGCATCAAATGCATCGACTCGCATTTAGCGCGAACCCTGTAACAAGCTCATCAAAAACTCCTCTTTAAGCTATACCGTCACGCACGAGTTAAGAGCTTCGGGAATCGGCTTATATGCGTTGTTGCTCTTTGCTGGTTGCTGACAACACGACAGTCTAGGTCAATGTTTCTGCACAGGTGCTCTATGTGAGCTCTGTTTTTATCAGCCATCTTTGTGTCATAAATTGGGTATTATCAACCAAACACACGCCCTTGCAGGAAATGAGCATGCACAATTAGGGCTCTCAACAAGGATGAGGGTGAGAATTCTCATTAGAATAGAAATCTTACCGAATCTGGACTAGTTCCCACGTCTTCTGCATGGTGATAAAAAGGCTGGAAAGCTACTCCCTTTTAAGGTACATTACCTTTGGAAATCTGCGAAAGTGAGGTTCACCTGACGATTTATCTCCCATCGGACTTACGTATTGATTGCTTTAGAGATGCATTTAAGTCACGTGGCGCCCCATTTACCATGCGTGCAAGAATTGGTACATGAACCTGGCCTCATGCCTGGATCAGCTGGTCGCACGAGACCGTCACCCCCACGTGACAGCCTCGGTTGGTCGCGCGGGCGTCGTGAACGAAGCACGACTCCTGGCACTTAATCGTGAGATTAATCCGTGCTGCGGTCTAAACCATCGCAAACGACACGGTTCTGGGCGTACCACAAACAGCGAGCGCTGAGCGTTACGTCCGCGGCGGCCGTCTCCGGCGTCGGCCCGGCACGGGTGACCTCATTCGGAGCCGCACGCCACGACGAGCCGCTTTGGCCCACATGAACACCTCGCAAGCAAGATGCTCGAACATCCGTGAGGCGACGTGAGGTACACCACTGTGTTGGTGTTACGCGTTATAGAATATAGAATATAGATTATATATATATATATATATATATATATATATATATATATATATATATACAATATAGAATATGGAAGAGCGTTGCTGAATGTTCGAAACAAATGCAGCTCTGATGTCTTACGAGACATAGAGTAAGCGTGTTGGGTTTGCCATATTATATAGGGTCAGACGACACAAGTTCAAGTCCGGTTAGTTTTGAAAGTAATACTCCATGTAGTGGGCACATCCGCATATAAAGCGTTGTGTGTAAACTTCTTCACTCGTATGCGACCCAGCGGTGTTCAGGATGTAAGACAGATTCATTCACATGGCTTTCGAGTCAGCATGCTGCAAAGATGCTTCATATGCGCCATGACCGCACTTTGTAAAATTTTGCACTTATGCAAGGATTCCCAACCCATCCTTGGGTGAGAACACGGAACGCCCAGCCCAGCTTCCAAGCCAAGCCGTTTGCTCGACGTGCAGCCACCGATAACTAAAAATGGTCCAAAAATAACCAAAAATAACGGACATCGTGACGCCCAATCAAATTAAATTTCGTGGGAGGGTGAGAGAGGTGTGTGAGTTTTTTTATCAGCTTGTTACGAGTAGCCAATTGATGAGAGACATGATCGCACCCGGTATAATGTGCACTTCGCTTATGTTTCCCGCACCACCCTTCGGTCCACATGAACTTCTAAGCCCAAGGTGCGTGCCGGACGCTGTGTTTAATGTACCAATAATGCCTCCCTACATTACTGAAGTAGACCCAATACCTGTTCCTCAGTGCCTTTAGACCATTTCGCGCTAAATGGCCGGATCTGAGAGCCAAAGACATGTAAAATCACAAGGTCGGGCCGAATATTTGCCGTTAACTTTCTTTAAAAATTCATTTGGGAAGCAAAGCGCTACGTAAAAAAAGACTGCGTGTGTGCAGCTCTGAAAATTACGAGCGAGCATACAGGCAAAGCGAATTTCATCTGAACCATGAGAACATCTTCCACTTAGCTGCTGGGCACATCCCGACTGTAACAATTTCTAGAAGCTATCATCTTCGTAACCACTGCTCACATATTCACACTTTCCACATAAATGCAGCAGTCAGCACCAAACAAGTGCTGCTCCTTCCATGGGCAGGACGTGGGTTGGGCTTGAGCTGAGCAGCGAACGCACACGGAGTATATGAGTAGGCAAAAATATACCAAAATACTGATAAATCAACGGATGTGCATGCTTTCAAAATAGCCATTTTGGAGCAACAGGGATGTGCTTCTGACATCACCGGGCTAATATGGAGGACAATGTCAACCAGCGTGCCGCTGCTGACGGAGGGTGCCGGCTTAATGCCGCCCATCGGCAGCCGGCGCCCCCCCCCCCCCCCCTCGCTCTGACCTGCCAGCACGAACAGCAGGTAGGTGAAGACGGCTAGCGGCGAGTTGGCGCGCACGTGCAGCTGAACAGCCACCGACACCAGGATGGCGGCCGGCAGCAGCAGCACCAGTGACGTCACGGCGCAGAAGAAGAAGACGCGCGCGCGCACCTGGCGTCGCCGCCGGGCCGTCAGCTGCCGGCGGTGGGGCGGGCGGCTGAAGGCGACCGACACCAGGTGGAGGCTGGTGTGGGGGGGGGGGGGGGGGTGGCCTGACGGACTCATGCTACGCGCCCCGGCGCTTGGCAGGACCGGCCAGTTTGGGCGTGTCGTAAACAAAGTCGCAGGCGGGGAAAGTGTCGAGTCAAGCAGTGGGGAATCCGACAATTGCCGTCTATTTCATCGCTCAAGAAAACTGTTTGAAGGATGTCTTCCCAAGACCTCCAAGCACTGCTCTTTCGACAAAGCGCGATACACTGTGTCCCTAAGTGCCACAAAAGCATACACAAAACTTAGCAATGAGACCAAAGCTGAAAAATGTATGCGATCTGACATAAAAGGCCGGTCAGCAAAAGTCTGGCACTCCAAGATAACTAGACGAAAGTCAGGAGCACGTCGGCAAAATGCCGGAGAGCTATTCGGCCGGCTCGGCTGTGCTGACCTGTACAGCGGAGAGGTCGGCCAGGCTGGTGCTGAACACACCACGGTATGTGATTAGGTCGTCGTCAAAAGCCGACAGCCAGCCAGTGTCAGCCATTACGGCGACTGGCTGTTCCGCTGGCAACTCAGCGGCAATTTAACTGCTGATCGAGAAGCGTCCTTCTTTCATTGCGCGTTAGTGATTCGTAATAAGCAAGTTACAAAAAGAACATGATAAGCCAAGTTTCGCTTGCATTAAGCTGAACAGCGAACCTGCATGGTAAACAAACTAAAAAAGCAGGGAAGCAAAAAAGGAACTTAACGCAGTTGCGGAAAGTATCGTTTTATCTCGGCATGGCAACGTCAAGCGCACTACGAGATCCGTTACTTTTTAAGGCGTCGATTTTTTATCCTACGCGCAGCAGCTATATCATTTCAGGCAACTACCAAATCAGGAGAGGAATTTTTCGGGTCGCATCTATGTGATGATAACAAGCACTTCTGCTGCCACATCATTCGTCCCGCGTCGCAGCCAGCCACGGGTGCAGCCATGGGTGGACAACTACCGAGGGCAAACATCAGAAAGACGACAATGAATGGCCGACGCATGACCAACCTTCACGCATTGCATCACATATCCCCAGTCATCTATAATGTTCTTTGGTCTCGCCGGAGCTTCCCATGGTAATACATTGACGTACACCGTACCGGCTAAATATGGTAAGCGCAGCGGAAGCCCCAGGGGCGACCTCCAACTCCGCGAGGTAGAGCCCCCGTAGAACACTGGTCTCCAACTGCGCAGGCGGAGCCTCCTGAGGCCCTGGAGGCCTCCAACTGCGCAGGCGGGCCCCCTGAACCCCGGAGGCCTCCAACCGGTCAGGCGGGGCCCCTGAAGCCCTGGATACCTCCAACTGCGCAGGCGGAGCCCCCTGAAGCCCTAGAGGCCTCCAACTGCGCAGGTGGAGCCCTCTGATGCCGTCCCTGACGTAGCCCGGACGCGGCAGTACAGCGGCGGCGACTCCCATCCGTCTTGAGGGTGCATCATCGCTGGCCGCCGGTCCTGTGCCTCCCGACATCGGCAATCTCCACCATCCGGTCCTCTGACTCATCCCACACCCTCCGTATCTCGTGGATAAGCTGGCACTCTCCACCATCCGGTCCTCTGACTCATCCCACACCCTCCGTATCTCGTGGATACGCTGTTTGAAGTTCAAAGCTGAGATGACGACTAGGATGGTGCACAAATGCTCACGTTCTGTCAGCAGCCTGGACGTGGCAAACCAGCGGCACAAAGATAGCCCGATCCGAATGGGTTCCGGTTGCAGACGAGCCGCGTGGGAGGACTCGGCTAGACGACGTCAAAGTCTTCTCAACGTTATGAGCGTTCCCTGGTCTGTCGTTTCTGACAGGAAAAGCTCGCATGGACTTCCACCAAATTTTACTAACAAGCACCTACATGAGCGTAGTAGTGTATTTTCAAACTGCCCTAGCCCAACAAGTGTCCTGAAAAGGTCACGAAGTGCATCTCATGAAACCGCGGAATATACGACCCTGACGACATTACTCATTACAAAATTCATGTATTGTCTGTGGAAAACAACACTCGGAAATTCGAAGTTCGGTACAAAATCACATGAAAATCTGCACCCACCACTGCCAAAAATCGCCGCTACGAAGAGCGATTTCCCCACGTAACAACACCGCATCCGAACAAGCACAGCAACGTGAATGGCGCGACACCGCAACCGCCGCCACGCACTTCAACCACTCGACCAATCACCGGCCCGAATTCAGGGTGGTGTGCACCTGACCTTCGTAAGGTCACGCATTCGGCGAATCACCGTTACGAAGCGCAGCAGCCTCAGCGATCAGCGGCGCGGTGATCGCTTACAGTTCTCTTATACCAATAGCGCGCCTGTGGACGGCTACCGCTTCTTGGTGCGCGCCGTCTGCGGCAGGTTAATCTTCAGACGGCCGGGGAAGTTGCGCGTGACGTCCTCGAGCTTCAGCGACTTGACCAGATCGCGCTCCCGCGCCGAGGCTGCCTTGTCTGCGGCGAACACCTGCAGCGCCGTCTTGGCCGCCTTGCCTTTCTTGCCCGTGCTCGGCGTCAGCTTGACCTTGAACCTGCCGGACACATGACGCCTGACGATTAGCAACGTGGCGACGTGATGATACCCAGGTAGCTATCAACGACGACGGCCGGCACGTGAGTTTGCAGGAAATAAACCGTAAATATAACGAGTGAATGTAAACAGCGGATCATGCCAGGGCACGCTGGTGTTCACAGTCACGTGGAAGGCGGATATGCGGCAAAAAACGAATGTTGCCAGGTTCAAGGGAAGTGATATCCAGCTATCCATGCAGCGACATGCCGCACGGCATCAAACGAACCAAATCACAAAGGAAGGGGTTTCCGCAAGGCTTTGCTATACCGTCCCGCTGGCGTCAGCGTGTCAAGATGCATTCTCATCGCCTGCCTTCAGGGTAATTAGACAAATGCCAGTTCGCATCAGGAGATGAGGAATAAAAATTGTCTCCGAATGATTACATCCATGCATGTACACACTTTCGAAGCACAACCACATCATCAGCCTTGCGGAAAGCACGTCCTGTTCTGAACTCGCGGCGTTAACACGCCGCACAGGGAACCGTCTGGCTCTCAGTTGGCCGTCAGTATGATATGTTTGACTGAACGATTCTTAAACCGAAGCAGCGAGACAGACAATGTTGCGTCCGATTTTCTACGCCAGCTTGCCTGACTGGACTGTCAAAAGACACACAAGACTAAGCACAAGAGAGCGAGAGCGAGAGCAAGAGCAAGAGCAAGAGCAAGAGCAAGAGCAAGAGCAAGAGCAAGAGCAAGAGCAAGAGCGAGAGCGAGAGCGAGACAGAGACAGAGACAGAGACAGAGACAGAGACAGAGACAGAGACAGAGACAGGCAACACTCGGCTGATCGTCGCACACGTCATCATACAGGCGATATCATCGACATCCGCGGAAATTGACACAATCGGCCAATTGCGGTATCTACGCACAATCCGTAACCGGTGTAAGTCAAACGCATTATCCACGTTTTCGTATGATAAAAAAGAAACGAAAGGAAGGCCCCTGCCGCTTTCGTGTGGTGGGATTCCCAGCACAGCGAAGTCTCCCAGATGCGAGCGGCAGCTGACCGGAAACGCAATACGATCAAAACAGGCCCTATTGTCCACGCCTCGAGACCTCCCGTTTTGGACGGCAATCGCCTGGTGGTGCCGACGCTTTCCGGGCGGAGGGCTGACCTGGAGTCGCCATGCTCGGTCCGTCCGCGTCCAACAATATCGACGGGGCACTTCGCATCAGAAGGTGCCGACCAGGAGGGCAGGTGTGACAGTTGTCAGCTGTTGTCATGTGGACTGAGCTAATGGAGCTAAACACCTTTGGCGGCTGAGAGTAATGGGTTTCGTAAATGCGTGAGAAATCGCAGGGCGTTTCAAAAGAACTGATGAACTTGTGATGCTTTCTTGCCTTCGAATCCCGTGGGCTTGGGCCAAAAACAACTACTTTTTGTGAATGAGACACTTAGGAAATTATGTACCATCTCATGCTTTTCAACGTAACCAGTTACGACATCCTTGCAACGCCATGAAGTTTTAAGTCTTGTGACGACGCTGCGGTGTCACAGATGTGACCTTAGCGATTCTTCAGACAAGCTTTGATGCTTGAAACTAAATTTTCATCACTCTCTTGCATGCTGGATGCGACACAGATCTTCAGAACTCCTCTCAATGGCTTCTTGGAGCAGCACTGTGCGGTGACATTAATATAGACGTCGCCTTTCGCGCAGCTCCGCACAACGAAGTCAGATGGGTTCTAGCCGGCAGAACGTGGAATTCAGATGGGTTCTAGCCGGGACAATTTGGACACCAGGTATATTCTTTTTTTTGGGGGGGGGGATCATGCCCGCCAAAGCGTCCCGGAAATCTTCTCTGTGGTTTCCAGTAGAGTATCCCAGCGCAACACAGTGCTCTAAATGGCTTCATATTGTCAGCACCACTGACGATTAAATGTACCTGACCCCTGCGGGAGCGGCGAACTTTGAGCGTCTTGATAGTTCTCCCTATTCAATGTCACCGCCCTCACGTCGTCATCTTCCAACCAAAAGGGTCCCGTCGTGCCACGTTAACTCACGGCAGCCCAACGGCGCTCGCCTCTCTGCCATTGGGGCTTTACGACGCACCCAGCTGCTAAGGCTATGTGGTGTCGCCTGCCTCTCACCCTGGCAGGAAGGGCGGGCACCGCGGGGAATCGAACCCCGTGCCTCTGGTTTCTCAGATGCGCAGCGGTTAACGCAGACGCGTTAACCACTACACTACCGGCACCCCGGCACTAGCTTCTCCAGAGGTGGTGATTTTGGCTGTTGATCACGCACCTGAGGTGAGAGTGGGCCTCGTCTCCAAGCCCCACCTGATGGATTTAGCCTTCATCCGACTCCATCATCTGATTGAACCGTTGACACAGATCTATCCTCGCTCCTCTACCCGAGCCGGTCAGAAAGTGCTGGATGTGTACTTTGTACGCGCATGATTTTAAGCGATCCCATGTGATTCTCTGGACCGTGGTGAACTAGATTTCGAGTTCTAGCGGGCGCTGGCGACAGGAGTTCTCAGAACTTCGGACAACCGACGGTCTCACTGCACCTATGTTCTCCTTTGAATGTCCGGTTCTGATTTGTCATGACTTCCACATCACTAACAGTGCATTCCTCTCGAAACTTGATGTGTCTCACAAAGCGCTTGGTGGGCGGCACTTTGAAGTCTCCGGAAGGACAGCTGGGCAGTTCTTGTCGCGTAATTAATATATTCCATAAATGTCATCAGCTTGGTCTTTAATTAAGATGCAGGAGTAATTCCAACAACTTGATCCGATGCCGTACCGCGCATAACGTAATTGTCTCAAATCAAAGAAACGTGATGGCAAGCATCTACCCACCTTCTAGAACGCTATTTGAAAAAGGAAGAATTTAATCTATAATCACTAATATGACAATTACTAACAGCGTATTAGCAAAAACACCAATATTTTGTGTGTGTGTTAGCCATACTGAGCACAGCAATACAGCTAGTGCGGTTTTCGTCGTCTTATCCCTCGGCTTAGACCGCAGCGTCTTGCATCATTCAAGGTGGGCTTCGAGCCCACGCCACTGGCAGGTTTCCGACCGGCTGTCAGCCCACCTACCGGCCGGACCACTCAGACGCCTGCTGGTGTCGGTACATTTTCCAACACGCTGCAGGTGGTTTCCCGTCTTCGCCAGCTCTGGTTGCCGAGATCCCACGTCAACCCTTCCAGATTTCGCCGACCCAGCAGACCCATGGTCTGCGGGCCCATAATCCGAACACGGCGGCGCTTGCTGGTCTGTCAACATCGATCCACGCTTTTCCCGATACGATTATTCATTTTGTTTTCAGCCGATTCCGTCTCGCGCAGCCGCGAGGCCCAGTCGTCGAGATCTCCACCTGGTTTTAACCATCGTTCCTCACTTTTTGGCAATTTGGAAGTTCTAATCTTTCCGTCTTAAGATGCGTGATCCCGTCTTCCCGATCTTGAAATGGATTCAGACGCGCGATAAAATTTTTTCCGACCATGGAACGGATTAAGATCCTTATGATGCTCAATCAACGGGCATTCTTCACGTTCATTTTGAGTGACCGTCTTTCGCATAAGCCTGGACCTATCGAAAACAGATGCCCGACGCACTGATCCCAGGACAGTCTCCAGGACACAACAAAGCACTGCCGTGCCTGCCAGCGGTGCGACGCGCGTGACTCGTACCGAGCGTGCCACCAGCAGACCAGCTTACTTGTAGGTGAGCACGGTGGCCCAGGGAGCGCAGACGGGCACGGCATACAGCAGCTCGTCCTGCTCCAGTGGTCCACCCGTGAACTCGTCCAGGACCTGGCAGTCTTGCGGCACCACCACCTGCCGGCCGGGCACACCGACCGCGCCGTCAGCGCACGCCGACTGGCGCTCTCCGCTGGCACGGTGGACGGGGTCAGGAAACGGGGGCTGGTGCTCTCCACTAGGACGGTGGACAGGGCCAGGACACGGGGGCTGATGCTCTCCGCTGGGACGGTGGACAGGGTCACGACACGTGGGCTGATGCTCTCCACTGGGACGCTGGACGGGGTCACAGCACGTGGGCTGATGCTCTCCTCTGAGGCGGCGGACAGGGCCACGGCGCGTGAGACGACACTCACTGCAAGACGACAGACATCATCACGGGAGGTTGGGCGATACGTTCCAATGGACCAGCGGACAGCATCACAGTATCTGCGACCAACTGGCTTGAGAGACGTTAAAGCATAACTGCTTACAATTATGATTGAGATGTTGACAAATTAAATCAAAAATTATTTTGGTTTTCATCACGGCTCGTCAATGTTGCTCAGTGATCAAAAGAGCACTTCAACGCAAGTGCCACGCATTGATTTACCTACAACTGGTTTCAATGCGTTGGTTTTCGCATAACTGCTGGATGTATCTCGCCTGAATGAAATTACCAGAAGTTTGATTGCTTTTTCTGGATGGAACGACTACACGGAATGTGATGTCGATTTCAATTCGGAAGCAATGACGCAAGGGGAAAAGATGTGTGTATCTTCCACACAACAGCGTCGTTCCATGTGATTTAACAACGTATGTTTATGCCACCACAATTTCATCACGCACAACTGCTCTTAATCACATATTCATTATTGCACCTAGTCTAGTTCATCAATATTTCATTGGTTCTCGATAAATAAGCGCACTAATTAATCATCACCGATAAAAGTAGAGGCCTGCACCAACTTCCAATACTAGTAACGATGTTGAATACAACTGTCACAACTGTAAGGGCAAAACAGACAGAAGTAATAATGACGTCACAGCACACAGTGAGGCACATGAGCGAATCATACAAGCCCAGGTCCCCCAGGCTGGTGGGCACCTGAAGCTGACATCGGCCCATAGCCCAAGTACCAAACAAGCAACATTTCGGTTACGCAAGCTTTGCTGACATCGCTAGCGACACAACTTGCTGCTCCATTTGGCAGGCCTGCTATTGAGGAAATATCGCATTCAATCCCAACACCCGAGGAGCGCGGATCCTCATTCTCACCCCATGGCACGCGCCGCCTGCCCACTGGCCCCGCTGAGTCCGTGCAGAGCGGCGTGCCTACCAATCACTGTCTTCTCTGACTGCAGATGCAGTAAGTGTTCCAAGAAGCTCGCACGAAGTGCCGGTGATTATTCGCCGGTCTGTGCGCATCCCGGTCGCTTCTGCCTACCGCGCCGGCCGCCGCCAGGACCGGACGACCGATCCGGCGGCCCCCAGGACAGGATGGTCGATGACGCAGACGGCCGCGCGGAGCCGAAAGACCGGGCTCTCACCTCCTCGTCGTCGCCGTCCTCGGCGTCCGCCTCCTGGCGGGCCTTGACCTCCTGGCGGCGCCGCTGCTGCTGCTGCTGACGCTCCAGCTTCTCCTGCAGCTGCTGCTCCTCCCGCTCGCGCTGGATGGCCGCGTGTGACTTGCCCGCCGACTGCAGCGTGGAAGGCGGCACGGTCACCGGCGGGGGCGACACTGCAGGCAGCGGGGCCCACAAGGGGGGCAGCAGGAAACCGGTCACCAGCGGCAGGCGGCAGCCTTGTCGTTTGCTTTTGTTTGCTTTTGTTTTTGGACTTTTCCAGTCATCAACGAAAAAAGTGAGACTCGTAACATCTTACAAGTGTCCAAAAACACCTTTCCTGGTTATGAAAATGGCCCAACCCAATCTGGAGATAAGTTGCAGAACAATGTGCTTTACTTTTTCAAACGTACTGCCGTAGGCCGCAAATCCACGAAGTAAGCTACATTGGTCTAACTACAAGACTCAGCCGATACTGAAACATGCAACTTACGGAAGCGGCACCGAAAACGCATCAGACTATTCATTTGCGTGCAACACTCATTTTAGGAGAGCGAGTTTTCCCGTAAAAGGACGTTGCAGTACTCGCTCGCCCTTTGGATTTTGGAAGCACTTCCTATTCACCCAAAGAAGCTGCCACGGGATCGCAGGGGGGTCTGCACATCATCTGCAATTAATAAAGTATCCTTTTTTCATACGCAGTCTAAAAGATCTTCCGTCGCATGACCATGTATTTTCAATCTGCGCTGTTTGCGCACAGAGGGGTCGTGTTTATCCGTGTTAATTGAAGCCATTGTCACGTTTAGCGATGTCTGCTAGACGTGCGTTTATTTCACTGCACCTTTTCTCGCCTGTATCCTGATGATGATACATAATGTATGAGAGCGTTGACGGAATACATCGTTGATAGCGACTGCTTTCCTTGCCATCAAGGTTTTACTGTTCCTATATATATATATATATATATATATATATATATATATATATATATATATATAGGAACAGAAAATGGTTATTTGGACGGATTTCCAACTAACTTATCAGAGATTCGCCCACAACATGAAAAGTTTCCACGCTGAAAGAATATTATATTTATCAAATATTACGCTACCTTATCTGTTAGTCAATATGTCGAGCTTTTCCGACCACTATGCTACAACTTTTGTCAGAAACACACTGGAGAATAATACAACCGCATTACTTATTTAGTCAATGGGACAGTCTATCTGAATTAATGTATCGTAAAAGTAAGGCTGCAGTGCCAGCAAACAAGAGAAACGATGGGCGACAAGGTATTTGGTCTGCTCGGCTTTGTTTTCTTTTGTTTTTGCTTCGCAGGTTTCATATGAGTTGATCATGCGTACGAGAGCTACTTCCTTGTGCACTCAGCTTCCACGGGCCGCGGAGTGCACCCGTGGACATGGACGTCGCCCAGGACAATGTAAGCCATTTCACACCGGACGGGTCTGACATGCCAGCCAGTAATGTAACGCTTCATCCGGCCATACATCGGCCGTGATAGGCGCATTGCTGACGATATGCGTAGCTCCGCTCCCGACAGAGGCCCCGGGGAAGCCACTCGTCTGAGTCGCGGCCTCCCACGAAGGGATTTCACGTCCAGCGATCTGCTCGGGCCGTGCCAGCGGCGACAGAAGCTCGACCGACATCACTGTGTCAGACGTTACTGTCTTCCTGTCTGTACCAGCACTGGCCGACCCTTGCCAGCGACGACAGAAGCTCGACCGACATCACTGTGTCAAACGTTAGTGCCTTCCTGTTTGTACCAGCACTGGCCGACCCGTGCCAGCGGCGACAGAAGCTCGACCGACATCACTGCGTCAGACATTACTGCCTTCCTGTCTGTACCAGCACTGGCCGACCCGTGACCTGGCCTTCTGGCAGGACCTGGACGCCGCGCGCTAAGCCAGCCAGACAGTCCGGTCATATCGTTCGTCGTCTAAATGGTTGAATTGGTCATTGGTATTGTGCTTGGTAAATTGTTCCGGACAAACATTTCCAGGATTCGACAAAATACACATGTTCGTGAGCTTAGAAAACAAATTGGATACATATTTTTCTAATTCCGATTTAATAACTTTATTTCTGAAAAAAATGCGCTCTGGTCTTTTGACCTTTGGACGGTAGAATAGCCTGTGTCCTGCCTCCGCCACAGGCATGGTCTGCTTTGCCAGACATGGCTGGCAAAACAACGCGAAACGAGAATAAATTGAACAGCCTTGGCGCCATTTTATTTTCCCCTGTTTCGCGACGCAAGTAAGCGCCATTATCGCAATATTCGCATGGCATGACATCGCAACGTATTGGCAACATCTCACCTTAACAGGTGCGGCAAAACAAACCACAGAAAAAAACGGCAGGCATCGAACCGCCGCCCTCAAGGTGAGATGCCACACGCGCTGCCTCTGAACCTCATCATTAGTTCTCAGCCTCCATCACATATTGTTTACTGGTAGCATTCACACTAGCCTCAATGCTCTCGCTGGCCACACATAAGCGTCGCTTTGTGCGCCGTCGAGTTCGGGTGATAGCGTGACTGAAGGCCCCGAGCCCGCACACCTGCCCATTACAAAAGCTTCGCGTCACCCAGACTGCATAGCCAGACTACACCTCAGTTTGCCGACTGTGTGAACAGGAAATGAAGAAATCCCAGTGGATCTTACTCAGAGCGCCCCTTCACTATAACAGTCGAAGCCTCAAGTCATTCAAATAGTGAGTCGATGCTTTGCAGTCGACTGCGTGCTTTACTGCCTAGCATCGAGTCAGTTCCAGATAACATGAATGTCCTTCGGCCAACGGCTGAATTTTACGCATTGTGAATTATGTAGCACGTTGACAGGTCACGTCTACAAAAATCACCGGTGCACCATACCCTGATTAGAAGTTCAAAGGACTGGTAGGAATAGCCGCGCGATGGTAAAGGACTGGATGGTAACACGCGTCATTTCCACCATTCCATGACTGTTAACATACAAGGGCATTCGCCTTCCCATTATCGTTGACCCAATTCACCCAACATTTCACTCGTTGAGCATTAACATGGCGCAAACAATCATTCATCTTCCCGAAATCCGCCCCATCGGGCACTTCGCAAAAGGAGCGTCATGGCCGACAGGAGCACACCTACTCGGAATTTCCCGTTAGCCTACCGTCCAATGCTCGCTCGGCACACGCCGAGGCCTGACGCGGTCATGTGTGTACCGTGACCCGCGGCCATTCAAGAAGTCGGCCACCCTGCCCGATGTGACGCGCTTATCTATCGACGGCAGCTGGGACGAATTTGGCCCATCACCAGAACTTGCAGGTCTCCGAACATCAAACAACTTGACGCCGGTAATAATTCGGGAAAATCTGACACTGAGTGCAGCTGCGTCGTAAAGCGCTGCAAGGTGCAAGCCTAGACCGTGCCAGCTCGCCGACCATAGACCGCATGAAAACAGACAGCGAACGTATTGCATTCACCTGCATCTTGCATTGCCTTTTCATTCATTGCAATTTCAGTATAGCGTGGGAAGCTGTACTGTGGGCCACGCATAAAAAAGCTCGTCCTCGTAGCTCGTTCGGTAATGGGCGCCGAACATCTCAACCCCGCGGGAGAGACACGTGATTTAGAGTCCCAGAAGCCGCTCTTACAGGGATGATGCTGGAAATGCTAATTAGCAGCTAGCCAAGGAGGTCAGGAGGCACCTGGCGACCTATCTTAGCGCCGCATGACACGTCACATGCCATCCGCAAAAACCGTTCCATGCACTGCAACTGCTCAATCCGGGAAGTGGGGTCAGGGCCTTCGCACCAAATTACGGTTAGCAACGGCATACGCAGTCCCAGGCAGCCACATTCACGATACGCACATTATTCTAGAACTGTATGCACCTCAGGCGTCTGCGCCAGGTAGTCGGGTTTGTTGATACAACTTGATTGCAGTTGGGGCAAGACAGGCTCCCTTTGATTTTCTCATCTCTTCCGTCTTCCTTCGTAAACTAAAATGTTGGCCTTCTCCTACAACGCGATGAAATCATTCATCTTGCAATACCCGAAAAATAACGGTTTCTTAAATCTCCCTGATGCTTACCCTCCCCTGATTTTCGGACGCCTCTTTGATGCACGGCGAGGCAGAGGACCAGCTCAGCAGCAAAGGGCTTTAAGAGAGAGATCGAAATTATTCAGACACTGGAAATGCTTGTGGAAGAAAAGCAAAGCTACGTCCTTTTCCTTAAAGCCAAAGTTGTATCCCGCGGGAGAGGGCTAGAATTTTAGATTTTTCAGCCCGTTGGGAGAAATGAAAAGCCAAAGAAGGAAGATATGTTCAGAACACTGCTTAACACGCCCTGTGACTAATGACACTGACATGGCATAACAGAAACATACACCATTCTGAAAAAACCGTACCATGGGTATGAATGCGGTGCACATTGGTACGCGTAGGCATGCATTGGTACGTGTATGCGACGGCGGTGGGGTGTTCGTGTAGCGCAACGGTGTTGTCTTACGACGGGTATATCGTCAGAAAAGAATACAATGACATACAACGTTGAGTGTATGGCGTAAATGCTGCATGTCTGAACCTTATTCTACTCATACAAACATGTGCAGCAGGCGTCTACGACACGAATGCGTGCCATAACTCCCAGACATCTTTCACCGCAGAAGCACATCGACTGTGAGGACGACAATTTTATCCTGAAGTGTGTTTGTAATGGGGGGATCCAGCAAAAACACCCAGCTAGATATCTGCGCACCAAAGCCCCTCCCCCTCCTCCCCCCCCCCCCCCCGCCCCCGGCCATTTTCCGCAGTGTGGCGAGACCGAGGTCAATGGAGACCATTGCGTGTCAATTTGTTGCTACCCATCACATATGCAGACAACGCCTATTTGTATCATTCCCAGGTAAACCGGGCCGGCAAATTACCAAACATTCATATTTTACCTATCATTTGTATGACATGTAACGTGCTATGCACGGGTATCACGCGTCCTCCCCGCGTCGTTGTACTGTGAAACCCAACAGCCAACTTTAAGTTGGGTGATCGATAAAATTAAGGCACAAAATGCACATAAGCTCTCCGCAAACGAGGCTTTATCATATCAGATGGATTTGTTCTTAACCGTTCCCTAGCGGATGCAAGAACGCGACTCCTTTGGAAATCAATACCACCCCGTCCGCAAGGTGCGCAATAAAGGTAGCCCATCGTTACGACACTGAAATAATGAGCCACCGCGCGGAAGACCCAGTATTTGAACACCAATTTCCCAGCAGACAAGCACGTTTCCCCAGTTGTTGCCATCGGCTCTTATTCGGTGGAGGCGGCGACACGGCAGAACAGCCAAGCTATCACTCCGCGAAAGGGGCCTTCGGTCAAAAACATAACGCAACTGGAAAGTCAATGTTTGGAAGCTTTGGTACGCGAAGCAATCTCGTAACAGCTTTGTTGGACAGCCCTATTCTCTTCAAACTGTCGCGACGTACAAAAACCAGGCCGGGGCGAAACGAAGAGATCCCCGGAGGTCCAACAAAACCTGGACGTTACGAAGACTACCGCACGATTAATTCTGGCTTTGACTTACGCAGTTAATACATTTCATTCCATTTCCGCGAGTATCAGGTTGATTCCACACCATCGCTGTGATACGTTTGGCGAACCGACGGAAGTCCGAACACGCAACGGTTCATTTACCACTACACCTGTCTCTGATGCGTGATATTTGCGGCCAAAAAGGCCCCGCACCCTTCCTATCCCCAGAATATATTTTCAGTGATGGCTCTAGCACTAAGCAACTTCGATTATTTCGCTACATGCCATCACACGTTCAAGGAATAGTTTTATTTGGGGACAGCTGCTAATGTGAGGCCTCACCGAAAAAGGAGGCAGTGGTCGCGGGAACAATCAACGTATTTGTGCCGTACATGTCACGCATAAAGGAGCACATACACATAAAGCCAAAATTATAGCTGCGTGGCTAAGCCATGCATATGTACACATGAACAAAGTGGCATACCGAAAATAGCTAACTGACGATGTCATGTGACCATAACGAAAAGGGAATATGCTTCCCCGGCCCTGTCCTTAAAAGTCATAAGGTCACTAAGTCAACAACAAACATCATTCGAGGATTATGTGAACTACAGTGAGGGAAAACCCTCAAACAGGCACCACTTGCGTGGAAGCCTGCAAACGACTGGTCGCTTTGCCGACCAACAATGCCTTACAGCAGATTTAACGTGGGCTTTTCATGCAACCTACGCAGCCATGTGTAGGGGCTGCGGGCCCAATCCCGCTGGTGTAACGCCTGTCATGCTTACTCCACTCAGGCACAAGACCCCACTGACATTCGCTAAAGTCCCGGCAAGTGCAAGACAAGACATGCGTGCACCAGCTGGAATACAGTACTGAGGGCTGTCAGTACTGGAGGCCAGCTGCGGGTCCGGTGGCTACGGGGGTAGTCCCCCGCCCCCTCCCCACATCGCCCCCCCCCCCCCCCCCGACGCGGCTGACCTGCAAGATCGCCATGCGAGCTGCCCGCTCCTCGTCGTCCTGGTCCTTGTACTTCTCCTTGGCGCGCTTCATCTTGGTGCGCTTGCCGCGCGGCTGCGGCGGCGGGGCGCAGCTCTGCTTCTTCTCCTTGCCGGCAGGCGGCGGGCCGGACTGCCTGCCGCGGCGAGTCGCCGGCTTGGGCCCGGGCAGCGGCGGGAACGGGTTGTCCGGCGACCGGGCGTCGGACGGCGAAGTGACCTCGACGGTGAACCTGGGGCAGCCCGGTCACGCAGGTCAGACCACGGGGCACTCGCGAGGAGAGCCGTCCGTGCAACGCGACGCTGAACACTCGCCTTGTTGACAATATGGTGCAAGTATTGTTGGTCAATGAGACATTCGCAGACATTGGTAAGACGTTAGAACACTTTGAATATTGAACGCGCCATTTCCTCTGTCAGTAGGTAGCTACGCGTAGGTTTACAAACAGGATCATACGCCACCCGTTCCACAGGGCCTGATCCAGAGAAGGTCGCGGTCCCGGTGCTGAGAACGTACTGGCCGCCCCTGAGGTGTTTGAACTCGACGCTGGTGTCGGGGAACACGTCCTCGGTGCCGTCTTCCGTCCCCTCTTCCTCCTCCTCCTTCTCTTCAATCTTTTCTTCATCCTCTCGCTTCCCGTCGTCCTCTCCGGCCGCAGGCCCCCCGTCGGCTCTGTCCTCCCCGCCGCTCCCCTCGTCCTCGTTCGCCGACGGTCCTCCGGCGGCCGTGTCCTCCTGATCGTCCTCGTGCGCCGGCGCCGCGCCGTCCGCCTCCTCCTCCGCCTGCTGCGCCGCCGCCGCGCCACCGGTCAGGTCCGGCGGCGCGCCGTCCTCGGCATCGAGCGTGCGCACGCGACGCTCGCCCCGGTGCCTGCCCACACGGACAGGGCCGTCACGTGCGCCAGGGCGAAACGCGCGCTCGGTCATGTCCGTACAAAATACCCGGAAATCGTTTTGGAAACTACAACCTGTGTGGATCAATGTCACGAGCAATGTTTTACATTTACATCGCGCTTCAATATATGACAATAAGTTGGTCCCCGGTCTTACGAGTTAGCCTCTCCCGCTCGCCTTTTTAATTCAACTGCCGTTAGCCAAGGACAGGTTGGCCAGCCAAGGGAACCAAAGCTACTTCCCCCCGGAAGCAAGGCTCTTGCGCAACGTGCCCCAACTACGAACCATTTACGTTGAAAACGTCTCACCTCTCCATGGAGCCGCGTGCACGCTCCAAGTGAATCGTATTTCTATTCTTGCCTCCCGCTTGATAGCGACTTACCTATCTATATGGCGCTCATTGGCTTCCCAGGCACTCACCTCTCCACGGAGCTATCCTCCAGCTTGAAGAGGACGCCGAAGCCGAGCGCCAGGTGGCAGGGTGGCAGGTAGTTCTTCTTGCCCCGCACCATGAAGCTGCCCGTGGTCAGGTACTCGCCGGTGGGCGCCGTCTTGGACACCTGGTGGGCATGCACCCACCAGGCTGACGTCACCACCTTGGCATCCCAGGCCGAGCTGGCGGGCAGTGGTCACGGTCAGTGGGGTCGGGCGGCGGTCAGCGGTAGCGGCGAACCGCGGCACGGTACAGCGGGCACGGAGTCGCGGGCCAGCCACCTCCCCCGTCCCCCGTCCCCCCTGTTTATGGGGCCGCCGCGACGCCGGAGCGACACCGCGAATCCGCCATAACAGCCAAACGCTGCTCAGTGGCCCCGGCAAGCGCGTTACCGGATCAGCCCAGATGGGGGATACGGTCCCGAACGAACACACGCGTGCTAAGCTTCGCTACATCAGCCTCAGCGGGGGGGGGGGGACGGGGGCCGTCACGGTTACGGTCTATACCCTCCACACAAAAAGAAGACCCTGCCCCCTTCGAGCAGACCCGATCGGCGACACCAGCCCGGCTGGACAGCGTCCGCCGCCAGCGGTGCCCACGCCGGAGACCCGCACCGCCCCGCAGCCGCCGCCCACCTGTTGCAGACGGCGAACGTGCCGGCCTCGTTAAGCGTCTTGGGCGGCACGTGGCCGCCGCTGGGGTTCTTCAGCACGAGCGAGGCGGCGCCGTGCAGGTCAGCGTGCACATACAGGTCCCCCGGCCGCAGGTAGCGGCGCACCAGCGTCTCGTTCTGCTGCTGGTCGCGGCCGCCCAGCACTGGCGGCCAGCAGACGGCCGTCAGACATCGGACACGGCACGACAGCACGCACGCAGGTATGTTTGAAGCGTGCTTTGCGTCTTAAGACGAAACGCGTGGACGATCTGCAACGCAGCACCCAGAGAGCGCCACACACTCAAAGTGGAGACAGAATGGAGCACAAATGCCGACGGCAAAACGGTCGAGCCCGACTTAATTTTCAGTGCGATTTAGTTGCCGCAAATTTTCCTACAAGACTGAATTGCTCACACCAACATAACTGATGCAAATCAATACTAACACAAGCCTGATGTCTCGACGCAACAACGAGAAGGGTTATGTGAAAATCCAGTCCTTTTCCATACCCAGACAACAAAACCCCACATTTCCACCGCATTCTTCTTGGCCACATACTGTGTGCTTCCAGGCTCATGCCAAGATAAAAAATGCCATCTTGGAGAGCGACAGCTACTGACCGAGGTAGTTTTCAGAGGTGATGAACCAC
Source organism: Pollicipes pollicipes (assembly GCF_011947565.3). NCBI lineage: Eukaryota > Metazoa > Arthropoda > Thecostraca > Pollicipedomorpha > Pollicipedidae > Pollicipes > Pollicipes pollicipes. Next base: position 28,181,205 of record NW_023596136.1, on the reverse strand, counting down.
AGAAACTTCTCGAACCAGTGCACGCGACGCGCCTTGTTGATACTGGCGATGGTGGCCGCCTCCTTCAGGGTCTGCTTAGTCTTCTGCTCGGCCGACTTGAGCGCCTTGAAGGACGACTCAATGGTCTTTTGCTGTTTGCGCGCAGCCGTCCGCTTCAGGTCGAAATACCTGGCGATGGACGGACAGGTCTGTCAGGCGCACAGCAGGCACCCCTGTCTACGAACAGACCTGGCAGGCGTACAGCAGACACGCCTGCCCACAGACAGACCCAACAGACGCACAGCAGACACGCCTGTCCACGGACGGGCCTGTTAGGCGGACAGCAGGCACGCCTGCCCACGGACAGATCTAACAGGCGCACAGCAGGCACGCCTGTCCACGGACGGGCCTGTTAGGCGCACAGCAGACACTCCCGCTCACGGACAGACCTGGCGGACATACAGCAGACGTGACCTCTCTGAACGACACCCTGGTGACGTGTGACACCACTGCCCTGGCGGCGACCGGTCACAGCCAGTGGCGACCTGACCTCTCTCCCTGGGCGGCCGGTCGCTGCCGTGCGATGCTGACTGACCTCGCGGCGTTGGCCAGCGCCGACAGGTCCAGATCAATGTCCACCAGCATGGGCCGCACGTGGGTGGCCTCGGCTGGCGGGTCCTTCTTCTCCGGCGCGGTGCCGTCCTCAGAGTCCTCGCCGTCCTCCTCGTCCTCGTCCTCTTGGTCCGAGTCTTCCTGGTACGGGTCGCTGCGGCAAACGTGGCGTCGGTAGAGCACGAGGGACTGAGGAACGTATCACGGATGCTATCCCGTGACTTGTTCTAGGATAAGTGAGCACAGTCTGCTTGATACTTTATCAATACTGCAGACCGTCTCATGGTCAGTACTTTATATGTCGTTTCAGTCATAGCCCCAATGATGCAGCGCTTTTCACCGACTTGTGACGGCACCGTCACTCACCAGGACGTGGTATGCTAATGCCATTCGCAACTCCCGAATTTGGCTTCCTGTTCCCTTCTCCAATTAAATATCAATCGCATGGGACCGACTCCAACTGTACCGACGCTGGTGTTCTCTACCTCCAAGGCGACCGTCGCCTCACCAGCCGCCACATCACGGGACGGTGCAACGCGCCCCGCTGTCCGCCTTACTGTAGCAGCATGGTGATGTGGTTCTTCTCCAGCTTGAGCGCCTTGATGACGTTGGCCACGGGGTCGCCGCGTTTCTGCGCCTCCTGCACGATGTGGCCGATCTCGCGCCAGTCGATTTGGTTGGCCAGCGCCGAGCGCACCACCAACGCCGCGCCGTCCACCAGCGCCGCGTTACTCGTGATCAGCTCGGCCCGCCACCTATCGTCGCGCTGCGCAAGCTCCAGTGCCTCCAGCCGCCGCTGGTGGTCGCGGCGCACGTTGTCCAGCTTTTTCATGGCATCACGTTCCTGAGGGAAGAGTAAAGCTCGGACATGTGTTTTGTGGACAAGGGTTTTCGAGTAAGTCCGGAATCAATCAAGAACCAACTTGCAGGCATTGGGTGTTCGTCGAGACATATTTCCGGTCTCATAAAGGCCGTTACGTCGCGCCGATAAGCAGCTGTACGTTACGAGCGCGGCTTTATAGTGACCTTTTGCTCGCGAGGATTCCTTCGCCAAATAACTCACAGTCTGGAATGCACTTATCCAGCAGTTTGGCAAGCACATCACGGGACTGAGCGCACGTCACAGTAATCACATTGGGAGACTGCTCGCGCAGACCTCCAGAGTAACGACTAACGCTTACGGATTACGTTTCGGTAGCCAGGTGGACCAAGCTTAACTGAACGGTCCTCTCGTGTATTCGGTCAGCACGATGCTGTGCCTTGATGCTGTGCACTTCAATGCACCAGTGACGGTGCCAAAGCAGCAGCAAACACTTCGCCCGCAAACGGCCCGGGACGTAAAGCCAGACAGCTCGCGTTACACTCTATGTTTCGCTTGGCAGTGACCTCTAAGCACTTCGGTCAGTGATCAGCAACAAACAGCCCCATTTTCCACTGTTCCAAAGTGTTTGAGCTCGGGCTGGGAGACTTGCGAAGAGACGAGACGATTATGTGGAGGGTGCCACATAAACCCCGAGCTAAATGAAGGGAAAACGGAGAACGCAAAACGAGGTAACACTAGGGACACACCACAGCCCTTCCCCAGGCGATGGCTCCTGTCACAGCGCGGAGCGGTGCGGCGCGATCGGTTGGCGGCCGCCGCCTGACGGCCCGGGGTCCTCGCCCACCTGTTGCACAGCTTTCATGTCCAGCTTCTGGCTCTCCAGCTGGCTGAAGAACTGATCGACGGCGGCGGTGAAGCTGAGGTAGGTGTGGTGTGGCTGACCGGCGTGCTGCCGCAGCAGCAGCGGATGGAACTCCTGGTAGCCGAGCAGCTCCGTCTCGGCCGGGCCGCCGGCGCCCCGCCGCTCCACCTTGTAGGTGATGACGCCCTGCACGCCGGCCGGCCGCGAGTCAGCCAAACTCACGCGGCACGGACGGGGGTCATGCAGAGGTCAGAACGCAAAGGTTCCCTCGCTAAACCACACACATGGGCTCACACCGCACACGACAGCGGCTCCATAGGTGCCTGGTGACCGCGCCCGTCCCAACAAAGCTCACGTCACACGGCGGAAGCGCTCCCCTCACAGCGCGCCTGCGACGAGCCCAGTCGTCGGCGGCGTGGCGCCCAGCACGACCGCGTCAGAGGGAGGCGCGCGGCGCCGTCATCCGTACCCGGAACTCGTGCTGCTCGCCGCGCAGAACGGCCTCGCCGGCGCGGACGGCGGCCACCAGCCGGTGCAGGTGCTCCGCCGGGTGGAACTCGTGCCCGACGCGCGCCGCCGCCGGGAAGCCCGCCTCCAGCAGCAGGTGCTCGATCAGCGCCGCGCCGAAGTCTGCCGGCCGCCGCGGAACGTCAGGTTACGACACCCGGCTACCCGGTGGTGCTCTGACCAGAGCCGTGTAACTTACAACACCGGCCTGGACAAGGAAGGAGCTCTTGACCATGTCTTTATGGCATGTGAATCAGGCCATCTACAAATCAGTACCAACAACTCGGAACAACATTGAAAATTGCACTGATGATGGTAAAAAAATCTGAACAGGCTGACATAAGCTAAAGATGAAGGGGAGACACATCTTTTTTTAATGAATCAGGTCGAATTTCATACAAATCTACACTTTAGGAAATTACTGTTTCACATGGTTGTCAGCATTTTGGAACAGCAGCACGCACTGTCAGTTGGTCGGCGCCGACGAGGATGCCTTAAGCCACCCTCAATGCACAAATACACCGGGAGCGCCGACTCAAATGACGCAAAAGTCCAACATCCTCCAGGAAGGGCCATCCACGAGCCAGGCTGGACCACCAGGTCTCCCATGCCGTCTGCTGGCCGCGGGTTGACGCCATACCCAGATGGGGGTTGATAACCTTCTTGAGCACGTCGCCTTCCTTGGCGGCGCTGACCACCTCCCGCAGCTGCTCCTCGGAGCGCGGCTGGAACGGGCGCGCCTTCTCCACCGGGTACACCTCCTTGGACGCCAGCCTGACGGCGGCCGGCATCACGCCGTTACCGCCAGTCACGGGGGGCGGGGGGGGGGGGGGGGGAGTGCAGCAAATCATTTTGAATTGGGCATAATCCAGTTAAAACACATCAAGCCAGTTCAAACCATGCATCCACACCATTCTGCCACCAGAGAGGTCATCCCTTGAGGGACAACCTCATGTCCCTTGACACCCCCACTGCCAAGTGAGTGCTCAACTGACACCCCGAACGCGGACTGAGCGTCTGCCGGACACCAGCGCCACCTGGTGGGTGCTCACCTAACACCACCAGCGCCCCTACCTGACATTGGCACCGCCTGGTAAGCGCTCTCCTCACAATCCCAGCGCGAAATGAGTGACTGCCTGACATCGGCGCCGCCTAACGGGCCCTCACCTGACGCTCTCAGCGTCGGTGCGCGGCCGCAGGATGTTGAGGATGGTGTACTGGTGGTCGGTGAGCACGACGTTGCCGCGGTCGTACACCTCCAGGATGACGTGGTGCGCCACCTCACCCGAGCCGAACTGCAGGTCCACCACCCGGTCCACGCCCAGCTGGCGGATCGACTCCAGCCGCTTGTTGCGGATGTGTTTGCGCAGCTGCGGGCCGCAGGTCAACCGCGTCAACGGCGCCGCCCCCGTCACATCGACCGAGACCGGCGTCCGTCACCTGTTCAGCTACAGTACGCAGTGGAGCTACACCACGCTTTAAGAGACTCCCTGGCAGCAATGTGGAGTGGACATTCAACTAAGATGCGAGGATAGTCAGGCAGAACAGCAAAATGCGCAGTATGAGTTAATATACGTGTAATGCGCACAACACACGACGGCTACGAACTTACACCACATACACCAGCCAAAAGATGCTATTCTAACATCTGTTGCCCTCCACAGAGCGACTGGCAAACGCTCCCATGCGGTGCCTCCCACCTTCATGGAGAAGCCGGAAGGCGCCGGGTTTTTGGGCCACTCATACTCGGTGGCGTGGATGCGGCAGCCGGACTCCAGCAGCAGCACAGCTTTCTGCTCCGGTCGCTGCAGCTTGATCAGGTAGGTCTTGTGGTCGGCATCATACACCTGCACTACACGCATGCCCACCAGCCTGCAGAGCCAGAACAGCGGTCGTGAGAGGGCACAGGCTGCTGGCCGCTAGTCACTGAAAGCCCAATATCACTGTTGGTGGCTGTTGATTGCTCACAGCGGTGAGGCGACCTTTGCAGGTATACAGCAGTACTCAGTGTGCCTCAGAGTGGTACCATGATCACCTGGGCATTAACCACAGACACAGCCCACCCACAAAATGTATGTGCTTCATGAAATGGGAGAGTGTTGTTATACAAGGGCATGTTTGGAAAGATGTGGAGTTTAATACAAGAAGGATGCTCACCTCTCATTCAACTCCGCCACCATGGCGATCAAGTCAATGGTGGTAAACTTTGACTTCATCTTGGCTTTCAGGAGGCCCGTTGAAGGTTATCTGGAAAAAAGAGCTGCCAGTTACCACCATTTTGCAAGCAGGGTATCCAGCACATCGGTAACCAGCTTATGTGAAGAACACTGCAGCACCAATTGTAGGTTTACAGTGGTCACGGTATACATTGCTACCTCATGTTAAAAAATAGCATTGTACATCAGCTGTCACTTTTAAGGCAGAACCTATTGTAATAATCGTAAAACTGGTCATCTAAACTCTTACCTTGGAACTTAAATATCTATGATAGCGAACATCCGAGTGCCGCAAACACGCAGCAACTGCGGCCCCAGCGCCATTGCTACGCGTGATCATAACATTACTGCGCATCAAGAACCATACAAATGTATGGGGCCAAGGTAACAAGGATCCAATGAAATATGTTTCTTGCATATCCAAGCAGTCTTCCATACAGATTGGTCGACATCGTGGGCAAATATGATGTCTTTGGGTGGGGAATGAAAAGCAAAATGAGAAGATGGTGGCTAAACAAAACTTCTTAATATCGTGCATATATATATATATATATATATATATATATATATATATATATATATATATATATATATATATATATATATATATGACATGGAACATGAATGCCAATGGGACACTGGGTTGAAGGGGATGGGGTGGGGAGGTTAGGTTAGGTTAGGTTAGGTTAGGTTAGGTTAGGTTAGGTTAGGTTAGGTTAGGTTAAGTGAGGTGAGGTGAGGTGGGGTGAGGTGAGGTGAGGTGAGGTGAGGTGAGGTGAGGTGAGGTGAGGTGAGGTGAGGTGAGGTGAGGTGAGGTGAGGTGAGGTTGGGTTAGGTTAGGTTAGGCCAGGTTAGGTTAGGTTAGATTAATTTAGGCTAGGCTACACTACACTAGGTTAGGTTACATTAGGTTAGGTTAGGTTAGGTTAGGTTAGGTTAGGTTAGGCTAGGTTATGTTAAGTTAGGTTAGGTTACACTAGGTCAGGTTAGATTAGGCTAGTTTAGACTATGTTCTGGACTATTCTGGCCTGTCTATTTTATAAACATACCTACATGTGACAAGAAACATATTTCATTGCATTATTGTTGTTACCTTGCCCCCATACATTTTTTATGGTTCTTGACAAGCAGAAATATTGCAACTATGCAATGATAATGCGGAAATGGTGCTGGGGAGTCCAGGCAGTGGAGTGTATGGGGCGCTCAGGAGCTCGCCACCATGGTTATTAAAATTTGATGGTAGGGACATGAATCTACCTGTTTTATGATTATTTACAATATGTTCCACCTTAAACATGATGAATGATGTACAACATTTTTCCTAACATAAGGTACCAATGTATACCTACAACTTTACAGCTGTTTGGCCCCTGTTCACCCTGCCATATGTCATAGCCATCTTTCAACCCATTTTGATATCATCTGAACATAATATCATTTGTATATGGGATAAATCTGGGCAGAATATACATTTTGGCAACAGTCAGGTAAATCCCTAAATGCAATTAATGATATCATTGAGATTTTTCTCTCCTAAGCAAAATTCCTCAAAAAGCCCAATCTGGATCCAGTCTGCTAAAAATCCATTCATTGCCACAGACACCCATGCCATCTAAGTACTGAAATTCTCTCATGTGCACTGGACTCCAACAAGGTAAAGTTGGGCTGAATTTCAAATCCTTTTTAAGTGAATTTTTTGTAGCATTTTGCCTCAGATTAACCAACCAGCAATATGATGGCTTGAAGCATTAGCTCCTTATGTGGTTAAATTGACATCATCTGCACATAACTTAAAGAACTTAAATTCATGGAGTACATGTGCTGAGATCGTTGCCACAACTCAGTATTTATGCTGGTGTTACCCAGTCAGACATGTGCCATGGCTGCATAACTCACATTTTTTTGGAGTCTGGAATCAAATATGAAGTTTGCATGCCTTTAAAGCTTACCCCACCAGCTGATGCAGAATCTGCATCTCATCAAAGCCATCATAAATTACTACTACATTCCATTACCTCAATACATCTGTCAAGCCATCACATGCGTCACCTCTCCTATGGCCCGTCTCATACATTGACCACAAAACGAGGGACGTTTGCTATTTGATCCAAAGGTTCCCCAAAGCATTCGCGTTCCCACCGAGAGGATCTTGACAAAAATGGAACAGTATTGCACAGGTTTCCCTTTTCAAAAGCGCGCCGATTGCATCGGGTCCGCGTACACTCACACCCAAACCATGCGGAGACCCCTCAGCCCTCCATGCGGACATGTGACGACATGGCGGACGCGATGCCGTGTAGAGGGATGGACGTGATGCCTGGCCAAGGTACTGACAATCTAGCAGCAGATTGATATCCAATTGCCAGTTGGATATTGCGGGGCGCCTGGATTGCCTTGAAATTTGGAGAGCAGGGCCTTCTCAACACCCTGTTTCCGAAAATCACTGTCTCTGGGGTGGAATTTTGCGTAATTTTCGAGTTATACGCTGCGTAACATCCCAATGTGATATTGCGGGGCGTCTCGATTGCCTCCAAATTTGGTGTGCAGGGCTTCTCGACACGCTGATTCCGAAAATCACTGCCTTTGGGGTAAAATTTTGCGTAATTTTTGAGCTGTACGCTGCGTAACATCCCAATGTGATATTGCGGGCGTCTTGATTGCCTCCAAATTTGGTGTGCCGGGCCTTCGCAACACGCTGATTCCGAAAATCCTCGCCTTTGAGGTGGAATATTGCGTAATTTTCGAGTTATACGCCGCGTAGCACAACAGTTGGGTATTGCTGGGCGTCTCGATTGCCTCCAAATGTGGTGTGCAGGGCCTTCTCAACACGCTGATTCCGAAAATTTCTGCCTTTGGGTAGAATTTTGCGTATTTTTAGAGTTACACGCTGCGTAACATCCCAATTTGATATTGCGGGGCGTCTCGATTGCCTCCAAATTTGGTGTGCAGGGCCTTCTCAACACGCTGACTCCGAAAGCCACTGCCTTTGGGGTGGAATTTTACGTAATTTCCGAGTTACACGCCGCGTAACATCCCAATTTGATGTTGCGAGGTGTCTCGATTGCCTTGAAATTTGGTGTGCAGGGGCTTCTCAACGCACTGATTCCGAAAATCACTGCCTTTGGGGTGGAATATTGCGTAATTTTCGAGTTATACGCCGCGTAACACAACAGTTGGATATTGCCTAATTTAATGATATTGTAATTTTCGAGTTGTACGCCGCGTCACGTCCCATTTTGATATCGCAGGGCGTCTCGATTGCCTTGAAATTTGGTGTGTAGGGCCTTCTCAACACGCTGATTCCGAAAATCACGGTCTTTAGGGTGGGATTTTGCGTAACTCCCGAGTTATTCGACGCGTGACACCTCAGTCGCGCTTTGGAATATGTGTCCTGGAATTCGCCTTTGGGCCTGTCCGTATCAGTTCATTGGAGAAGGTCAGTTCGCGACATGTGAGTGATAACCGTGTGGTATGTGATATCATTGACTTGGTGATATCACCCAGTGGCATCCCTTTCAGCTTTGTTTCTTTTCTGACCTTTAAGGTGGTTGAGTGATAGTCCGACGTAGTTACGGGCATTGTTTGTCCTGACCAAAAAACTGACAAGATGTCGCTGATGATCAAACCAATCGTGCCTCACTGCTGGAGCATGAAGATTTGGGTGATGTCACCGTCTGTCTTATCTCCCAAGGACGCTGGTGGAGCAGCGCATGCTACTTGTGCACGCCATGCCCATGTTGTTGGCTGGCCGGCCACATCAGCCCGCTGCTCCTGACCGTGGTGGAGACGCTGCACTTCGCGAGCCTGCCGGACGGCGGTAGCGACACACCGATGGTCAGGGGGCCCGCCAGCTGATAGCCGGCCGGACGGCGGCGTCGACACACCGGTGGTCAGCATGTTGAGAAGGCCCTGCAAACCAAACTAGGAGGCGATCAAGACGCCCCGCAATATCCCACTGTTGTGTTACGCGGCGTATAACTTGGAAATTACGCAAAATTCCAATCCGAAGACAGTGATTTTCGGGATCAGCGTGTTGAGCAGCCCCTGCACACCAAATTTGGTGGCAATCGAGACGCCCGCAATATCACATTGGAATGTTGCGCAGCGTATAACTCAAAGATTACGCAAAATTTCACCCCAAAGGCAGTGATTTTTAGAATCAGCGTGTTGAGAAGGCCCTGCACACCAAATTTGGAGACAAGCGAGACGCCCCGCAATATCACATAAGGATGTTACGTAGCGTATAACTCGAAAATTACCCCAAATTCCATCCCAAAGGCAGTGATTTTCGGAATCAGCGTGTTGAGAAGGCCCTGCACACCGAATTTGGAGGCAATCGAGACGCCCGCAATATCACATTGGGATGTTACGTAGCGTATAACTCAAAAACCACGCAAAATTCCACCCAAAGGCAGTGATTCTCGGAATCAGCGTGTTGAGAAGGCCTACACACCAAATTTGGAGGCAATCGAGACGCCCCGCAATATCACATTGGGACGTTACGCAGCGTATAACTCTAAAATTACGCAAAATTCCACCCCAAAGGCGGTGATTTTCGGAATCAGGGTGTTGAGAAGGCCATGCACACCAAATTTGGAGGCAATCGAGACGCCTCGCAATATCCAACCGTTGTGTTACGCGGTGTATAACTCTAAAATTACGCAAAATTCCAAACTAAAGGCAGTGATTTTCGGAATCAGCGTGTTGGGAAGGCCCTGCACACCAAATTTCAAGGCAATCGAGACGCCCCGCAATATCCAACTGTTGTGTTACGCGGCGTTTAACTCAAAAATTGCACAAAATTCCACCTCAAAGGCAGTGATTTTCGGAATCAGCGTGTTGAGAAGGCCCTGCACACCAAATTTGGAGGCAATGGAGACGCCCCGCAATATCACATTGGGATGTTACATAGCGTATAACTCGAAAATTACGCAAAATTCCACTCCAAAGCCAGTAATTTTCGGAATCAGCGCGTTGAGAAGGCCCTGCACACCAAATTTCAAGGCAATCAAGACGCCCCGCAATATCTAACTGGCAATTGGATATCAATATGCTGCTAGATTGACAGACGTGGCCAAGGTCATTCGCAGCAAAGCGATTTCCAGCTCGCATGATCTGGGCGAATGCGGCGCAGTTATTGAAGGTAGGCACCGCGGCTATAGGTGCCAGCTGATGGTGACGTTTAATCGCGAAAATCCCATTTCATGAAGCGACGGGACTTGCAATTTGAACACAAAGCAAATATAACTTGCGTCTGAGAGTGAAGCGGATGTAGCGCGTTTACTGGGCCGCAAACTGGGGCTACGCCCTAACTATGCGTGAGTGAATTTGGTTCGTGAAGGACGAGTGTCCTGCGGATGACAAAATTCAACGGAGGAGCAGAACCGCACCAGAGTGGACCAATCGCGTCTGAAGAGAACAATGAAAGTTTTAACAAAAACAATGAAAAGCTCGGAACATAACAGATCGGAGCAAACAGGATAAAGGTGAGGACGAGAAGAACCGGAAGAGCTGAGGACGAACGGACGGGACCAGACCGGACCAGGCTGAACCAGGAAAATTGGAATGGGCGGTGTAAGTCGGAACACTCAGTTCGGATCGGATTGGATCGGACTGCACCGGATCAGATTGAACTGGGCTGGAATGAACCGTAATGGACCTTGTAGAGGGCCCGAAAGGACCGGAAGGCTCGAAAGGGGCGGAATAGTCTGGAAACCAAATGGGGTAAGTGGACTGGACAGAGCCTGACAAGGCTCAACTGGATAAAATCCAAATGGTCGCATCAGAGTTGACGGAACCCAGCGAATGTACTGGGCCGGACTAGACAGATGACTGACCATGACTGAAAGGCACAGCATGAAGACAGGAAAAGTAGACCGGACTCCACCAGGCCTGGCTTGGTGCTCGGCTAGACCGAGCTGGGCTGAGCCTGAACGGACCATCGATGTTTAGTAATGGACAGAAGGGACCGCAGATGAATGAAGGGGACTTAAAAGTCAGAAGAGTTTGATGAAGACAGATAAGATCAGGACTGGGTGGACTTGACCGGTTCAAACAGAAAGGACTTACACAGCGCCCGGAACGGGTCTGAGACAACCACGCCCGACCGAAAGGAAGTTGACTTCCCAACTGGGTTCTTTAGCTTCCAGTTGCCGTAGGGAAAGAATAAGACACCGGTGAGATGGTCTCGTGAAATTATGAAGAAAGCACAGCAAATTTAGGAACTTACGTGAAGTGCAAAGTCACCAAAAGTCACGAAAAGACAAAAGCGTTGTCCTGATAGATGCAGTTAAATCTATGTTAACACGACAAGACGGATATTGAGGGCACGAAAATAAGTGTTCAGACTGTGCTGATGGGAGTCAATTCTGACCACTTCTGCTCCTTCACAGGAGTCTAGTCAGATTATGTCGCCGTTCAAAATTGGTCTACGTGCAGGCTATAATAACGATACTTTTTCGCGATGTGCCTCTGACTAAGTTGATCTTATTACGGACAGCTGTTGTGTATTCCAGACACAATACTGTCGTTTAGAGTTGACGTGGAGTTCATCTGAGGTCAACTTTGGTCAAATATATCAACTATTTAAATAAATAAATTGAAATGTTAACAGGTTTATGTGACCAGTATAACGTTTTTATGCGGTCAGAAACGGTGTGTTGTACATCTGTAGGCATTCGAGATTGCATAACTGTTGACTACATCACAGATAGTCCCTTTGACGCCTGGCAGTGTATTTGTAACAAATTGAGAAGAGGCACGTTGGTACATCAAATTATACGACGTCATCAGTTTCACAAATACGATAAGGAGATGGTTACACGCGTTCCGCCCGTTAGTCTAGCCTCTCCGCTACTGACGACACAGGTCATTGACCTAAGATGACCTCATATGACCTTGCATATCACCACGTGGCGTATTGTGACCTTATTATGCATAAGAATGACATCACAGCATGTTTTCAGTGGAGTTTTCTAATTCTGCGTCCAAAATTATCCTATCAGATTACCTATTTTGACCTCAGCGTGTGTTTTGCAGAGGGCACTCGTAGAGGTCAGTCATTACCTGGGCCAAGGTGATGTGCATTGTGGTCGAATGATAGCTGTGCATATGGGTTAGTACTTTTCCCTCACAATCAGACAACAAAACAACACAAAATAGTAAAAAGCTGCATTATTTACGAAAACAATAAAAATTGACCTGCCTTCAGGTCGCTGACGTTGCCTGTTTGGAAAAATATGAAACGAACAGGCTGCAGGTACTTTCGTGCTCTATTGCTATTGTAAACATTTTCACCCACGGCGGCGCGGCGCTCGCGTGACGTTCCGCGGTCGGCATGGCGCGGGCGCTTGGAACGTTAGTCGAGCGCCGTCCTTGCGCATGGCGCGGGCCTCGGCTGTAAACGGCACCAGGGTTTAGCTGATTTGGGGAACTCTCGCTAGAGGGCAGGTGGCGGCCGTGCTGGCTCGGGAACCCCAGGCTGGCCGCCGAGCGATGGAAGGAGCTCCGAATCAGGTGTTCCAGGTGCCATGGCGAGGTGGTGCGCATGCGCAATGGAAAGGCTAGTATCAGTCCGGCGTCACACCCTTTGTAAGCCGCGGGTCTCGGCCACCCGTGGCACTCCGCACCGTGGCCCCTCTGGGGTAGGTTCCTGGGGACGGGCCAAAAAGTGCGGGACTCTGCGGCCTTTACGGGAGTCCTTCATGTGTTTGTAAATGACTGTACGCATAAATCCGACTTGTATGAAATGTGCGATTGATCTTTATTCACTGCTCAGGCTACCTCCGAAGCGAGCGACTATTTTTGGAGCTGAAGGGTAGCGGATTAAGATCTTTAAAAGCATTCCAGTTTGAATATGGCTATTGATCAAATACAAATGTGCAGTGTGCATATTTTCCCCCTCCTGGTGCGCTGTGCCGGGGTTGCTCTGCGGTGAACGCTAAACGAACTCCTCCCGGGCCGCACAGGCGGAGCAAGTATGCATTAAATTGAGCCACGATGCATGGACGTGGCCACGAAGTGCAACGTGGTTCTTTCACGGCGAAGACTGGCGCGAAGCGCTGGCCAGCAACGCGAGAACTTTACACTGTAGCAAGTTCGAACAATGGCAAATGAAAACTTAATTGTGGCTGAAGTTTTTCGGAGGCTGATCTCTCTGATTTGACCTAGACCATCGATCTTGGTAAATCAAAACTTCGAGCTGACTCAAAGAACGCTGAATGGCAGATGAACAGGTATCAAAAATTGTCTGTTGCTGCGAGCGCTAATTTTTTACCCGTGCTCGAAAATCCGTAGGGGAAGTGCACTTCCTGCGGCCGGGCGCGGGTTACGGGTATGCATCGGGGACTGGGCCCGAACGGGGCTCTTTGCCTGAGCAGGCCCGGACTGTACTGAACTTGAATGGTCTGGAATGGTTTGGAAGCGAAGAAAAATGGACTGCAAACAAAATTGTTCCAAATCGGAGAAAATCGGATCTCGCACAAGACGTGGCCCAAGCGACGGTTGTATGGGGTAATAGGTTCCTATGAAGCCGTTTTCAGTAACGCGTCGTGCGAGGGTCTTATCAACTTACGGAAAAAGTGGCACCGGCGGCTGGGCTGATATTCGGGTTTCGAAAACTGCTATGCATTGCAGGCCACAGAGCACACTTGCAAATAGTGCTATGAAAATATCGCGATCCAACGCTCTGTGCTCGACTGTAAACTTTCGAAAAGCGCTGCCGTTATTTCAGTGATACATGGTCCATGTGACTTACAAGGGCACTATGCCCGCCACGGAAATTCTTTGAAAAACGTGTTACCATTACGGGTGTGTCGACAGACATCGAATGCAGTTGCAGAGTTGAGACACGCCGCAAGCTTCCTTTTTGTGAGCGCAGAGCCGAGGCTCAACATCCAGTAACTCATCGCTCTAGTGCCATGCCAACCTGCTGAACAAAATGGCACCGGCATCCGGGCGTGATGCTTGGTATCGCTCGATAGCCCTGAACGAGTCCCATCAAACGAGCATGGCATCACGCTCCGCGCGTAACCGCATCTATTTTGAAACGCTGCCGTAGTTACATAGCGTTGTCGGTTGAACTTGGACGCCTTTGCTGGCCACCACAAAATTTATTTAAATGCCCCCATATTATCGTAGGTGTGTCGACGGGTGCCGAAGGGAGCTGTTAAGTGGCAGCACGCTGCCAGGATTTTTTTTCTATAAGCGCGAAGCGGACACACGCGTTTCAATCAGACATCGTGGAGGGCCATATCAACCTCGTGAAACAAATAGCAATGGCGGATACTCTCGATGTTTGAGCGTTGTTTGATAGCCCTGCACTAACGCTATAAGGTGTGCTTGTTCCCACTCTCTGTGCTAGATTACACACAAATAATCTGTGGATGCTGCTGTATATTCTCGCATGGCCATTTCACGTAATTTTTACGCAAATGCCGCTGTGCAATTTCAAAAATTCTTCCTTATCAACGTAAATCCGTCGCCAGATTCTGATTAAATGTAAAGAGAAGTGATACACTGCCAGCCAGCCGACGTCATTTTATTTGGGCGGGCGCTCCACGGTGGTACCGAAAGTGAGCTGTTCGTGAATCCACTATAGTTCTTGTTTGTAAAAAGCGATGCTGGTAGTGTCACCATTTTGCACCTGCATTCCGCACCTGCCGATAAACCTGCCGTGACTAGGACGTATGCTTAAGAATTTTGCGGTGGCCACCGGCGATGTCAAAATTCACGCGGTGACACTAAGCGTGAAAATACGGGAGCGTTGCGACAGCATAATTTCAACCGAGCGCCGAGAGCGCGACTGTGCATATTTTATGGAGCGATGCGGTGCCGTAGGACGACACCCACCCATCGGGCCCAGTCGCCAGCTCTATTTTTTCAGTAGGTTGTTATGGGGCCGTCAGTATATTACGTCACGTATGAAGGGGAGAGGGGGTGAATAGAGCGTAACCGAAGTGCAACAAAAAAGAGGGAGGAAGGCAGCGTGCTGCCACGCTCTAGTTTGGCTGCAAAGCATGCTAAGGTCTTTAAATAAGACGTTTAAAACTTTACAACTAGACATCGTTGGCTGTCTCTCATGACAGGCATCACGTCCGGCTTTGTTTCGCACATCTAGCTCAATTGGGAGCCGAACAGCTGCTGCCCTGTTAACGTTACGCTCAATACAGGGTAACCGGGGAGAGAGGAGTTTTGTTGCCCAGTTTAACCAATGTGCAACCATGGAGAGAAAGGGGTGAACAAATTGCCAAAATTGCGCAGCGTCAATCATGGACGGCTCATATAACACTCACTTGGCATTTTTTAAAACGCGCATGTTCGTTTAGCCCTCACAAGAACAGACCGCAAATTTATCGCCGCTTTTCACCCGCATTCGGCAGCTATCAACAAATCCACGATGGCACGAGCACATTTCGAGGAGCTTTTTGACGGCCAGCAATACCATCACAATCCACATGGAAACATTATAGGTAAATTTAAGGTAGCGTTTCAAACATGCGCTTGATCGATCGTGGAAAGTGCGACGTTCGGGTTTGATAGCGCTGGTGCAGAGCTATCGAACGACACCCAAATAACGGCCGCCGGCACCGGCACCTTTTCGCCCAGTAGGTCCATGATGCTCGCGCGGTGTCTCATTGGCAGGCTCACATGGAATCACTATGCGTGGTGGCCCGGTTATGAATATTTGATAACGCTGAGGTAGGATCACGCATGAGGTTTCCATTTGCTTCTGACGTCGTTGGAGGCCACCATATGTTATGTTTTTTTTTTTAATACGGCCTTCTCGCCGTTTGTTTTCGGCATGTGCTGAATGCAGGTACAAAGTGGCGTCACGCTGCAAGCGTTTTTTTCTTAAAGCACCTAGCCTGCCTTCCCATGACATGGCTTCAGAGGGGAAAAGGGCCAATCGACCCACTCAACAAAGTGACACCGGAGCCGAGCAGGATGTTTGGGTGTCATGCCATAAGCCTGAATTGGTGACAGCACGCGGGCAAAGCCCCATCCTCCTCGCTCGGATGCAATTCATTTCGAAACGAAATGCTTCCTTACGTACCTGAATGCGGACAAATACTTGGACGTTTGGAAATTTACACTTGTCCGTTTTCGGCTTGTTTATTTTGAATGAAAAATGCATCATTGGTATGTCAAATATAAATATCCACCTTAAAATCATCAAGCTGCCCTCACTGCAGCCATGCACACCTAACCATATTGCTAATTTTGCTAAAAGAAAAACTAGACGCACTATTTTGACCACAACAGGAAATTGCTATGCCAAGAAACGCCGGCACTAATTTTCGATCACGCTTGCTTATTGTGGTGCAACAGGAGATATTCCACGCTGCCTACTTTCTGGCACAGGAGATATTCCACGCTGCCGACTTTCTGGCACAGGGGATATTCCACGCTGCCTACTTTCTGGCACAGGAGATATTTCTGGCTGCCTACTTTCTGGCACAAACACGCCTGTTTTGATCGATAGCGCTGGTTGGAGCCTCCTCGTCCATCAGCAGTGGCAATGTTGTACAGCAAAGAGTAAAGGCAGAGTAGCGTATCTACATACTACCACAAAATATAGCGGAACGAATGCTTGGAACTCGTTCCGTCTGCTATTCAATTACTTTGGGTTAGGTATCGCAACAGCACAATTTTATACGGCAAGCAGCACTATTTACACGAAGCTTGGCTCCGGTCGACTTGGACGGCCTCATGAAATCTTCGCATTTTGGGAGCGAGTCTTTGGCGATGATGTCGGCCAACCGAGTCTACGTTATGAATGGGAGCCTAAGTTGCAAAGTTTGAACGGGGTTGGAATGCTTGGCATAACGTGTTTTTGTCGGAATAGGGAATTATAAGCTCTCATGCAGTGTATGACGAAGCATTCAGTCACAGGCTTTCCTGAACAAATATCTCCCCCTGGCGTGGATAAAACCAAATGGGCCGCTGTTTGATACAATGGTTGTGTTCGTATGGCTCAGCGAAGTTCTTTATGAACAATTGTTGGGAAGAGGCTTAATTTCAATGATATTTTGTAAGCCATTGAACATTGCAAATTCTTGAGGAACGATGCAAGAAAACTTGTTTTGCAGCCGGGGTCGTGCGGCATACACCTAATCTAATGAGGCATATTTACAATTAAAGGTAGACCTAATGAGCGTCAGCCTCGTGGAAATTCATTTGTAATGATATTTTTGGTGATAAATTTCGCCGAATTTGATTTTAATCGAGCTAGCCTAAGTTTTGTTTCGGGCTGATACTTCATGAATCAGTCATAGGCAAGATATAATTACCTGGACCAAACGCTAATTTCGCAAACTACATATCACTGCTTTGAAACTCGCTTCAATCCTAATGAAGAGCAAGTTCCCACAATTAATCCCTGATTGATTCGACTCAGCCGAACCTGGGTCATATGCCTAATGATAAACTTTAATGTCACCTAGCAACAAGCTTCCCATTGCGTTTCACTCGGAGGAAAGGGGGTTTTCATCGTCAGCTCTATGCGCGACAAAAGCACTGCTGACACCAGCGGCTCATCCGAAGTCATGCACATTCGACGTGGGCTCCAACAGTGGATCTTGACAACCTGGTGAAACGAAAGGAACCCCAGATAACTATACAGAAATTAACGATGATCGTAACAGAAAATTTCCTCATTGAACTAGTCTGTGACAGGCAATGGCTGTGACAGCCTGTGACAGGCGGCAGCTGCCATCGGACCGTCACCTGCCGTTACCCGTAGCAACGAGCGAGCTGTCATCCCCTGCCAGGTGTCGGCTGGTGTCACTTCAGCATGTGCTGCTAGACCAGAACATCAGACGTGCTGGGTTTCTTCAGCCGCTTTTACAGACGAACGCCGCCGTCACTGGAAGCGCCATCTCGCTCAGCTGGGGAGGCCGCTGACCTGCGCTGGACTGCTGGACCCGGGCCGGGCCGATGACGTCGGCACCGGTGGCGTATTCAGCTTTAGCGCCACGGCCGATCCGGGTGGCTCGCTTTGCTATTCAACAAACGTGCGCGGACAACAGCCGGCATCCCGCGCAGCGCGGTGCCGCTCCCGCGACAGGACTCCCAGCTGGCTTGATAACTACTGACAGCGTTTTTTAACTTGCGTGCCTTTACCGTGAATGCGACTCTCAGAAGGTCAAGCTGGACATTTGGAAGTGGGCTGGAGTCATTCACCAATTCCGTGATGTGGGATGGAGTCATTCACCAATCCCGTGATAGTCCACGTTAGAGATGCCGCAGATTTGTCCAAGCGTGACAAAATCGCCGGAGTACACGCCAGCACGGCGTGTAGGCGTAAGCTGACTATGTGGGGGTTGATTTGGTTGTTAGTTTCAGTCAGTTTTACGAACATTGACTCTAAACATCACATAAGTCCACACCAACTTTGCATCTTGTCAGCAACATTTGCGTCTCCAGACGCCTCTGATATCGATTTACAGCTTCATTCGTATGTCTTTGCTTTGTTCTCGTTGGAAATTCCCTTGTGGCTGTCGCTACGTCAATAGGTGTATATTTCTCATGTTTTTGAAGCGTACAACCTTCTAGGAAAGACAGCATGTGCACGATGAAGTGTTTCGTCTGAGAATGCGGAGGTCATCGCGACAAGGCATGCTTAGCAGTGACTTCGATTTCAACGCAATCTCGGTGGAGTATATCCCAGCGCTTTATTCAAATACGAAAAGCATTTATCAGTCAAAGTTGCATTCATTACGTTCATTTATATTTTGAGTACTATCATTTTTGATGAGTAAAACAGTTTCCGACGTATTTCTATATTTTAGCACATCATAACATTGATTCGGTAAACATGCGTTTATAACCGTGCAACTGAATATTTCTGCTGGGTAACACGCTGC
Source organism: Pollicipes pollicipes (assembly GCF_011947565.3). Classification (NCBI taxonomy): domain Eukaryota; kingdom Metazoa; phylum Arthropoda; class Thecostraca; order Pollicipedomorpha; family Pollicipedidae; genus Pollicipes; species Pollicipes pollicipes. Next base: position 28,162,341 of record NW_023596136.1, on the reverse strand, counting down.
CTCCGTCGAAGGACACTGGCCTGGTGACCCCCGGCGCGGGGACGGTGACGAGCCAGCCCACACGGTCGGGGTCACGTGGTCGTCGCCTCTCCGGCCGGGCGGCCGCTCTCGAGCCGTCCCTCCCGCCGCCGGGCGTCCCGGCCGCTCCCCGTGTCCGCTTCTCTCTCCCACCGGTGCGAAATGAGCTGGCGTCAATGAACGATGAATGAAGAGCAGCGCGGGCTGGCCGCGGGCGCGCCGTAGCCTGGGGCGCCGCGGCCGCCGCCGTGACCTGGCGCCGCTCCTCACCCGCCGGCGCGGGGTCGG
>NW_023596136.1:28137386-28161035 GCF_011947565.3 Pollicipes pollicipes | reverse complement strand
CCCAAAGGCGGTTGATTTTCGGAATCAGCGTGTTGAGGAGGCCCTGCACACCAAATCTGGAGGCAATCGAGACGCCCCGCAATAATCACATTGGGGTGTTACGCGGCGGTATAACTCGAAAATTACGCAAAATTTCACCCCAGAGCAGTGATTTTCGGAATCAGGGTGTTGAGAAGGGCCCTGCACACCACATTTGGAGGCAATCGAGACGCCCGCCATATCCAACGTTGTGTTACGCGGCGGTATAACTCCGGAAATTACGCAAAATTCCAGACTAAAGGCAGTGATTTTCGGAATCAGCGTGTTGGGAAGGCCCTGGACCAACAAATTTCAGAGGCAATCGAGACGCCCCACAATATCAAACTGTTGTGTTTACGCGGCGTCGTATAATTCTAAAATTACGCAAAATTCCACCCCAAAGGCAGTGGATTTTCGGAACATCAACGTGTTGAGAAGGCCCTGCACACCCAGATTTGGAGGCAATGGAGACGCCCCGCAATATCACATTGGGATGTTAACATAGCGTATAACTCGAAATTTCGCAAAAACTCCACTCCAAAGGCAGTAATTTTCGGAATCAGCGTGTTGAGAAGGCCCTGCACACCAAATTTCAAGGGCAATCGAGGGGCCACCGCAATGTCCAACTGGCAATTGGATATCAATCTGCTGCTAGATTGACAGATATTGACAGTCATGACAGACCCAAGGTCATTCACAGCAAAGCTATTTCCAGCTCGCATGATCTGGGCGAATGCGGCGCAGTTATGAAGGTAGGCAACCGCGGCTATAGGTGGCCAGCTGATGGTGACGTTTAATCGCGAAAATCCCATTTCATGAAGCGACGGGACTTGCAATTTGAACACAAAGCAAATATACTTGCGTCTGAGAGTGAAGCGGATGTAGCACGTTTACTGGGCCGCAACTGGGGCTAACGCCCTGACTACGCGTGAGTGGATTTGGTTCGTGAAGGACGAGTGTCCTGCGGATAACAAAATTCAACGGAGGAGCAGAAAACCGCACCAGAGTGGACCAATCGCGTCTGAAGAGAACAATGGAAGTTTTGACAAAAACAGGAAAAGCTCGGAACAGAACGGATCGGAGCAAAACAGGATAAAGGTGAGGACGAGAAGAACCGGAAGAGCTGAGGACGAACGGACGGGACCAGACCGGACCAGGCTGAACCAGGAAAATTGGAATGGGCGGTGTAAGTCGGAAACACTCAGTTCGGATCGGATTGGATCGGACTGCACCGGATCAGATTGAACTGGGCTGGAATGGACCGTAATGGACCTTGTAGAGGGCCCGAAAGGACCGAGGGCTCGAAAGGGACGGAATAGTCTGGAACCAAATGGGGTGGTGGTCTAGACAGGTCCTGACAAGGCTCAACTGGATAAAACCTAAATGTTCACATCAGAGTTGACGGAACCCCAGCGAATGTACTGGCCCGGACTAGACAAATTACTGACCATGACTGAAAGGCACAGCATGAAGACAGGACAAGTAGACCCGGACCTCCACCAGGGCCTGGCTTGATGCTCGGCTTAGACCGAGCTGGGCTGAGCCTGAACGGGACCATCGATGTTTAGTAATGGACAGAAGGGACCGCAGATGAATGAAGGGACTTGAAAATCAAAGAGTTTGATGAAGTCAGATAAGACCAGGACTAGGTGGACTTGACCGGTTCAAACAGAAAGGACTTACACAGCTCCCGGAACGGGTCTGAGACACCAACAAGCCGCGAACGAAGAAGTTGACTTCCCAACTTGGGTTCTTTAGCTTCCAGTTGCCGTAGGGAAAGAATACGACGCCGATGAGATGGTCTCGTGAAATTATGAAGAAAGCACAGCAAATTTTGAGGAACTACTTGAAGTGCGAAGTCACCAAAAGTCACGAAAGGACAAAATCGTTGTCATGATAGATGCAGTTTAAACTATTGTTAACACGTCAAGACGGATATTGAGGGCACGAAAATAAGCGTTCAGACTGTGCGATGGGAGTCAATTCTGACCAGTTCTGCTCCTTCACAGAGTTCTAGTCAGATGATGTCGCCGTTCAAAATTGTCTGCCTGCAGGCTATAATAAACGATACTTTTTCGCGATGTGCCTCTGACTAGTTATCTTATTACGGACAGCTGTGTGTGTATTCCAGACACAACACTGTCGTTTAAAGTTGACGTGGCATTCATCTGAGGTCAACTTTGGGGTCAATATATAAACTATTTAAATAAATAAATTGAAATGTTAGCAGGTTTATGTGACCAGTATAAACGTTTTTATGCGGTCAGAAATGGTGTGTTTACTCTGTAGGCATTCGAGATTGCATAACTGTTGACTACATCACAGATAGTCCCTTGGACGCCTGACAGTGTATTTGTAACAAACTGAGAACAGGCACGGTGGTACATCAAATTATATAGACGACTCATCAGTTTCACACAAATACGATAAGGATATGGTTACACGCTGTTCCCCCGTTAGGTCTAGCCTCTCCGCTACTTGACGATACAGGTGCATTGACCTAAGATGACCTCATATGACCTTGCAATATCACCACGTGGCGTATTGTGACCTTACTATGCATAATAATGACATCACAGCATGTTTTCAGTGGAGTTGTCTAATTCTGCGGCCCAAAATTATCTTATCAGATTACCTATTTTGACCTCAGCGTGTGTTTTGCAGAGGGCATTCGTAGAGGTCGGTCATTGCCTGGGGCCAAGGTGATGTGCGTTGTGGTCGAATGATAGCTGTGCATATGAGTTAGTACTTTTCCCTCACAATCAGACAACAAAACAACACAACATAGTAAAAAAGCTGCATTATTCACGAAAATAGTAAAAATTGACCTGCCTTCAGGTCGCTGACGTTGCCTGTTTGGAAAAATATGAAACGAACAGGCTGCAGGTACTTTCGTGCTCTATTGCTATTGTAAACATTTTCACCCACGGCGGCGCGGCGCTCGCGTGACGTTCCGCGGTCGGCATGGCGCGGGCGCTTGGAACGTTAGTCGAGCACCGTCCTTGCGCATGGCGCGGGCCTCGGCTGTAAACGGCACCAAGGTTTAGCTGATTTGGGGAACTCTCGCTAGAGGGCAGGTGGCGGCCGTGCTGGCTCGGGACCCCAGGCTGGCCGCCGAGCGATGGAAAGAGCTCCGAATCAGGTGTTCCAGGTGCCATGGCGAGGTGGTGCGCATGCGCAATGGAAAGGCTAGTATCAGTCCGGCGCACACCCTTTGTAAGCCGTGGATCTCGGCCACCCGTGGCACTCCGCACCGTGGCCCCTCTGGGGTAGGTTCCTGGGGACGGGCCAAAAAGTGCGGGACTCTGCGGCCTTTACGGGAGTCCTTCATGTGTTTTGTAAATGACTGTACGCATAAATCCGACTTGTATGAAATGTGCGATTGATCTTTATTCATTGCTCAGGCTACCTCCGAAGCGAGCGACTATTTTTGGAGCTGAAGGGTAGCGGATTAAGATCTTTAAAAGCATTCCAGTTTGAATATGGCTATTGATCAAATACAAATGTGCAGTGTGCCATTTTCTCCCCCTCCTGGTGCGCTGTGCCGGGGTTGCTCTGCGGTGAACGCTAAACGAACTCTCCCGGGCCGCACAGGCGGAGCAAGTGTGCATTAAATTGAGCCACGATGCAGTGGACGTGGCCACGAAGTGCAATGTGGTTTTGTAACGGCGAAGACTGGCGCGAAGCGCTGGCCAGCAACGCGAGAACTTTACACTGTAGGAAGTTCGAACAATGGCAAATGAAAACTTAATAGGTGGTTTGAAGTTTTCAGAGGCTGACTCTCTCTGATTTGACCTAGACCATCGATCTTGGTAATCAAAGCTTCGAGCTGACTCAAAGAAACGCTGAATGGCAGATGAACAGGTATCAAAAATTGGTGTGTTGCTGCGAGCGCTAATTTTTTACCGTGCTCGAAAATCCGTAGGGGAAGTGCACTTCCTGCGGGCCCGGGCGCGGGGTTACGGGTATGCATCGGGGACTGGGCCCGAACGGGGCTCTTTTGCCCGAGCAGGCCCGGACTGTACTGAACTTGAATGGTCTGGAAATGGTTTGGAAGCGAAGAAAAATGGACTGCAAATAAAATTGTTCCAATTCGGACGCAAATCGGATTTACACAAGACATAGCCCAAACGAGCGGTTGTATGGGGTAGTAGGCTTTATGAAACCGTTTTCAGAAACACATGCGTCGTGCGAAGGTTTATCAACTTACGGGAAAAAGTGGCAACCGGCGGCTGGGCTGATATTCGGGTTTCGAAAACTGCTATGCATTGCAGGCCACAGAGCACACTTGCAAATAGTGCTATGAAAATATCGCGATCCAACGCTCTGTGCTCGACTTGTAAACTTTCGAAAAGCGCTGCCGTTATTTCAGTGATACATGGTCCATGTGACTTACAAGGTCACTATGCTCGCCACGGAAATTCTTTGAAAAACGTTTTACCATTACGGGTGTGTCGACAGACATCGAATGCAGTTGCAGAGTTGAGACACGCCGCAAGCTTCCTTTTGTGAGCGCAGAGCCGAGGCTCAACATCCAGTAACTCATCGCTCTAGTGCCATGCCAACCTGCTGAACAAAATGGCACCGGCATCCGGGCGTGATGCTTGGTGTCGCTCGATAGCCCTGGACGAGTCCCATCAAACGAGCATGGCATCACGCTCCGCGCGTGACCGCATCTATTTTGAACGCTGCCGTAGTTACATGGCGTTGTCGGTTGAACTTGGACGCCTTTGCTGGCCACCACAAAATTTATTTAAATATCCCCCATATTATCGTAGGGTGTGTCGACGGGTGCCGAAGGGAGCTGTTAAGTGGCAGCACGCTGCCAGGATTTTTTTCTATAAGCGCGAAGCGGACACACGCGTTTCAATCAGACATCCGTGGAAGGGCCATATCAACCTCGTGAAACAAATAGCAATGGCGGATACTCTCGATGTTTGAGCGTTGTTTGATAGCCCTGCACTAACGCTATAAGGTGTGCTTGTTCCCACTCTCTGTGCTAGATTACACACAAATAATCTGTGGATGCTGCTGTATATTCTCGCATGGCCATTTCACGTAATTTTTACGCAAATGCCGCTGTGCAATTTCAAAAATTCTTCCTTATCAACGCAAATCCGTCGCCAGATTCTGATTAAATGTAAAGAGAAGTGATACACTGCCAGCCAGCCGACGTCATTTTACTTGGGCGGACGCTCTACGGTGGTACCGAAAGTGAGCTGTTCGTGAATCCACTATAGTTCTTGTTTATAAAAAGCGATGCTGGTAGTGTCACCATTTTGCACCTGCATTCCGCACCTGCCGATAAACCTGCCGTGACTAGGACGTATGCTTAAGAATTTTGCGGTGGCCACCGGCGATGTCAAAATTCACGCGGTGACACTAAGCGTGAAAATACGGGAGCGTTGCGACAGCATAATTTCAACCGAGCGCGGAGAGCGCGACTGTGCTCATTTTATGGAGCCGATGCGGTGCCGTAGGACGACACCCACCCATCGGGCCCAGTCGCCAGCTCTATTTTTTAAGTAGGTTGTTATGGGGCCGTCAGTATATTACGTCACGTATGAAGGGGAGAGGGGGTTAATAGAGCGTAACCGAAGTGCAACAAAAAAGAGGGAGGAAGGCAGCGTGCTGCCACGCTCTAGTTTGGCTGCAAAGCATGCTAAGGTCTTTAAATAAGACGTTTAAAGCTTTACAACCAGACATCGTTGGCTGTCTCTCATGACAGGCATCACGTCCGGCTTTGTTTCGCACATCTAGCTCAATTGGGAGCCGAACAGCTGCTGCCCTGTTAACGTTACGCTCAATACAGGGTAACCAGGGAGAGAAGAGTTTTGTTGCCCAGTTTAACCAATGTGCAACCATGGAGGAGAAAGGGTGAACAAATTGCCAAAATTGCGCAGCGTCAATCATGGACGGCTCATATAACACTCACTTGGCATTTTTAAAACGCGCATGTTCGTTTAGCCCTCACAAGAACAGACCGCAAATTTATCGCCGCTTTTCACCCGCATTCGGCAGCTATCAACAAATCCACGATGGCACGAGCACATTTCGAGGAGCTTTTTGGCGGCCAGCAATACCATCACAATCCACATGGAAACATTATAGGTAAATTTAAGGCAGCGTTTCAAACATGCGCTTGATCGATCGTGGAAAGTGCGACGTTCGGGTTTGATAGCGCTGGTGCAGAGCTATCGAACGACACCCAAATAACGGCCGCCGGCACCGGCACCTTTTCGCCCAGTAGGTCCATGATGCTCGCGCGGTGTCTCATTGGCAGGCTTACATGGAATCCCTATGCGTGGTGGCCCGGTTATGAATATTTCATAACGCTGAGGTAGGATCACGAATGAGGTTTCCATTTGCTTCTGACGTTGTTGGAGGCCACCATATGTTATGTTTTTTTTTATACGGCCTTCTCACCGTTTGTTTTCGGCATGTGCTGAATGCAGGTACAAAGTGGCGTCACGCTGCAAGCGTTTTTTTCTTAAAGCACCTAGCCTGCCTTCCCATGACATGGCTTCAGAGGGGAAAAGGGCCAATCGACCCACTGAACAAAATGACACCGGAGCCGAGCACGATGTTTGGGTGTCATGCCATAAGCCTGAATTGGTGACAGCACGCGGGCAAAGCCCCATCCTCCTCGCTCGGATGCAATTCATTTCGAAACGAAATGCTTCCTTACGTACCTGAATGCGGACAAATACTTGGACGTTTGGAAATTTACACTTGTCCGTTTTCGGCTTGTTTATTTTGAATGAAAAATGCATCATTGGTATGTCAAATATAAATATCCACCTTAAAATCATCAAGCTGCCCCTCACTGCAGCCATGCACACCTAACCATATTGCTAATTTTGCTAAAAGAAAAACTAGACGCACTATTTTGACCACAATAGGAAATTGCTATGCCAAGAAACGCCGGCACTAATTTTCAATCACGCTTGCTTATTGTGGTGCAACAGGAGATATTCCACGCTGCCTACTTTCTGGCACAGGAGATATTCCACGCTGCCGACTTTCTGGCACAGGGGATATTCCACGCTGCCTACTTTCTGGCACAGGAGATATTTCTGGCTGCCTACTTTCTGGCACAAACACGCCTGTTTTGATCGATAGCGCTGGTTGGAGCCTCCTCGTCCATCAGCAGTGGCAATGTTGTACAGCAAAGAGTAAAGGCAGAGTAGCGTATCTACATACTACCACAAAATATAGCGGAACGAATGCTTGGAACTCGTTCCGTCTGCTATTCAATTACTTTGGGTTAGGTATCGCAACAGCACAATTTTACGGCAAGCAGCACTATTTACACGAAGCTTGGCTCCGGTCGACTTGGACGGCCTCATGAAATCTTCGCATTTTGGGAGCGAGTCTTTGGCGATGATGTCGGCCAACCGAGTCTACGTTATGAATGGGAGCCTAAGTTGCAAAGTTTGAACGGGGTTGGAATGCTTGGCATAACGTGTTTTTGTCGGAATAGGGAATTATAAGCTCTCATGCAGTGTATGACGAAGCATTCAGTCACAGGCTTTCCTGAACAAATATCTCCCCCTGGCGTGGATAAAACCAAATGGGCCGCTGTTTGATACAATGGTTGTGTTCGTATGGCTCAGCGAAGTTCTTTATGAACAATTGTTGGGAAGAGGCTTAATTTCAATGATATTTTGTAAGCCATTGAACATTGCAAATTCTTGAGGAACGATGCAAGAAAACTTGTTTTGCAGCCGGGGTCGTGCGGCATACACCTAATCTAATGAGGCATATTTACAATTAAAGGTAGACCTAATGAGCGTCAGCCTCGTGGAAATTCATTTGTAATGATATTTTTGGTGATAAATTTCGCCGAATTTGATTTTAATCGAGCTAGCCTAAGTTTTGTTTCGGGCTGATACTTCATGAATCAGTCATAGGCAAGATATAATTACCTGGACCAAACGCTAATTTCGCAAACTACATATCACTGCTTTGAAACTCGCTTCAATCCTAATGAAGAGCAAGTTCCCACAATTAATCCCTGATTGATTCGACTCAGCCGAACCTGGGTCATATGCCTAATGATAAACTTTAATGTCACCTAGCAACAAGCTTCCCATTGCGTTTCACTCGGAGGAAAGGGGGTTTTCATCGTCAGCTCTATGCGCGACAAAAGCACTGCTGACACCAGCGGCTCATCCGAAGTCATGCACATTCGACGTGGGCTCCAACAGTGGATCTTGACAACCTGGTGAAACGAAAGGAACCCCAGATAACTATACAGAAATTAACGATGATCGTAACAGAAAATTTCCTCATTGAACTAGTCTGTGACAGGCAATGGCTGTGACAGCCTGTGACAGGCGGCAGCTGCCATCGGACCGTCACCTGCCGTTACCCGTAGCAACGAGCGAGCTGTCATCCCCTGCCAGGTGTCGGCTGGTGTCACTTCAGCATGTGCTGCTAGACCAGAACATCAGACGTGCTGGGTTTCTTCAGCCCGCTTTTACAGACGAACGCCGCCGTCACTGGAAGCGCCATCTCGCTCAGCTGGGGAGGCCGCTGACCTGCGCTGGACTGCTGGACCCGGGCCGGGCCGATGACGTCGGCACCGGTGGCGTATTCAGCTTTAGCGCCACGGCCGATCCGGGTGGCTCGCTTTGCTATTCAACAAACGTGCGCGGACAACAGCCGGCATCCCGCGCAGCGCGGTGCCGCTCCCGCGACAGGACTCCCAGCTGGCTTGATAACTACTGACAGCGTTTTTTAACTTGCGTGCCTTTACCGTGAATGCGACTCTCAGAAGGTCAAGCTGGACATTTGGAAGTGGGCTGGAGTCATTCACCAATTCCGTGATGTGGGATGGAGTCATTCACCAATCCCGTGATAGTCCACGTTAGAGATGCCGCAGATTTGTCCAAGCGTGACAAAATCGCCGGAGTACACGCCAGCACGGCGTGTAGGCGTAAGCTGACTATGTGGGGGTTGATTTGGTTGTTAGTTTCAGTCAGTTTTACGAACATTGACTCTAAACATCACATAAGTCCACACCAACTTTGCATCTTGTCAGCAACATTTGCGTCTCCAGACGCCTCTGATATCGATTTACAGCTTCATTCGTATGTCTTTGCTTTGTTCTCGTTGGAAATTCCCTTGTGGCTGTCGCTACGTCAATAGGTGTATATTTCTCATGTTTTTGAAGCGTACAACCTTCTAGGAAAGACAGCATGTGCACGATGAAGTGTTTCGTCTGAGAATGCGGAGGTCATCGCGACAAGGCATGCTTAGCAGTGACTTCGATTTCAACGCAATCTCGGTGGAGTATATCCCAGCGCTTTATTCAAATACGAAAAGCATTTATCAGTCAAAGTTGCATTCATTACGTTCATTTATATTTTGAGTACTATCATTTTTGATGAGTAAAACAGTTTCCGACGTATTTCTATATTTTAGCACATCATAACATTGATTCGGTAAACATGCGTTTATAACCGTGCAACTGAATATTTCTGCTGGGTAACACGCTGCCTCCGTCGAAGGACACTGGCCTGGTGACCCCCGGCGCGGGGACGGTGACGAGCCAGCCCACACGGTCGGGGTCACGTGGTCGTCGCCTCTCCGGCCGGGCGGCCGCTCTCGAGCCGTCCCTCCCGCCGCCGGGCGTCCCGGCCGCTCCCCGTGTCCGCTTCTCTCTCCCACCGGTGCGAAATGAGCTGGCGTCAATGAACGATGAATGAAGAGCAGCGCGGGCTGGCCGCGGGCGCGCCGTAGCCTGGGGCGCCGCGGCCGCCGCCGTGACCTGGCGCCGCTCCTCACCCGCCGGCGCGGGGTCGGCGAGGGGCCGGCCCGGGCCGGCCGCCGTCGGCCCCCGGACGGGCGGCGCGCAGCACCGCACCGTCCGACGGCGGCCGCCTGCCCCGCTCCCCTCGCCGCCCCCGTCTCTCCCGCCGCCTCCGCCCTACAGGTCCAGCGCGCGCCGCTCAGCATCGAAACGGCGGTCGCGGAACCGTTTGCGGGCGCGGTCCATGATGGCGCGCAGGTCGTCGTAGGCGGGGCTGTGCGGCAGGCCGCACGTGTCGATCGGGTCGGCGAAGAACGGGTCGGTGAACGGGTCGCGGAACGGGTCACGGTCGAACGGGCTGTTCGGCTCGGCCCAGCGCGGCAGGCTGCGCGCGCGCGGCCGAGGCACCACCGGCAGCCGCCGAGGCCCCAGGTCACCGTGATCCCCTGCGGGCCAGCCAGAACGCAGGTCAGACACGGCCGGCGCCGGCGACGACACAAGGTGTGACTGTATAGCGGGGAGCTAGCGCGGCGGTACTCTCAGCGATGATTCAATGCGCGTTGAAAATGTGTTGCATTTTCTGGCATAGGAATGTAAACGTAATAAAACACCATTTTCTTTCGATTTCTGGGGCGTATGGCTTGCATTGAGGATGAAACACATGCAAAAAGGGTTTTGGCTTGCACCCTGAGCCCACCACGTAGGCTGTGCTATTTCAATACCACTGTGTGGTCGACTTTAAATATCGATTTCAAAAATTGCAAGTTAGGATCTTAAAAGTAAGCAAAGCAAACGCTGTCTGGCAAGTATTGTCGAAGTGTCACATGACCAGCATGGCCTGTGAGCTAGTGGTGCAGGCTTCCGCTCCCTAAGCTCAGCGGCGGAACATATCATTTGTGGGGCATCAGCAAGTGTGGGTTGAGGAGTGCGTTTTGTCGTGGAGGTGTTTTGTTCGGCTGATGAACACTGGCTATAAAAACGACAGTGTTCATCTATCTGCAATGTAAAGAAGCATGTCACTGAATGTATTTATACAAATAACAACCCTCTTAAAATTGATATTTTGAGTGAAACACCGTCTATAAATGCCTAGAAGCTGCGCCTTTCGGCTCTTCCGAACAGTATGGAGGCGGGATCTTGTTGGTGTTATGTAGTGTTTTAACATGGTCACTCTTGGCCAGGCTGGATGCACCTTAATACTGTTCATGCTTACATTAACAAACGGCACAAAAAGGACATCATGACATTCTTAAATTATTCGTCAAACAAATTGTTCTTTGGTGTGAACGCGGAAATTGGAAGTTAAGAATATGTCATCCGATATCGTAAAAAATTGTGCAACATCGGTGTAAATAGCATGTTCTAACAAGGCGCAAAGTGAACACCCTCTTCATGTGTTGCTGGTAAGAACATTCCTGCTGCCGCTGAAAGAAAACGAGACGTCAAGATGTGCCAATCCAGTAAGCACGCGATATATTCTACACAAAACATCTTAACCTTATTAAAAAGTCATGCGGTGTTAGCATGCTGAATTAATCAAGCACAAGGCTGCAAAAACAATCACTACAGGCAGAAACATTCTGATGTCAACAAAGCACTATTTTTCTGACTGTAACAAGTGATGTGACAACGAACCGACGACGAGTCCCATTGGCTCGCTGACTAGGCTCTGAGGACTTCTCGGTCGCGGTGTCGCACGCCGCGGTCCCAGCTGCCCTCGCACGTCCCCACTGGGCAGACCCGGTGACCCCATTGGTTCGGCGCGGCGCAGAATGTTGACGCGAGCCAGCCGGCGGCCGTAGCGTCGTCTTGCCAGCCGGCTGCCAGCCGCCGCCCAGATGAATTAACCTGGTGACCTCCGGCTGAGAGGCGGGCGCGCTGCCAAGGGGAGCCAGCGCCACCCTGAGGCGGTTGCTGGACCGCCGGTGCTGACGCCGCTGGCGCAGCACCAGCCGGCGCTGGGATCAGCTGTGTAGCGTATGGCACCATCGTCAGTGGTAGGGTATGTTCCTATGGTTTGTGATACGTGGTGCGTGCCACATGCATGATATATATTTAGCCGACAAATCCAAGCCGCGTTGAAGATCTGTTTCTCTTAATGCCAGGCAGCAAGTTTTGAGGAATCTGTCTATTCGGGTACACCTGGTTTTGTTATAATTGCGACGCAGCTGAAACAGAGCACCCCCGCCAGTTAACTCTTTTCTTTGATGATTTGAAAATATTGCGGGCAGTGGCTGTTGATCGCTGAGTGGAAAAACCAACGCAATTCCTTTCAGGCTTTGCTCAAAAAGCTTTTAACAAAGGTGGCAAGCCACATATCTATTCTAGTGAAAATCATAGTAATTACTATTTTCCAGTGGTGTGCAATGCTTCTCCCTCTTGCATAAAAGAAAAAAAATATTTAGCTTTCCACCTTGCGAGTAAAAAAAATGTGTAAGTCGAAGTTCAGGCCTACGAACTCAAGATCTTCGACATCTCGTTTCAAGATCTTGAACTTCTCAGAACGTGAAGCGTTTTGAGTTCATTCTCTCGGGTTCATTCATTCATTCAGAATACAACGCATTCATTCTTGCAAAGCATGCTGTGAACGCTAACCTCTAATCAATTCGTCACTTCTAAGGATAATGCGTCTTCTCAGGTGAATTCTTACTAAGGCACAATACGGGGTGCTACGACTCTAACTTCCGCTAACAGGGACTTCCATGTACATGTTCTATGCAGCCGGTGTCCCTACCGATGGGCCACATTGCTTCATCGCGCGCTACCGACGTATGCACCATTGGCTGAGCTACCGTACTACCAGCTCGCTGCGCGCCCTGCCATCTGTCGGCGTGCTTCGGTGACAGCCTTACGTGGCGCGGCCGGCTGGCCGGCCCGCCTGCCGCCTAGATGGTGTACTGCGGCACAGCCGGCGCCATCTTCAGCTGGTAGACGGGCCGCGTCTCCTTGACGGCCACCAGCGTCTGCCGCACCTCGACGCTCCGCTTGCCGGTGGACACCTCGGAGCTGTAGCGCTTGGCCACGTGGATGGCGTCGCTAGAGATGGGAGGCGTGGTGCCGCGGAAGGCCCGTTCCTCGGCTGTCGGGGCGACCCGTGTCAGGCGGACCTCGGTCACGGCCGACCCTCGGTCACAGCCGACCCTCGATCCTCAGGACCTAACCCTCAGCGGTCAGGACCGACCCTCAGCGGTCAGGACCAGCCCCGGCGTTCTGGACCGATCCCCGGTGGTCAGGATCGACCCCCGGGGGCCAGGGCGGACCCCAGGCGGTCATGACCGACCCCCGGCGGTCAGGACCGACCTCGGCGGTCAGGACCGACCTCTGGTGGTGAGGACCGACCCCGGCAGCCAGGACCGACGTTCAGCTGTCAGGACCGACCCCCGGCGGCCAGGACCGACGCTCAGCTGTCAGGACCGACCCCCGGTGGCCAGGACCGACCCCCGGAGGTCAGGACCGACCCCCGGAGGTCAGGACCGGCCCCCGGTGGCCAGGACCGACCCCCGGAGGTCAGGACCGACCCCCGGAGGTCAGGACCGACCCCCGGCGGCCCGGACCGGCAGCCTGACCGGATACCGGCGGGATGACGGCGGGAGCGCCGGTGACCAGCCCCTGGCGACAGCGTCCGACATTCCGCGCCGTTTTAGGCGGCGTCGGTCCGACTGCGGCGGGCGGCGCTGCCAGCGGAGCCGGCGCCAAAGCCGCGCCGACCGCCGACACCGCTCGCCGGCGCGCATCGCTTGGCCGTTACTCAGCCGCCGGCCGGGCGGGGCGGGAGGGAGGGCAGGTGGGGGCGCGGCGCTGTCTGACCCACCGCTCGGAGGGCGGTCGGCCTTCAATTGGTTATCGGTGCGCTGTCGGAAGAAGACAGACCGTCCGTATCGGTGTCAGACGTGGAGCCTGGCAGAGGACAGGTCAGCAGGATTCGGGACACGTCACGTGTTGTGAACGACGCGGTAGCCGATCAACTCAGGGGTAGTGTCGCACAATCCGCGGTGGGAAAAATTAATTCCTCACAACCAGTTACTTTCTGCAACCGAAGAGAGCTCTACCGTAATTCCGCGATCTGATAGCAGATATATGGGGTCATCACTGAGATCCCAAGAAAGCAGATCAGCCCCTTGCTGCCCTTCAGGCTGTGAACGCCGTGGTTGCACAAACAATCCACATTTCCACCACTATTCCAGTGTCCCTCTTTAGTCTTCTCCTGGACCCAGCAGGGAGCCCTACACCGTCCAGTGCCCCGGAAAGATTTGGCAGCCTTGGTGGTTAGTCGCGACCAGTTGGTCCATCTGGCAGCGTTTCCAGACGATTGTAGCCAACTGTCAGGACGCAGGCCAGAACTATTCCAGTAGGGCGACATCGACGCAGGTGGTGTCCGAAAAAAATGGGAACTGAACACGCCTTTGTGTAGACGGATGCTCTCCAATCAACGAGCTTAACTTTTACGACTCCCAGTTGTCCGACTCTGCCCAAATGGATAGCTATATGATTGCTCTTTTCTGTGTCTGGGTCTCCAGCATTCGAAAGCATTATGTTTCAAGTACCATCGGAGTATTATGAGACCCCGACCACCGCCATGTTTGAAAATCAGACATTGAGCTGCTGCAATGTGCCGTGCAATGACAACTAATTTTATTTTTATTCCGGTAGTTTTGAAGCTGCCTTGGCTCTCACTTTGCCTTGGGTGACGACAACCAGACGACATTCCCCCGCTTTGATGTGCATATAATTGCTTTGCCACCAGGTAGCTTTAGGCTTGATAGGAGCCAACTGACGCAAACGCGCTAAAGGAGCGGATTTTTAGGGCTCGATCAGGGTGCCACTGGTGTCTCAGAGCACGAGAAGTGGCTCGATCAGGGTGCCACTGGTGTTTCAGAGCACGAGTAGTGGCTCGATCACGGTGCCACTGGTGTTTCAGAGCACGAGTAGTGGCTCGATCAGGGTGCCACTGGTGTCTCAGATCACGAGCAGTGGCTCGATCAGGGTGCCACTGGTGTCTCAGATCACGAGTAGTGGCTCGATCAGGGTGCCACTGGTGTTTCAGAGCACGAGTAGTATAGCGCTGCAAAACCGAGCCTCAGCTCATATTGTCAACTGAGGTCAGATTAGTGCAAGTTCAAACGGACAGAGCACGGCTTCAGCAAAAAAAAAGTTGCGCGACGAAGCAGCGAACACCAAAATGACATAAATTACAAGGCATAAAGCAAATGAAGCAAAATTATTACGAATCCACTGAAGCGGCACCATGTTATGCACAATACAAAAAGCGGAAAAAGTTATTGCACAGAACACACTGATGGAACATGACAGAGACTCGAAAATTTTGGCTGGCCGCCGACTTCTAACGTGTCTCTCCGGGAGGCAAATGATACATTGCTCGCTGTAAGATCACTCGTTGCGGCCGGCGCGCGCCGCCAGCGCGACGCAGCCTTACCCTTGAGTCCCTTCATGTAGTCGAGCCAGAAGCCGGCATTGCGCTCGAGGGGCCGACCGATAGTGTAAAGGTCAAGGTCGCGCTTCCAGTGCACCATTGTGAGCAGCTGTCTGGAAAGCACGCACATGATTAGTGAGGGCATTGGCGTGCCGTATGATTTTCTGTTCCATGTTTTTTCATTGAAATCGGCATGCTAGGACTAAGGAAGTGTTGACAGTGAAAATCGTGAGAAGGATTAGCGAGTATCTACCCTGAAAGTGAACCGAAATTCGGCTAACATGAAAGAGTGTGTAATGGCCCGAGCCCAAGACGTTTTGGGCACATGCAAGCAAAAAACTGAATATGGCATTTTCAACCAATTGTGGGTGCTATGGAAAGGAATGGCATTATGTGCCGCCCCTTCCCCGTGGGGAAAGGCATTAGAAGCTATAAATGTATCATGGCTTTATCTCTAAATTTCTGGCCCTTCATTACGACAGCTTAAACTATTCGCTGCTTTACTAGGGCCAGTTTGCGCACAACCCAGACGATCTTAAATTTCAAGCCGTCCGATCACTCTTCGGCTGCTCAGAGACAGCTGAGGGTTAGGTAGTCAAACGAGCACGTGTCATTCTTGTACGACAAGTGCTATTCTAGTGTTACACGCCGCGACCGATCACTAAATTCTTGGCGCCAAGCGCGCGACGTGTCCCAGTTCCCCGTCACTGTCATCGTGATTTAGACGCCTGACCTACTATGGTGTGCCGCAATACTGTGAGCCCGGCGGCACAGCCTACCCTAACGTGCGCTGTGTGGGTTCAGTTGCTCTTGACAGCTTCCGAACAATGCAGCATAATCAAACCATATTTTGTACAGCTGTAGGCAATTGAAAACCCCATTTTTGTGAGTTAACATTCTAGTCGTATTTCACATACTTGCTAACCTGTAGTTCGACAAAGCCAGCTGAGGATTGTAAGAGAAGATATTTCTTAGGGAATCTTACAAACTGAGGCCGCAGCAAAATAGCATATTTATAATAGCATATTTACAATAGCAAATACATATAATAGAATTATAACAGCATAATAGCATAGCATATTAAATAATGCATTTTTGGCATGGTTTCTCGGGCAACGAGGGAATTCAAAGCAAGCTAATAGCTTGTCCCTTGAGCTCGGTGTAGGCATAAAGGTCAGACGAAGGTCGAAGGCAAGCAGCTTTTTACTGGGAAACTTGCTTTAGATGGTACGTTTTAACGCTCTTTTCTGATTCCTTGTCACAACGACGTTACCAGATTTGATATTTGAGCTTCATAAAGATCAGCGGAATTTGCTGACCTACAATTTCATCAATCAGCCTTTTGCTTTGAGCTACATACCGGCTAGGGTGCCTATTGACGCTGGCTATTTGTTCAGGCTAGAAATATAAAAGTTTCTTGGCCATTTTGACATTTTTAAGGCAAGATAATGCCAATCGAATTAATATGGACACGATTGGCTTTTCGTTTCCAAAAGACATCCAAGTTAAAGATGGTCGCGTGAGCAGGCATACGGACATTTCGGACGCCCATTTCTAGGTTTGCCTTGCTTAGCCTTATTTAAACCAGAGTTCATAGCCTGGCAATTGGAAATTTGACAAGCGTAATTTCGCATAGTCCTGTTACTTGTGTTAGTTTGGTGCCTCTCGATCTCTTAGTTGTTTGTGTCTCAGTGGAAGGGGACGTCAAATTTAGCCCCACCCTCGTCCGAGCGTGGCGCACTCCACCGACCAGCCAGGCGCTGGTTTACCCTCACCGTGATAGAGGGTGAAGGGTGATACGCCCCCCTCAGGTTTTCTGAGGACACCTCCCCGGCGTGTCGTGTACTTGCGCCTAGCCTCTGGGACATCCATTGCACTGGCTTTGACACCAGAAATGTACCCATAGCGTTTTTTAAGGAGGTCCTAAGTAGCGACATTTTTTGAGGAGTACTGAACGGCGACCCCGGCCGGAAAGAAAGGGAAGACCGCGGGCCCTGCGGACCGCGTGCGATGCTCATTTGCACTGTGACATTAACGGAGCCCTTCACCATACCTGTACACTAAAAAACATAAACCGCATACTGTTGTGCTCGAAAAGGGACAAAGAACTGCAGGGATTAGCAGCAACCTGGAAACGGCAGGGAGTTGCATCGACCTCCCCCCCCCCCCCATCCTATTAGTCTATGTAATGAAAAACGGCGAATCAGGGCGAGGGTTAAAGCGCTGTCGGGTTATATAAGCCTCGCGATTGAGCCCCTCCTACTGACGGGCTCAATTCCACCGTTCCGTCGGATCGCTCCGACCAAAGGTACGATAACGACAGCGCGATCCAATTCGGATTAAGGTCCGTCCTACCAGGGAGGTTACGTCAACAGAAAGCCTGAGATCGATCTGGTGCTTCGAAACAGTAGGCCGCTGGAGCTGCAACAGGAGCGAGGCTCGCTGCACACGCGGGGGCCGTGCCGGGCCGTTGAGGGGTGTTTACACCTGGGCCCAGTGTATTTGGAACAGGCAGCCAGCGATCAGCTCACTAACGTCGTGACTTTGACTCTTATCCGATCACTTATTCGAAGCGAGAAGGAGTTTGGACTCATTACCGCATCGGTCGGCTAGACTTCAGTGCCAGTGGAAAAAATATGACAACAGAATATCGCTAAAGTGACTGCTGCATTGCGAAGAAAGACGCCTGTGTAACTAAGCAAAATTTTATGAGACCAGATAAACTTAAATGAGGGTTTAGATGATGAAGCTCAGTATCAAGCGAAAGTAAATCCTGCGTGTCCTTTTCCTCATCAGGATACCAAGACAGACTCTCAAAAGACGTTCAAGCACGCAATGATGATATGCCGGGCACGTGATCTCGTAATCTAGGGCTTTGGCCGTTTCAGGATGATCGAATGTGACAGTCTACTTTAGACATTTGGAAAGCAAAGCTTAATTGATCATCGATTAAGTTGCAATTGCTTGGTAATGACCACAGCTCTGTCATCGCGAAGACTTATCCGAGCACTGAAAGGGAGACAAAATCAAACACTGTCAGCTTTCCGAAAACACTAGAAAAATAAACTCCATCATAAACGTTGTGCAATCAATCGGTTTCGTGGCTAGCGTCTGAATTGTCTCCCACACTATGAATGGCACGTCTCGGCAGGCCTGATCTCGTCCAGAGTGTTTAAGAGCAAATTTCACGCAGTTTTCCAGGTTTAGCATGATGTGGGCTTGACCTTGGTGATCTCGTGACAAAATTACAGACATTGGTTATGTGCATGAAGTAGCATCACTGCGCCTCCAGAACAACCTGATGAGGTACAGTTCGCAGGGGGCGAAGGGTGCGTCGCTGAGCGCCCTGTTCTCCCATCATTGCCGGACGTAACTACGAAAACGGGATCAAAACAGGGCGTAGATAGGATGCAAACACGGCTCGGCTTAAGTTTGTCACCATACGCTGCATGGCTCAGGGAGCACCTCAGAAAAACAGGACGATTGTTTCAAAATCCTGCACTGTTAAGGGTAAGAACGTAATTATTGGTAACGGGTCAAGAGTTTTGTTTTATAGTGAAAGTTGGCCACGAGCTACAGTCAGCCAAAGCACACCAACATGTTGTGTATCGGATCAAACTTATCAAGGGGTGTTGCCTTATGTTATCGGTAGATGAATATAACATAAATGGACGTGTGAGCAACGGCTAGTGCAGCCGCGCTGTTCCTCAAGGAATGAAAGCTTGTTATCAAGTTCCGATAAAAATATGAATGTACGCTTAGGCCTTGTCACATTCACAAAATGATCATTTTACAAAACGTTGGAGCAAACCAGGCGCATCGCGTGCACTTGATTCAATATGATAATAATACGACGTCTCCATGGCCTCAGATATCAGCATTTCAAGCGAGGCAAGCCCACGCCTCAGTAACCTGGCGCCCGAGCACCGAGGCGTCCACACCCGTCCGCTCCGGCCTGGCGGGAACGAGGTCGCGCCACCGTCGCCACTGACCTGGTCTGGTCTCACTGAGGGCAGGGCAGCGGCCACCGGCACGGACCAGAGGGGACTGGGAGCGGCTGGGAGCTGCCGCCGGCCTACAGGCCCGCCCAAAATACCGCCGACCCCCCCCCCCCCCCCCCCCCCAGCCGCCGACGGGGGTCTGAGTCAGCCGTCGCGGTTCGCGGCGGCCCCCACGCAGCACTCCGGTCGGGGCGGGGTGGAGCCAGCGGGTGGTCAGGTCCACAGGGCGGGGTGGAGCCAGCGGGAGGTCAGGTCCACAGGGCGGGGTGGAGCCTGCGGGAGGTCAGGTCCACAGGACGGAGTGGAGCCAGCGGGAGGTCAGGTTCACGGGGCGGGGTGGGGCCAGCGGGAGGTCAGGTCCGCAGGGCGGGGTGGAGCCAGCGGGAAGTCAGGTCCACAGGGCGGGGTGGAGCCAGCGGGAGGTCGGGTCCACAGGGCGGGGTGGAGCCAGCGGGAGGTCGGGTCCACAGGGCGGGGGCGGAGACCGGCCAGTGTTGGCTCTGACGTATATATTGTGAAATTTCGCGGGTCAAGTGAAAGGCCGACGTCATATAGATACGCATTTTGTTTCCCGACAAAGCCAAAATAGGGCGCCGTGAGGTGAAAAGAAGAAACATCTTGCCGCGGCACTGTGATGTCAGACCGTGGCGTAGCGGGAAAAGCAAGTGGGATCCCTGGCAGGTCACGTGAACTGTCATTTCTGTTTCGGATTAGTTGTAGGCATCGCTTTCTTGTAGCCAGTTAGGCCTATGGAATATTGATATCTCGCTATCTGCAACCACTTCGTCGCGACTAATGCATGTTATGTACAGAAATTCAAGACAAGACAGCGAATAACACGAACAGCGGTGTTTGTTCTACGGATCGCCAAAAAGTGTGTCGACTCGCTCGTTTGCAGGGACTCCAGTGTTCACGCCCTCTAGTTTTTTTTTGCATAGTATCGAAGTTAGAAGATTCCATAACGTAAACGTTGTTGTATCCACCAAAAGAGAATGGTGCGTCGAATTATATGAGGTGCAGCCACATTTACTGATCACTTTTTAGTGGTAGCAGTAGCTGAGCGCGTTCACCTTTGCGCATATGTTCACGTTCGTCCTGGGCTGCCAGCTTAAAGGTTATCATTCACACGTGCAAAAAGGTGTTCATGTCTCTAATGTTGATATCCTCGATTGTCAGGGCCATGCTGGCACATGATTGTGATAGGTGGCCTGGTCTGACCTTAAACGGCTGCTGTGACCCACGGTTATTGTGACCTACGGCTGCGGTGACTTATGGCTGCTGTGACCCGGCATTGAAAAGACCTTCACTCACGTGTTATTATGTAAAGATGTCGCAGCTCTGACTCCGCGGGGAATAAATGTAGTGATGGCGAGATGTGGTGAGGAGGGCGAGAGGCATGTTTGGTACCGTCTTCCGAACATTGCATTCTGAAAGTCAGTCCAGGGCACAAATCGAGCTCATCGCGGATTTAATTATAAGATCCTGTCTAGTTCAGTTCATCAATCTTAAGTTCATTCCGACAGCGAAGCTGCATTTAAAAACAAAAAAAAAACACTTCAGATTCAGTCCATGGAACCGAAACATAGCTCTCAGAAAAACCTACTTAAATCCATCCTGTTCCAAGGTAATCTTAAATTTATGACGATCAACGCATGGCACCTGTGGAATGCACCTTTTTTTTTGTTCAAGCAATTGTCCAAGCCTTTGTTCAAATTTTCTATAGTAACATAAATGATAGTACCTACAGTTTTGTTTATTTTAGCTTTTCAATAAAAGCGAAATCAGTGCCTGAGGTCAGATCAATGTTTGTTATTTTTGTGAATAATGCAAGCTTTATGCGAAACTATTGCGTAGTTTTTAGGGTGCTGTATATGAGGTAAAGAGTACTAACTCACACACACAACCATGATATAACTACAGAGCATATGGCTTTGGCCACAGGTGTGTGACCTACCTCTATGGATACCTTCCGTAAAACACATGCTGAGCTCAAAATAGGCAGTTTTCTTTGGCAATTTTGGGACGGCAAAATCGAATACTCCACTTAAAACATACTCTCATATCATTGCAGTGCATATGAGGTCACAATAGCGTCATATGAGAATATGCAAGGATTTATGAGGTCGTCCAAGGTTAATGACCTATGTTATTAGTAGCGGAGAGGCCAGATGAACGAAAAGACGCGTGTCACCACCTCCTTATTGTGATTGTGAAGTCGATGACGTATAACTTCATTTGCTAACATGCATGTTCCCATTTTGTTATAAAACCTTGACAGACTATGGACTATGCATAATGTCAACAACTGCCATGTGATCTTAAGTACCTGTAGATGTACAATACACTATTTCTGACGACTAAAAATCAAATCATTGTGTTGGTCACATAGACCCGGTTAACACTTCAATTGTTTCATTTGGATGATTTCTAAATTTGACCCAAGCTGACCTCAGATGACGTCTGGGTCAGCCTAAAAGGCATTTTGGTACCTGGAATGCCTTTCTCCACAGCTGGTCCTAATAAGATAAGCTTAGTCATATGCACATTGTGAAAGAAGCATCGTTATTTTGGGCACTACCCGTTCTGTCGATCTTACTGGTAGACC
This sequence comes from Pollicipes pollicipes, assembly GCF_011947565.3. Classification (NCBI taxonomy): domain Eukaryota; kingdom Metazoa; phylum Arthropoda; class Thecostraca; order Pollicipedomorpha; family Pollicipedidae; genus Pollicipes; species Pollicipes pollicipes. The sequence goes on along the minus strand of NW_023596136.1, from coordinate 28,139,223 downwards.
ACTTTTGAACGGTGACGTGATCTGACCTGACCCTTGTGGGAAACAAAAATGGTCGCAGTGTTCTCACAGCCTGAACGCTTATTTCGGTGCCCTCAATATCCGCATCTAACGTGTTAACATAGGTTTCAATCGCATCTGTCGGAACACCCGTTTTTTACTTTTTGTTACCTTTAACGACTTCATATCTGACCTAAGGTCAAATATTTTGTGCGCATGCTTCATGATTAACAAGACCTTCAGAATGGTATCTGTTCTTCCCATACAGTCGTTTGGAAGTTCGAGATACTCGGGAAGTTAACTCCAACGGCCGGGTGCGGTTATCTCAGACCCCTCCCCCCCCCCCGCCGGGCGCAGGTTAACTTTCTATTGCGCTCCCATCCCATTCGGAAATACCGAATTTGAGATCAAATCAAAATACTTAATATTTCATTAGAAAATGGACCCACGCTGTTTAGAGCCATCCATGGACTCGCCACAAAGTGATGCCTTTGTCGAACCAATTCAGAGCAGCAGAGGACATAGACGGCACAAACATAACTTGAAACGCGAGGTAATCACGCCATTGTCTCGGAACTGTTCAATTACTGTGCACGAGATGTTATAAACATGCTATGTACCACATACTCCTGCCACTGATGCCATAGTTGACACATGTGAGCTATGCTGTGGCAAACACGTACCGCAGAACGCGGGCTGTCGTGGCAGAACACACAGATACTGCGTCATACTTCATAGCATGAAAGCAACCAATGACAAGTTTGTACTCAACAAATCTGAACAAATCAATGCAAATTACAAGTTCGAAACATTGAATAAACACTATGTCCTCCGTTTCTTAGCCACAAAATTGAGATTCCTCCGTTCGCAGTAAGCTTATGACGGAGGTAACGGAATGATCATGATGCTTTCTCAGGTAACACAAATATTGAATGAGCAAATTACGCTGACCTAAGGTCAGGTATAAACATTCCCGAAGATCATGCTCTATGCTATGGTCATTGTTTGTACTTGTCTGTATGAACCAGCCTGCTAAGATGGCGCAGTATTTGATTAACTTAGTTCTATTTGCGTGTTTGGCACTGGATTAATTCCCCTTGGAAATAAGTCATGCGCTTGAGGCAAGGAAAGGAGTTAAACAAAAGAAACAAACCAGCTTGAGCTAGATTGCTGCTCTGCTTTTGAATTCGTTTTTTGTAGCTCGACTACTTGAAGAACATGTTTTTGAGCAAAACTGGCGCAACCTGTTTGCTTCTTTAGCGCCGTCGGGAGCAGACGAGCCCGTCACTGGAAGGAGGTGTGGAGGGGGAAAAGAGAAGCGTAGCTGCGCTCTTCGTTGCTATGTTAGGCTAAACTCGATACAGACGTGTTCCTCCTGTGACTTATACTTTTCACTAATTCATTGCATTTCGGTTTAATTTCGCAGACACAAAGATGTCAAAGTCAAGTGAGGAAACCATAGCACTCTAACCGCATGTCAATCGACTGTGCTCCGAGCCCGTGGTGAAGTATTACAGTGTATGTTGGCGTAGTTCCACCAAGTGGTCTGGAGTGCCTTGCGCCTCATCGCAACAACAAAAGCCGTGGAGTTGCCTCCCTTGCCAAAATGCACGATTTGAAAAGAGTGGTCCTGGAAGACAGTTATTCTGCACCTGTGCCCTTTTTTAATTGTGCGCCTTTGTCATCTTACGTACTGAATTGAGTTATCTTCATCTTTACATTTTTAAGCAAGTTAAGTAATTTCAACAGTCGCTGTGCGCAGCTTGGAGTAGCGGCAGAACATGTGAGTTTTAACAAGAAATGAATGGTGCTAAGAATTGAATAAAGAACACCAAGTTAG
>NW_023596136.1:28049103-28136386 GCF_011947565.3 Pollicipes pollicipes | reverse complement strand
CTGCGAGCGACAGAGCACAGCCTATGCAGTGTCCTAGTCGCCTGTGGAAGTGCACCCTCCCTCTCCGAACAGACACTGTTGACCTGTCCTGCTCCCGCCTGTCCCCTTGGTCGGCTGTCCCCGGTGGTCGGTGTGACGCGTCTCTGCGCGTCCCGCGGGAGCAGCTTCGCCCCCTCCCCCAAGCGGCTGTCGCCGCTGTCCGCAGCGGCCGCGCAGCGTCCGTAAGTCCGCCGTGGCTCGACTGGGAACGTCAGGGGAGCCGCACCAGCTGGCCAGGGCATGCGGTCATGTGCAGGGGAGGGGACACACGCACAGATTGCCGAGGGCAATACTCCTTAGTTGACGCAAATTAAGCCTTTCTTGAAGATTTATCTGCGCATCTTTTTCACTGTTTGATGTGACTACTAGGCAACGCAAGGTTCAATAGTGCTTGCGGTTTTTCTGAGTTCCATTCGAATTTCTCTCGATGCATTGGTTAAAAAATGAATAGCTTCTGATAGATAGGTGGTACTGCCTTCACACGACCGTTAAGTCTATTTAACCATGATAGGCAGCGGTTTGTTAAGTCCATTTTAGGAATTATTTATAGATGACATCGTTCAAAGCGTAGCTTAGCGAGATAGATAACTGATGGTTTTGTGTGAAACTATGTTTTATTCTCCAAGTCGGCCATTGGAAGTTTGAGACTTAAAGTGGACGACAGATCAACGCGAAGATATGCACCCTAAGGGTCAGTAAGCTCGTTGTGTCTTACAAACACCCCGCAGTTGACTAATTCACTACCCCAAACTTTTTTGCGGTAACGATCACAAAACAGAAGCATAGAAGCATCTGCACGGCCGCCGACAGGGACAAACTGCACACAGAAAAACCATGTTTTCTTTCCCTGGCTGCAACATCGATATCACCTTTCATCAATGAGAAGGTGCCCACAGAAAAGGTCATCATGGATAAGAACAGAGAGTTATACAGGATTTACATCGATATCACCTTTCATCAATGAGAAGGTGCCCACAGAAAAGGTCACCATGGATAAGAACAGAGAGTTATACAGGATTTGCGATAAGGGGACTTATCAAAAAAGTTCACACCAAAAAGACTTCTCAGCGCGCAGTAGCCGCTGAAATTTCTTGTAAAGCTTGTATTGACATTGCACGGCTTCAATCGGCTCAAATTTACATGTGTAATCATATTTTTCCCCCGAAATTCATATACGCACATTAATACATATGCAACTCTATAAGGGGAGGGCGTATGCCACTGGTGCCCTCTTGCATACGCCTGAGGATAGGTAACACCCTCGACTCGTCGCGGTGCGAGTATGCTCCTGGGCACACTCCCGGGACGTTGAGCCATGCCGACAGGAGACGCGTTCTGTAGCTGAGATAGAGGGACAGACGCATTATACTCACATAAAATAACTAAAGTCGCCGCGGGAAAACGGAAAACGTTACGTTTGTAAAGATGCATTTGATTAATGTATCTGCGAAATACTTGTGGTTGGCTACATATGCTCTGCAGTTCGATATCCTGAATCGCATGGCCTTCCAAAAGATACCGCTGCATAATGATTCAGTCACTCCCTACCGGTTGCGACAGGACAGAATTACGAGGCCGACACTAACAAGACCGCCATGGCGGGCGCAAACGATACTCGATCACTTGCTGGTTGCCTTAGCCACCTAGCGGCAAAAGTATGAAACGAGAGTTCATCTCCACGGTGAGGTTCGCTAGATGGCTGAACATTTCGTCAACCGGCTTTCATTGGACAATGCCTTAGAAGCCGCCCCAAATTACGTTACGCATGAAGGGGGAGGAGGGCGTTGACGCAGCGTAATGGAAGCGTAAGGGGAGAAAGGGGAGGATTTGACTGCACAAAGTCGCTCTCAGGTGTGCGAAGCATGCTGAAATCTTAAACACGCGCTCGGGTGGGGGTCAAATTGACCCTTCCCGAAGGCTTTTCCAGAATGGTTTCCCAACGGCGCGGCGTAGCCACGCCAAATTTTGCATAGCTGTATACAGTTGAACAGTGAATCGTCTGACATTAAAAATTAGATGCACCTTGTAAGGTTGCTGCTTTATGGCAGGTCAAAGTCAGGCCATGGTTTCAGCGAAGGCAATTTCCAGGGAATGGTTCAATCTGATGCAACAACAGAGTGCTAGACGAAGTCATATATCTCTGAGATGCTTTCTTAGGCATCTCACAAATATTAAATGAGCAAACTGAGTTGACCTAAGGTCAGGTATGATGGTCAGACCAAGGTCAAAAGCAACTTGTTTATTACTTCAGGGCCTGCTGTATGGGATAGTTTCTGGCGCTGATTTCGAATACATTGATAGCAGGAACCGCATATACATCTTCTATGGACATGGACTCCTTAGAGGTCAGAATAGGTCATTGACCTAAACTGACACAGGTCAGAACATTTGTTTTTAGGAACGTACTGTCTAGCGTAATCTTTGTCGCTTATTCAAATGCAAAACTCAGAGCAGTCTTATATAATTTTGGTCACCATGACCTTTCAAATTATGCATCTTCTATGACTTCTTAGAGGTCAGAATAGGTCGCTGACCTACAATGATCCAGGTCAAAAAAAATTATGGAGCATACTGCTTAGCGTAATCTTCTATACTTCCAGCTCATGAGATAAAGGTACCCGAAGGTATGGGAAAACTGGACCGGGGTGGACCCTGAACCCGCCACTTTTTCAAGACAGTTTAACATCAATGCAATGCAGCAAATACAATGGTGATATACGGAACGAATAGTCTTAAAAGTGGGCGTGGTGTGACTCATTTTTGGGATGTCCCAACGCCTCTGATTTGCAGATATTCGTTTGATTTAGTGTCATATGGTACATTTGGTCAACGTGCAGTCCAAAGTTTTTTAAATCCATCGCAGGTTTGAATGGACATCTTTGATATATATATATATATATATATATATATATATATATATATATATAGACTTTAAAGCATTCATCTTCAACGTGCGTCGCTGAAAAACATACATGTAGTGGCCTCAGTACCAAGGAATATTAACTTTTTGATAACTGGTGATTATGTTGGTATGGTTGGTCAGCACTTTGAGATAAATTTCATTAGTTTCCACCTTCTATATTTATTTTGATTTTAGTTTGCCATGCCCTCTCTCTTCCTTTCTCCCTCCCTCCCTCCCTCTCTCTCTCTCTTCTTCTCTCTCCCTTTTTCTCTCTCTCCCTCCCTGTCTCTATCTATCTTTCTATCTGTTTCTCCTCCGCAGCCAGTCTTCTTCCCTCTGTCTCTATTTCTAAATCAATCGGTATCCCTACGTTAACCTCCAAATGGCTCACAACCTTCTTGTGACCAGTTTCTTCCCTTCCCTTGCCACTCTCTCTTGTTTTTCGCAACGTAGAGATGAGCTAAATGATGACCACAATTCAAGCGGTCGCCGATAATCCTGCTGCTTGGCACATCCACACATTAGTATGAGAGTGAACTGTCACTGGGGCCACGCCGCCTTCCACCCATCTTTCGCTGCTTCCTTTGCCGTGGGCTGGGTGACGTCAGGGTCGCGCCTCACGTCTATCCGACGCCACCGAATTCGCCGCGGGCGACTTGTCCTTGCTTCCGTTTGCTCAGCACCACCGCTCTGCGCCTCTGCGCCCACGTTTGTCGCCGACGCTCGCTCCGCGCTGGCCATTTCCGCCTCTGCAAACTACGACCATAATTCTAACCAAGATTCAATCTATGCAACGGCGATAAGAGCCGCCGCTCGCCAGCTTTCGCTGCGATTCTGAGCCGTATCGGCTGCTGAGTATGCTGGATTTTGGTCAGTCGGCAGGCCGGCGGAATATTTCGAGCATCGCCAGGCTATCATGGCCGCCAGCTACAAATTTCCCAGATGACTAGATTTGAATTGCTGCGAACGGCGCAAGCGCCAGAGAGATGAAGAGAGCGAGAGAGAGAGGTGAGTGTGCGTCCGCCTCGTCGAATCCCCGGATTGGGATGCGGCTTACGTCTCGTCGGCTGGGACGAAATGCGTCGGACCGGCGTGGGGCCGGTGTGTCCCGAGGCGGGAGTCGTCGGTCCGCCGACCTCCCTCCCCCGGCCCACGTGGTCTCTGCCGGGTCACGACCTGACCCCGGCAGCCGCACGGCGCTAGCGCACTGGACGCCCATGGAGTGGTGGGCGCCCAGTGATGCTGCGGAGCTGCGCCTCACAGGTCTGACTCCACATTGCTGGCTTCAAACGGACGCACCGGCCTACAGACAGGGTAAACACCTACACGAGAAGCTGACGCCGTACAGGGTCAACTCTCCTGGCCGGGTCAGCCGCCGGTGGCCGTCCAGCGGGTCGGACCGGCGCGTCGGCCGGCGGCGGCGGCGGCGGCAGCGGCGGCGGCGCGGTGGCGGTGGCGGCGGCAGCAGGTCGATCGACACGGGCGGCGGCTCACAGCCGTAGGCAAATCAGCCGTGCACGCCTGATCACGGCCGGTGGAGCCGCCGCGACAATCGATCCGACCAGTCCGGTCGGACCGACGGCGAGCGGGTCCGGACCGCCGCTGCCGCCGCCGGCCGCCGCCGCCGCCGGTCGGTCAGCCGGCGCCGACCCACAGACGACTGGGTCAACACGGCGTCCTGCTGGCCACCGGCCGGCCCAACGGCGGCACCGCGGAAGCGACCGCGGGTCAGCGAGGACCGCCTCCATAGCCGACTGGGGCAACACGAAGGTGTCCTCGGAGGTAACTCAGGGTCAACACGCCGGCCCGCCGTGGCCGCCTGGGTCCACACAAAGTTCTCCTGGAGAACGACGGAAGCGCCTGTGGAGTGACTCGGGGGAGGCCTTCCGCGGTCCACTAAGATGCGGATCCGTGTGGATACTCTCCAGTGGAACCGGCCGCCGACTGACTGATGAGCCACTGTGAGCTCCTCACTGCAACAAGTGGACAGGCGAGGCCAAGTGTGGCGCGGCACGACTGATGCGGCGCCGGTCTGCGGCGGGGTGTGCTCCAGCGTGCCGACCCTTGCCGCCTCCGAAGTCCCGACCCTCGCCTTCCCTGGAGCCCTACCCTCTCCTTCTCCGGGGCCCCGACCCTCGTCTCCTCCAGAGTCCCGATCCTCGCCTCCCCTGGAACCCCGACCCTCACCTCCTCCGGAGCGCCGACTCTCCTCCCCTGGAGCCCCGACCCTCGCCTCCCCCCGGATCCCCTCTGGCGCCGGGCCGGCTGGGGTCAGGGCCAGCCGGCCCTGAGCGCCGCCCGTAACCGCTCGGCCCCGAACGCCCCGCGGCGCGTGACCGTCGCCGATAACTCAGCCCCCCCCCCCCCCCATTTGGTTATAAAAATAATATTAGATGCGTCAAAACAGGACGTGGAGAAACGACTCACAGGAGACTGTGTAACTACCCATTGTCCGTCCAGAAAAAGGAATTAAAGAGAGGGGAGCGCGAGAACCGGGGGAACAGCGAGAAATTAGGAGTGACGGCCGATGGCAGAGGGGCGAGACAACCCTGATGCTCATACGACAGAGCCCCGACCACTTGCACAGCATTCAGAACGTAGAAAAGCCATCCGCCAATTATGAGGAATTATTCAGTTGTCAGCGATGCTATTCAGGGTCGTGAATGTACTGGTGTGTGCGGGGCGAAGATCCTCATGGTCTTAATCAAAGGCTGGCGGCCGCTGCGTGGAACAGCGGCGAGTCGCTTGAGCCGATGATTAGGGCTTATCTGAATAACGAGCCCAGTGCTGGCTGACTGCTCTTGACTCACTCGTGCGGGTGATCAGGGGTAGCTTTCACCATGAACTACGCGATAAAGCCGGATCGAAGCTCGTGCATGCCTACTTTTCCGAGAAAAGGTATCCTTCTTGTCGAAACGTTTGCAGGTAACAGGGTGCGAAAGCCTGCATGGCTTAGAAAGATGCCAATTGCATGAGGCTTTGTCATGCCAGGCGTGTCCCTATAAGCCCTCTCGGGACAGCTTTGCCTTGCCAGAAGGCGAGCACGGCAGCGGTAAGGCGCGGCAAACGCCCCGCTATTTGCATAATGCCCAATACCGCACCATCAGTTGATTTCCCAAATGTCGGTGCGCTGAGTGTGCAGGTGAGCGTTCATGAATGAGTAAGGGCTGACATCGCGGCGGCATCGCGGCAGGCCACTGCCCGTCGTGCGGGAATAATAATCAGAGGGTCGATTACATGGTCTGCTGGCACAATCTCTTGTTCCCTTGGAATGCATGCTATTTGCTGCCGGTATTTTATGTAGCAGGGCCGTGGGCGTGGCGCGCCGCGGCCGGCTGGCACGGCGCCGCACAGCCACCCTGTAGGGTCACGTGGTGCAGGGTCTTGGACAGCGTGCAGACGCTGTGGGGTCCCTGGCGTCACCCGCATGGTCACGTGGTCGAGCCTGTTACTTGTGTGGTGGGACCTGCCACTTCTCTTACAGGTAATGCTAAGTTTGCACGAGAATGGTTTAAGGTGCGGGGGATTCGAGGCACCTGTTTCATGGGTACGTTACGAATGTCGTCGTGAACGGGTTTAGCGTTTAAAATGGTGCGTGCGCAGCAAAGAGAGAGGAAGAGAAAGAGAGGGAGAGGAAAGATGGGAAGAGAAGGAAGCGGAGGGATAGAGGAGATGAGAGGAAGGAAAGAACTGACTGGGTCTGGCACATCTCGCTGCAGACCTCACGCTGATCGGATGGCACCTGTACCCGTAGACTGTACCGCCGTGCATGTACGTCTGGAGACCTCGACGCAGTATAGACAAGGGCTGCTCCCTGCGTCAGCGCTCAGGGCAGTTGACCTATCCGCCCACGGGGCGCTGTGTTATGGAAGGCAATCCCAGGTAATAAACACGCAAGGCGGGCGGCATGAACCTCATTCGGAATAAGCACTTCACTTGAAAGAAAACATCAGACAAAATGGTGGCGTCGCTCTTGGCACGCGGGGCAGCTGAGCCACACGGAAACAGTGAAGACGGGACGCGGATCTGTTTTTTTTTTTCATCGAAGGGTCAGGGTTCGAGTTTTATTCCAACGGGAGCACCATCTTCAAGCTTCCAGGCCTCGAATGTTCCCTACGTTGGATTATCCATGACAATCACCTTGGCAGATTCGGCTGTGATTAACGATCACGATTATCGTGATAATGATATTCGTACTTGACAAAATGCTTAAAACTGTGCACTCAAGCAGTTGTGGGTGTAGTCATGATCCAAAATTGTGTTGCCTTGAGCATGGTCTTAACAAATTAGGATCAGCGAAGGAAAGTCCGACATGATGTCTTCTTATAAAGAGAACAATGCAAAAAAACATGCATTTGTTGCAGCCCAACATCGTTTCGATGGCAGACAAAAGCTAATTAGGGGAGAAATTAAGAGGAACACGTTCTCTAGCATCCCAACTGCTACATCCAAGCGATACCCGCCTCCAACATGCTCCAAGCGCCATAGGCGATGTTTGAGTTCGTATCTAGATTTCCATCCCCCCCCCCCTAACAACCAGGCATGAGGGTGTTAGGACTGCCCGCCGGTTTGCACCCCATTCTCGGAGTCTGACGATGCAGCCCCATCATCACGCACGGACACAGGACGGCGGTCTCCCGTCTCAGATGCGGCCCGGTCCGCGCCACCCCTTTCGCTCCCCTCCGTCCATCAATCCGACAGCTGACTTGTTGCGGTTTATCTGTTTTCATCCTTGGGCAGTTTCGATCATATCTCCATCCCTATCTGTCCACCTGATGATGGCCCGCGTCGAGGCGCGCGCGTCCGATTGGCGCGGGCGCCGCGCCACGCGTCTGCCGCTCCCCTTTCGCCGCCGGCCGGCCCGCTCCCCCTTCAAACGGCGCAGCGCGCATCGCAAATCGCCGCACTCGATCAAAAGGAAAACACTCGGGCGCGGGGTGACTACAACGCCGACAAGGGTGTTTTGTCAAGAATCTGAATTTTTCAGCGATTAGATTAGCCCTAAAATTGCGGAGATTTATCCGTTGCGGAAGGGGTTGTCAGCCGTCGAGATTGGGTTAGTGAAATAGCAAAACGACCGGATACGCTGCGCCAGGGTGGGGAATGTGGGAACTCAATTATGGCGACGTGTTTGTAAAAGGTGTCAAACAGCGCGGGAATAACGGACCGCCTCCGGGACAAGGTACAACACACATAGTACTCCCAATGCATAGGTTTACGACCACCGCCCTTGCCGGGTGACTCAAAAGCATCCGATGTGCAGCGTGCTGTGGCATCACACGTGTCAGAACCGCTACCGCCGGGCAATGTATGTCTGCAGATGCCGGCAGGTGGACGAGCGAAGCTCTACCGCTCGCTGGCGCTCGAGGAGCAGGCGCCGCCGCCGCCACCTCCGCCACATTATACTTTCATGATGGGTCACATCATCAACGTAAGCTCGTCCCATCCGCGCGAGGCCCGCCTCTCATCCATGTTGTTTCAATCTCAATCATTTTTCAATCAAATAGCCGCAGGCGCACCGCATTGGCTCATTGGATAACCATAAAAGTGTCGGCTGTATGAAGCATGGCCAGTGCCGGCTTATCTGTTACCCTCAGCCGCGTGGCTATTTGACCGGCGCCGGCCGCTTTCAACTGGGCGGCAGGCGTGTGGCTATTTCGCCCGCGTCAGCCGCTATCGTCCGAGCACCGTCCGTGCGCGCCGGAAAATAATTTGAGATGTAAAGCATCGGCAGCGGGTAGATACCGGACGCGGTCGGTGGCCTCAATGGACGCCCGATCGATGCGGTTTTTGCCGCGGGAGCTTGCAAGCTCTTTGTTTGCGTCCGTCAGCTCCGGCTCTTTGTATATTCGAGCCGGCGCCGGCGGCCGGCATTTGGGTCGTCGCGTCGATGGCTGCGGCCAGCGCGCGCCCATCTTTTTGTCACCCGTCCTCGGCTGGGGAGATTTCATTACAGCCTCCATCAGCAGCAAATGAGGGAGCACTTTGACTCGGTGTGAAATTGAATGGACAGGTAAATTAGATTGCAGATAGCCGTTGATTGAGTAAAATCAAAGTCTGCCGGACAATGGCGGGGCGTCGCGGCGACCGGCGGCCGGTCGGCGGCGATCCGTCAGTCGCGGGCGGCGAGGGTGCGGCGCAATCGGCGGCCGTGCGCCGGCTCCCCGCCGCCGCCGATCTGAAATTCCGGCCACTATCTGGTGCCGGCACGCACCGCTGGACTCCGGCCCGCGCGCCGCCGCCGTTTACATATCCCCCGTCGGTAACAATCTCGGCGCTGATTGTCCCCTGTTGACTCTATCAGCCGCCCCGATTCATATGCTGAATACGGAATCAATGTAGATGCGGCGCCGGCCGTCCGCCGCCGCCGACCCGGCCGACGCTGGAGGACCGCTGGACCGGCCCGGACCTTCGTTAGACTGCCGCGCCGGAACCGTTGGACCGGACCGGAGCAGACTGTCGCGCCGGACCGTTGGACCGGACCGGACCACAGTGTCGCCGGGCTGCTGCGCCGCCACCTCGCCAGGCGTCGGGTGTCGGCCGGACTTCCATTCAAATTGAATGAGCGATGGCCGCCGGCGGCCGGCCGGGCCGCCTCGGAGCCGGCGGCCTCCGGGCGTCGGCCGGCGCCTCATCAACTTTACATCGCTCGTCGCACGCCGGGCGCCGAGGTCACACCCGGGCCGTGCGCCGGCGGCACGCGGACACCGGCGCACGGACGTCGGCCGCCGGCGGGCATCTGTTGCGACGCCGTCGACGCGTCGCCGCCGGCGCCCCCGCCGTCTGGAGCGGGGTCGTTAGCGCGGCGCGAGACTGGGGGCGCCGACGGGGCGGCCGGCGCCGCTCCCCAGCCGCCGCTTTATGCATATATTGAGCAGCACAACAGAGCTAGCGGCGCGTGAGGCGGCCGAGATTGTTGAATAAACTCCGGTCTGGCCAGCAGATAACATGTCCACAGTCAAAGATTCAATTACGCCGGCAAATTGAGTGAGCGTGCAGCAGCCGCGCGAGGCGGCCGGCGTGTGGGGAGCGGTGGGTGCCGACGCGACGACTGTGGTCTGTCGGCAGCGATGACCGGCGGCGGACCAGCCCTGTCCAGGTCACGGGCTGACAGCAGCTTGGGGGACCGATCACGAGACAGAGGCCAGTGATCGTCAGTGCCGGACGCTCCGCCGTATCCCCCAGAGTCTAGTGCCGGCCTGGAGGAGGTGATGAAAACAGATATAAGCACACGGACGGCTGCTGCGTAGGCATACGTTGAGTATGCGGCCGCGTTTTCACCTCACATCGAACGCGTGGCTCTGCGGTGTGATTTAATGGAAACGGTTGCATGCGCGAGGTCAGCTATGAAATCGGCTGATACGCTTTAAAAACAAACTGCAATGACGTCATAAAGTTAGGCTGCTTGACCGGGAGTTGACTGGGCACAAACACAAGTTTGTGCAGCAACAGCCGACAATACCTTCAGCCAGCATGACTTTGTGTCACAGGCAGTTAATGTAAGCGCTCAATGCTGCATTCGCGTGATATACGCCGATCATATCAGGAACGGAGTTTTGCAGAACAAGTTGTGGGTTAAACAGGGAAATGTGCTGAGCCCACCCTGAAATGCATAAAAATGGTTTTCTTCTCGGACTTCTCCCACTTGCCTGTCGACTTTTGTGGGTAAGAGTCCATCCCCCAAATGGAAAGGAAGCTGGAGCACATTTTCTGTGTACGCTTTTGCAACAAACGCAATTTTATGTTTGTCATCGCCAATGAAACCGAAATCCAGTTTTTCGATGGGATCACATCAAGAGGGACTCCGTCTCATTAAGGAAGCCTTAGTTCCTGCTCCTTCAGAACTTGCAGTCTGCTGAGCTACATAGGAGAATTTGACTGGAGAGGAAATCTTCAAATGCATCTGAAAGTCTTCTTAAAGTGAGCAAGATTCTCTGGGCCTTGAGGAGCACCAAATGATTGCTTGTGACAGGAATTAAGCATGCCTCCACCCTCTGTACTCGCTACAAGCTAACTGCGAAAAGTCACATCCCAATTCGCTGAGAAAACGAAAGAGGCACTGTCGCGTATCATCCCATTTTCAGTACCCCGTTACTACCCCGTACTCGTACAACACCGATATATAGTCGAGGGGTCGCGCGGACGTCGCGCACGCACAGAAGCTGTTTGCCATAATACGCTCGGTGAGCACTGCACAGATTTCCGCACGGCTTACTCGTCACGCGCCGCTCATTTTGCACCAGCGCGGACGCACCGCACGGGATCTTCTCCGCTTCCACCGGGCGCAGGCTTCTTTGAACTGCTGGCGATGATGGCTGACGGCCGGCCCTTGTGTCGGCGGCCGACGCGGTGCGTCCACGCTTGCAACGCAATCTCTGCCGGCTGCCGGCCCGTCCCGGGTTCCTTTGAAGTGCGTTGACCGAGCCGTGGCGGCGGGCGAGCAAAAACGAGCGGCGCCGGCCGGCCGGCCGTCCGTCCGCGGACAGTATGCAAGGGCCGGCGCTCGGCCGGCATATCGATCGTCGGACGGTTACCGGGGGTGGACGGGTGAGCGGCGGCGCCTCCTCCGGCTGCAGCGCTGCAGGGGCACCGGAGACGGTCCCGCGGCCGAGCCGCGCCGCCCGCCGGTTACCGGGGGTGGACGGGTGAACGGCGCCGCCTCCTCCGGCTGCAGTGCTGCAGGGGCACCGGAGCCGGTCCCGCGGCCAAGCCGCGCCGCCCGCCGGTCACCGGGGGTGGACGGAGCCGGTGACGGCCTGGAGCGGTGCGACCCGGAGGCGGCCGCAGCCGGTGCCTCCAGCACCCTGCCCGGAGGCGGCCGGTACCCGCAGCACCCTGCCCAGAGGTGGCCGCAGCCGGTACCTCCAGCACCCTGCCCAGAGGCGGCCGGTGCCTCCAGCACCCTGCCCGGGGGCGGCCGGTACCCGCAGCACCCTGCCCAGAGGTAGCCGCATCCGGTACCTCCAGCACCCTGCCCAGAGGCGGCCGGTACCCGCAGCACCCTGCCCAGAGGCGGCTGCAGCCGGTACCCCCAGCACCCTGCCCAGAGGCGGCCGGTGCCTGCAGCACCCTCCCCAGCTGGATAATGATTATGTAAATAGAAGTTCCAGTTGATGGGAAGTCTTTCTGGCAAAAGGTCAAGTTACCTAAAACCAGGCACGTGGCTGAAGACACTAATGGACCAAGGAGTCCGTGATGACACGCATTCCGTTGTGTGCAATAGAAGAGTAAGTTCTCTGAACTACTCTACACTCTCTGCATTACGTCCAAGAGAGATATACAGGGAACCAGAGTGGGTTGAGATCCTGAGCAGTACCATAGGCCAGAGAGAACGATTTCAGAAAAGCCTATTGCAGCGAAGATTTCTGGCTTTTGCCATAGTCCTGTTCACTTTGCGAATCTAGCCGATGGCACTTAAAGCTTCGTCACCTTTCGCCATTCCGCCCGACTTCTTCTTTTCGCGACGCACTCACCCTGTTATTGTGATATTCTGTGCAAGACCGCCTTGCATCCCTCTGTCTGATGTTTCTCTATATGTGTGCCTCCTAATCTCAGTTATGCCTGCCTATATCCTACACCCTTTTTGTCGCTTAAATCGCATATGATAAATAACACAATCACAATCCCACAATACAAACAGCATCAAAGGTTCGTGGTAATTGCTTGTATGAATGAAGATATTTTGTGTACATGCACGTGCATGACCAAATCACGTACAGCTAATTTAGACTATCGCACCATATTTTTTAAAGATTTAATGCGAACCTTTTGCATAGACGAATGTCTGAGATCGGAGTTCACGCTAAGCAGTGCGTGTTGTGAGAGCTCTGTTCCCCACCATCTGATCGCGCAATTCCATGTCAACGGCAAAATCTGGAGGCGGGAGTTTAACGTGCCGCAATGCTCGGCATGGTCCGTCCTGCCCTCTAACGTCATCTGACATTTATCGCGACCGCTGCCACCAGCAGCAGCCCATACCTGTCGAGGACAAATAGCGAGCGCCTAAAGCGATTCGAACTCACCCCGCCACGGTTCGGGGAATTGGAAGGCAGGCGCTCTAACCAACTGAGCATTTCATGGAAATAGCAATCATGGAGATGACAGTGCGCCGACCTCCACTCTCGACCAAACGTGCACCGTGTTCTTCAGTTTTCAGCAATCTAATTCAATAGTTCGCTGGCTAGCAGCCCGCTTCCAAGTTGTGAGTTGTGTCAGCCACTGCCCCCTGTCGTGACGCCCTGCGAGCTGCGCCGCCGACGACGCGGACCCTGCCCGCCGCGCGTGTTGACCGTCCTCCTCTCGGCCGCCCGCAGACTCGGGTATCAACGGCGACCTGGAGGACGGCAAGAGCGACTCGTCGGAAGGCGGCGCGGCGCCGGGCGCCGGCAGCGGCCTGCCGGCCGGCGACCTCTCGCTGGACGACTCGCTGGACTCGGAGCGGGGCGACGGCGTGCTGAACCTGGCGCCGCAGCGGGACGGCGCCACGCCGCCGCCGCGGTCGGCGCCGCTGCCGGGGCCGGGCGCGCCGCCGCTGCCGCCGCCGCCGCCGCCCTCGGCCGCCGGCGTGCAGGCCGCTCTCGCCGCCATCCAGGCTGGACAGATGAGTCTGACGCAGGTGAGGCGCCCCGGCCAGCCCGACAAGAGCATGACGTGCGCGACATACGAGACAGAGGCAGACACGAGAGACAGACAGACAGATGGACATGCGAGAGTTGCCGCGCAGACTGGACAGATGAGCCTGACGTGAGGGAGTCGCCTTGCAGACTGGACAGAGGAGTTTGAGCCCGATGCGCCGCCGAGCGGATTCGGCTACGGCTGATATTTTCCACACAAAAGAATGATTGGGTGAGAGGATCCCAGGGACAATGTTAAACTTCTCAAGGTGTATTTTTTATACGACGCCTCAGGCGTAATTTTAAAATTGAAATCAGTTGGGGGCCCGTTCCCGAAAAGTGCACAAGGTGGCACACTTGAACTGGGAAGATTTGCGCGGGGCAGATTTTCACCATGAGCACCCTGCAGATAAATCTGAGTTAGACAAAACATCTCGCATACTGGGCGGCTAAGCACGCCACGGGTTGGTCTCCTTGCATGCTGAATACATGTCGGCATTCCACGCCATTTTGTGGCCATAGCGTGGAGGTCGCTTCTGGTTGTCTGCGTCATCACGATCGACACATTCTGAGCAGCAAAGTTGACGGATGACGTCATCCCCGGGAACGGATGACGTCACCGCTGGCCCGCTCCCAGTCATGTGTTGCGTAAGAGCGGCAACAGGCCGGTGACTTACTGCGGGCCATCAGCCTGTGGGAGGCGCGCATGCCGGCGCTAACCCGATTCAGGCGCGCGCCAGAGCCGTCTCCTGAAAGCCTCGCTCTCCGACCAGCACTCGGCACCTCCCGTCAGGGTGGTAACAAGCCCCCCCCCAAGGTCGGCGCTGGGCGCTGAGCCGCATGTATTCGTCTGTTCCGACCACATGCCCGTCATGAACTCATCGTTGAAACATTACTATTGATTTGTAATGATGCGCTACCCTTTGATTAGGGATGTGGGATCGAGGCTGATTAGTCGAGATCGATGGTGGCGCCGGGTCCGACGGGCCGAAGGACTCCGCCGGCCGGGGTCGCCAGGACTGGCCGCGGGGGCGGGCGCCGCGGGGGCGGGCGGGCGGCGGCCGGGGTCGCCAGGACTGGCCGCGGGGGCGAGCGGCCCGCTCAGACAGCGCCGCCGACCGGCCGGCCGGCCAGCGCCGGGCCGATGTCCACCGCCAGAGGGGAGCAGGGGCGCCGGCCGAGGGGAGCGGAGAGGGGAGACGCTGGAGCTGCCCGGAGGGGAGGGCGGCCGAGGTGTGCTGGCACCGGCCCGGCGGCAGGAGTGGAGGTGTGAGAGGCAGCCGGTCGCGAGGACGAAGGGTGCGCCGTAGACGGAGAGGAGATGGACGTAGGCGGAGGCAGAGCGAGGGAGACTAAAGGAAGAAGACTGAGCTGCAGGATAAAGAGAGTAAAAATACATTGCTGAGAAACTGACCTTTGATAGGAGTCGTTCCGACCCTGCATGATATGAGGACATTTCGCCGGGCGACGCTCGGGCCCAGGGCTCCGTTTGTAATCTATAAATGGCCGACAAAGAGCGCGCGCCTGTCAGCAAAAACTGACCTCGTTCCGACGCGGGCCTGGATCCATCGCAAGTGGGGGCCTATGTCCGTGAGGTCCGGGATGACGGATCCATCGAAGATGTTGGTCTGTATGCGCTTGGAGTCGGGGCCCGGGCGGGCAGGAGATGGGTGATCACTTCATGGGATGTGGATGTCTAGATCCATTCGAGGTGAGTGGTTTGGCTGGAGACGGGATCCTGAATCCATGACATGCATGGACCTGGGCTCGTCGGAGATGACATTTGGAATAATTCAGAAATGGAGTTATGAGATAGAGTCATCTGCAGTTCATCGGAGATCGTTTTCTGATTCGATCAAAGATAAGCCCTGGATCCATCGGATATGGGCTTCTAAATCGTATGAAATGAGGCTCGGGTCCATCGGAGGTGGTTTTCTGAATTCATCAGAGATTGAGTCTGCGCTAATCGAGGGTGACATTCATATAATCGGAGGTGGAGTCCTTAACTCACCGGGGTGGGTATACAGAACCAACCTGTAATGGCGTCTTTGAATGCATAACCAAGTGGAGGTGACTCCGGCCCGGTATTCGTGAGCCGATGCAGAGTATTGTAAACTCCTCCGTTCAGCCTGCTGCGGTACCAGCTGTTGTGACGCAGACGACGGCCACAAGCTAACAACCCTCGGACACTGTGACTGCATTGTGCGCCAGCGCGCCGGACGTGGTGCAGACGATGACATTGGCCCTCCCATGTGAGCTGACATCGACCTCCTGCGGGCCAGCAGCAGATGATGCTGCACAACCAGCTGGCGGCGGCGGCGGCTGCAGCCAGCCAGATGCCGCCCATGTCGACGGCCTACGGCAATCCCCTGGCGGGCTTCGGCAACAGCGAGTCCATTCAGGTGCGTGGTGATAGCGGCGGATTCGTCGGCGCGCTGAACGCCTTACTTCGCTTTTCGACGCCTTGTTGATATACCGGCCGGCCATCTCGCTTGTTAAATGACCGGAGCGCATTGATACGGCGTATTCACTCTGTCACAGCACTAGACGAAAGCTTGTTAGATGCCTTGGATTTCATCCTATGCCGCCTAAGGGTCTGACGCGCAAGAGCCAGCGCACTGGATTGAGAGACATAACGAAACCGCTCGACGTAAGGAATATACAGGTGTATTCAGACCGCATTTGACTGCTTGTTAGGCACCTTATATAAGGCATTTGGCGTCGTGGAACTCAGCCTCAGTCAAAGGGCCGCGTTGGGAACTACAGCACAGATCAATGTCCAACTTGGGGACATTCTTTTGACCGATGCCTGAGTTCTTTCCACGTCGGTGGGCGTGCTCTCTCTCTCCACTCGGAGAGCATTCTCACTGTTGCTGACTAGGCCCGGAGTTTTGCTCTTGCTTTTTTGCTGCCGTGCACGACAATCGATTTCAGAATTCTAACGCCATAGATCCCTTAATGATCCCTTCACCAGAAATTCACACGCCATGATTTGATAACTGTGGTAAATGCTGGTCTAACGCTATGAAAGTGTTCGGATGTGGTACAGTGTTGGACACCGTCCCTACCAACTGTGTTGATATTTACTTGAATGCTCGGCCACTTATCCCTCCAGCCATCGCCAGTTAGTGCTTGAACTGTGACGGTTCTGTCGATGGACAGTCGTTGGCGACGTGTGCAGCTGCAGTACAGCCATCGCCAGCTAGTGCTTTAACCGTGACGGCTCTGTCGACGGACAGTCGTTGGCGGCGTGTGCAGCTGCAGTACAGCCATCGCCAGCTAGTGCTTTAATCGTGACGGCTCTGTCGATGGACAGTCGTTGGCGGCGTATGCAGCTGCAGCGCGCAGCGTATGCTCATCCATGCTGAGCTTTCCCGTCGCGACCTCCAGCATCTTTGTATCGGATTGCTCTTGTGCGCCAGCTTGCCAGCGCGCTCCGCTCATGCCAGCCGGCACTGGACTCCAAATAGTTCAGGCAACAGGTGCCGACGGCTGGAGGAATAACGAGGACGAGCGCTGGTCCACGTCACGAAGGTGCTTCATGATCCACGTTTTAGGACATATTAAAACGCTTCGTGAAATTGGGTGGTACCTACCAGATGCAGCTGTACGGGGCAATACAAATTATTGCTGGCAGCACAGGCTTCCTTGACATGTGCAAGTACCTGCATAACATCAAGTGATATACACAACAGGCGTTGACAATAGGCGATAATCAAGTGGGCATGGCAGTTCCGTTGTTATAAGAAATAATCAACCTGAAACAACTTTAAGCAAACGTGGCCAATCGTGATTTTCCAGAAAAGCAACTGTTTTACACAGTCGCAGTATGCCTTTAAGAAAGCTCACGATGTTCCGAAGGCATAAGTCAGTGCAGTGGTCGCTATGATATTCTCCCCAGAGGTCTCTTTGCGGCCCTCCCGGGACGTTTGGGTGGTAGCTAGAGACCAGGGCCAGTGACTCATGGCGGCCACTGCCGTGTATCTCGTGGTGGGCCCTGACGCCCACCCTGTCAGCAGGCTCTGCTGTCGGCGCTACAACAGCAGCTGCAGCACCAGCAGCAGACGCTGCAGCAGCAGCTGCAGCAGTTCATGATGATGAGCCCGGCCGGAGGCAACAGTCACCTGTCGGCGCAGCAGCTGTTCCTGCAGAACCAGGTGTGTGCCCGGCCGCAGGCCGCGGTGTCGGCCCGTCCGCACAGCGTCACGGAGCAACGCCGAGGGTGCCCCGGGCAGGCCGCCCCTAATGTCAGCGCTGCATTTCGCCGTTGAGTTCAGTGTCATGCACGCACGACCCCACACCGACAGTGTACTGTCAACCACTTGCTGTGTGCAGGTGGCTTGTGAGGTAGGTACAGAAAAATTTTCGTGAAGCCACCGCTGTCTATAGGTGATCAAAGAAAGCTAGATTTTGACTGTGTTTTGTGCCTCCAGCACCCTAATTTTGTTTGCAGGCTTTGTTGCTATTTCTGTGCTCATTTCTGCGCGCGAGAATTAAACAATGTTGGGTTGAGCACTCAAACAATCGCTGCATTTTGTGACGCAGTGGACAGCTGCGTCATTCAGCGGGTCCCGGGTTCCCCAGCACGCGTTGCACCGCGCGTGAAGCCGGCGGCCGCTGCTGAGCTCCTGCGCCGCTACGGTGCAGCACGGAGACGGTGCGGCCGCCGCCCCAGGTGTTGGCACCTGTCCGGAGACGGCCCGGCCTGCCCGGCCCGGTCCGCTCGCTCCATTACTGTCGTACCTGTCGCAGATTTCCAACCAGCACACTCCAGCCACCCGACAGGCTAACGAAATTTAAGGCGGCGTAAATTCAGTCGGCGTCACCGCCTTTCAGCGCGGCGCGGCACCAATTCATCTGGCCGGCCGGCCGAGCGCGCGCGCGCGCCCGCCAAACACATGCCGCCGGCGCTGCGCCGCGGCGCATCAATACTCCCATATTGAAGACAGTTGCACGACAAAATGGCCTCCGCGGCGATAAATTCGGATGGACGGCGGACTGCGAATTCAGCGGCGCTCCTGCTTGAATGCGCGCGTCTGCTTGGACAGGGCGGCCGGCGCCGAGGAGCTCACCCCGCACCTCTGCGCCCCCGCGCCGCTCAGCCGTCCGCGCCGGGGGGGAATAATGAGGCAGGGCGCGGGGGCGCGAGATTCAATGAGTTACGAGCGGCGGCCGGCTGAAACGCATGCTAATTCAGCGTGCCGTCTTGAAATATTGACCTTTGGGGAGATGCGTCCGGCCGAAATGTATTCACGCTGCTGAATGGCCGCCTCGACCAACAAAGGGCCGCCGGCGACCATAAAGGCACCCTCGGCCGGACCTATTTCGTAGGCCATAATGCAGCCGGTGGACGACCGCGTGATGCAGCGGAGGGGAGGCCGGCCGCGCCAGAGCGGCAGTTTGCATTTTGGCCGCGAAAAACAAGCCCGGCGCGACGCCTGATGAAAAAAGACGTGCTTTTGAGAGCTGCCCGACTGGTAAAACAGGAAATGCCGCTCAAAGCCAAGCGGATTACATGTAAAGATGCTTTGCACCCTCTACCGAAGAGGATTTATGCTCATGCAAATGTGCAAAGCTTATCTACGGCTATCAAAAGATTACATCTCGCAGACAATGCCCCCTGGGGATGGCCGACGGCAAATGGGATAGAGGGGCCGTGGATCGTTGTTGGCGTTCGCGAGATCAAAAATGGGAAGCTAGAATGGTGTTTGTTGTGTTCGGGGAGGGTCGGACATTACAGCAACACAGGCGCACAGGGGAGCGGGGCTTCACAGCTTACTGCAGATCATGATGGATAACTCATTTCTTGCGATCGAACGTAAGAAGTAACAATGAAAGTACACACTTGGAAAGTCATTAAGCAACGCGGACAATCTAGACCTAGCCTTCTCCGGTGCTGTCTGTGGGATTGGGGTGTTGTCGAGGGCATTTTAGAGAAGGGGAACAAAAGCAGCGACAGTTTACGTCATTAACTAAGAAGCATGACGTAAACTGGTACGAGTACTGGCGTAACACCCGACAATTGCTTACGCCATTGGGCCGTGATTAAACCCCCCACTCTGTGCCCGCGAGTGTGCGCCAATGTTCGTTGAAAAATACAGACTTTGCCGGAGCCTGTTCTGCAAAGAGCACATTGCACAAGTTTTTTTCTTAGAACAATACATGCCCTGGAGAACATAATGGAATCGATATCATTCCATTGCTGATATGGTTGTCTTAATGTTCCCGTTGGTCGCTGCGGTTTATTTAGTTTTACATTGGACCTGTCCATCAGGGTCTGCTGCCGTCTGGCCTGCTGCCGCCCGGCCTGCAGGGGTCGCCCACCGTCAGCCACGCCCAGGTGGCGCAGGTGCAGCAGCTGGCGCAGGCGGCGCAGCAGCTGCAGCAGCTGCAGAAGCAGCGGCAGCTGGCGCCGCCGGCGGCCAGCCCTCCGCCGCCGGGCGCGCTGCGGCACGCGTTGCCGGCGGCGGCGCCGGGCGCACGCCTGCTGCCGCTGCCGGGCGCGGTCAGCCCGCACGGCCCGCCGCCGCCGCCGCCGCAGACCATCGCGCGGCGCTACACGGAGCCGCCGCCAGAGGAGGCCACCGACCTCGAGGAGCTCGAACAGTTCGCCAAGACGTTCAAGCAGCGTCGCATCAAACTCGGTGGGTGGCGAGCGCCGCAGCTTGGAGCGCAAGGAGGGGAGAACCGCACAAACAGAGGGCAGCGGAGAAGATGAGGAAAGCAAACCTAGTCGTTGCTGTCTTCGAGGCTTCAGACTTTGGAGGCCAAAAGCTGACGGAGACGCGGTCAATTTCGGTGATGATACTGATGACTCGTGTTGTTGGTGATGTTTCATTATGACTTGACGGCTTTGGCAGGAAGCTGGAATGCGCTGACAGATAGGTTATTGCTTTCTATCGATCTTAATTACTCACCGTAACTAGGAATCTTTCGTCACTGTGACTAGCATCGTCATTATTCTAAACGTGCAGGATACACTGATGTTTAGAGAATTGCAGGGATGTCGAATAAAGATCCTTTTTTATTTCAGGATTTACGCAGGGCGATGTTGGCCTGGCTATGGGGAAAATGTACGGCAATGACTTCTCCCAGACCACCATCTCTCGCTTCGAAGCACTCAACCTCAGCTTCAAAAACATGTGCAAGTTGAAACCGCTCCTGCAAAAATGGCTGGCAGACGCCGATAGTTCGATGTCCAGGTGCGCACCAGTTCAGCCAACCCAGCCACGGGCTGCGTTGCAGAATGCAGCGTGTGCTTTGAACAGATCTGCACGCGACTCAGTCATCAGTGCCCGTGATATACTTGGAGACTGACGCAGCACCCGAAAATGAGTTCGGTCCCCGCCGCCCTTATGACCTGTTGGATTTTCTATATTCAGTCGACAAACACTAGGGATAAATACAAAAGGGAATGTTCCGAATGGAAAATTATTCTGAGGCGTTCCTGACACTCACCGTGCACTGAAAACAGTTGTCAATGAAAGCTCTCGCGCGCGTCACGCGTGTGTGTCTATTACTGTTACTGATCACTTACTCATCATCATCAGTTACTGATCACTTCAAGTAATAGAACAAATTCCACTTCTATTTCACCTTCGACCAGCCCCGTAATTTGTGGTTCTTCCAGCGACATCTAACCTTGATGCGTCAACAAGCAGTCACTCCGTAACCCGTGACACCGATCTGCCGGCAATCCTTTGCTCCTGGTGACGTGCCTATGACCTGTGACCCCGGCCCACTGTCGGTCAGTTGCTCCCTGCTACCTGTGCCCCTGTCTGAGACCTATGACCCCTGCCGCCGCCAGTCCGTCGCACGTGACACCGCCGCACAGCACGGCCGACTCGATGGGCCGCCGCCGCAAGAAGCGCACCTCGATCGAGACGGGCGTACGCGTGGCTCTGGAGCGCGCCTTCCTGCACAACCCAAAGCCCACTTCGGAGGAGATCTCCATGCTGGGCCGCTCGCTCTGCATGGAAAAGGAGGTGGTGCGCGTCTGGTTCTGCAACCGGTAAGCCCACCAGCGCCACACAGCGCCCTGTGTCTGAAAGGACGCCACCAGTCGTCCGATGTCGCCATTCGCCTTATGCTGACGTAGACTTTGTCCGACATTGTGCGCTTATGCAAGCAGTCAGTGCGTGTTGTGCTCCGAACGGCTTTCAGCGGATGACATTTTATATTTTGCGGGTCCAAGTCTTGTTCCTTGGCCCTAATCAGACCCTTGGCCTACTATGGGCCATTCGCTGCGCCCCCGACGCAGTGCTGCGGTGTGGTCTGTGACCTGCCGGGCAAGGCAGCCGCCGCCGACCGCCGTGTACGAGTAACGTCGCCTTTGTTACAGTAGACAGAAACAGAAGCGCATCAGCACGCCGACGGCGTCGATGGGCTCGCCGCAGCCGGCGTTCCCGGCCTACTCCAGCGCCAACTCCGCCGGCTCGGTGCCGTCGCCCAACTCGCTGCCGTCGCCCATCTCGCCGCCGCTATCGTCGCCGCTGCCGCTGGTCACCTCGCCCCAGTACGCCACCGCGCCGTCTCCCGGCAGCCAGCCCTACAAGGACTGACCCGTGCTGGGCTGGGCTGAGCCGGGCCCGAGTCGGGCCGGCCGGTCCGAGGCCGCCTCGCCTCCGGACCAGCCCAGCCTCGAGCCGACGCCGCCGCCCCCCGGCCGCGATCTGGACTCGTCCGCGTCGGCGCTAGACCATGCTCTCGACGCCGCAGCGGCGGCGCGCTACAGCTTGGACTCGCCCGCGCAGGGGGCGGAACGCTCCCCGCCCCGAATCCACGGCCTGGCCGCCGGCACGCTCCAGCCTCCCGCGTTCAGCAAGGATTCCCCCCCGCTGCCCACCGAACACAGCTTCGACGATTCCGAGGTGTCCGGCTTCAACTTGAACTCATTCGGAGCGAGGCCGGAGCGCAGCTACGACCCAGCCGTGTGCGGCACGCCGCGCCCGCCGCCCGCCGCCGGACACGTGCCGGGGTACGGCGCGCCTGAGCCGGAGCACGCCCGGGCCGTACTGCCGCGCGACTACGGCGCCGACGCCGCGCGCCGCCACTTCCTGTCGCTCGGGTACGACGCGGACCTGCTGCGCCCGCCGGCCGGCGCCGGCCGCGGCTACAGCCACGGCTACGGCGGGCCGCTGCCGCGGCCGCCGGCCGGCCTGCCGCGGCACGACTACGGCGGCGGTGGGCCTCGGGGCGGGCCGGAGGGCGCGGCCGCGTCCGAGCGACCTGCCATACCGCCCGGCCACTGGCAGACCTAGACGGACACGCCCGGCCGGCCGGCGCGGAGGCGGCCGCCGTGGGCGACAGGAGGGCACGGCCGTCGGAGCAGCCTTCGAAGGGGCCATCGAGAGCCATCCGAAGGCGGCCCTGAGGAGAGCCGTCCGAGGGGATCGCCGAGCGGGGCCCCTGCAGGAAACTGCCGCAGGGAGCCGTCGAGGGAGCCGCCGGCGACGTCGTTGGCGCCGCGGCTCGCCCTCCGCCCCACCGGTGATAGACGCACAGACTCACCGCTCTGAGCGGGGTCTATAAAGGACAGAGGGAGGCAGAGGCAGCAGTGGGGCCGCCGCCGCCTGTCTTCCAGGGCCGGGCCGGGTCGGCATCAGCGCGGACGGCCCACTCCGAGGGCACACCAGTTCCTATTTTGTATTAACTTATCACGTGACGTCGACCGCTGGCGACGGATAAGCTCAATACGAAGCGCACGCGCGAACCTAGTTGGATTATGCTATACGCCCTGTAGATAGTTCCGATATGTTTCCGTGTGCATGTGCTGGAGCGAGTTCAGAGGGACCACAGGGCCCCCGAGGGCCCCGATCCCGCCCTGATACACCAGCGAGTCCTCCTCGGCCGCTCCGGCCCTCCGTTGTTCACTGGCCGGTGTCTCCCGGGGACGGTGTGCGGCGTGCGGGGCCCGTGATCACTGTCGTGGCCGCGTGCCCGTGTCCCTGCGCGTGCGCGTGTGAGAGAGGCGGCCGCCCGAGCCGGCCTGCGCGCCACCAGCGCCGCTTCAGTGTACAACCCGTCGTGTTGTGTGTTCCGGAAGGGTGGCGGCCGCCCGCGCGCGGCCGGGCGTCTGGCAGCGGAGGCGACCGCGGCCGCCCGCACTCCACTAGTCGCTTTGCTCAGGTTACACGGAACAGCACGCGCGCCCTCACGCTCCGCGTACAACGATTTCGTTCTGTTCCACGGGTTCGGTAGGGTTACGTTGTACCTGTATCTCAGATCAGTTCCAGGGGTGTGCTGTCAACAGTCGGCCACCCGTCCGTGTTCCGGTAGAGTGTGGTAGAGTCCCATCTGGAGAGCCGCTTCGGCCGAGGGTTGAGCGCGCGCGCGAGCGACTGGGTGTGGGTCCGGGCGTGTTCGTGTATATACATGTGGATATTTTTGTAAAGTGTTCTGTAGTCGGGCCGCGTCGTTGACGTATTTACAGGGTGTTTAGTTTTTTCCTGGATGATCACTCAGTGATCCAGTGTTTGACGGTGGTTACACCGTGTTAATTCTAAAATTAACTATATTACGCTAGGAGACTGTTGTAATGACGGTGTTGATTACAGTGAGTGTAAACAGCGTCATCGTGCTTTGTTAATTATTTTGTAGACACACGAAATACAAAACTGTACCGTCACTTGCGTTTTAAAGTTAACAGCTCGCATTAAGCAAATGGAGCATGTGGTCTTTAACATGACGGTCACTATCTACGCCGCAACAAAAACAACGTATTCAGATGGAGCATGTGTACACGACAGCGGAATCGTATTACGGTTCGTCACTTCGATGTCGAGCAAAGCATAAGCAAACATAACATAACGTTTAAGCTCACTTTCGCGCGCTTCCTGCATTGTCGCAGTTCCCCGGGGACGCCTCACTGCAGCAGTTGCTGCCCCGCTGCGGCTGCCGCGAGGCCTTGGTCGCTCGCGCCACCTAGCGGTGACCGGCGGCCGGCGGGGGCGGAGCATGTCGGCTGTGCTCCGCCAGGATTGGCCGTGACGTGGTGGAGAGGAGGCGGGGCGCCGCTGCGGCCGCCGGCTTCGGCTGCGGCGGCGGCGGCGACTCCAGCAGGGCGTCCAGCTCGTCCGGGGAGGCGACGCGAGCCTCAGGAGAGGCCTCGGTCGGCCGGCAGCCCCGCCCCGCCGCCCGGCACACGGCCAGGGAGCGCCCCACCACGTAGCAGACACCGAACACTGCGGCAAACGGTGCGTACATCCCCGTGACAGACGACGGACGCGGAGACAGGTCTCGGCCACTGTGACAGATGACGGACACGGAGACAGGTCTCGGCCACTGTGACAGATGACGGACGCTTACAGGAAATGCACACTAACAAATGACTCATTCTGGCAGGCGACATACTTTGACAGATCTGAGGCGTCTGCAATTAATGACGGATGCTAGCAGATGACAGACACTGGGACAAATGGCCGAAACTGTAACGGGAGGTGACTGTTACAGAAAGAGCTGCGGTGAGTTTAGGAATGGGCGAGCCACTGAAGACCCTAGAGGCTACCCGGCTCCGCCGATCAGCGTCTAGCGCTCTTTCCTGTAAACTGTGTTTTTACTATAAACTTCAGTCCTTGACAGTTCAAGGTGTCAAGGCTCTCTTTCCTAGAATACAAGTTTCAGGGGCGGTGGCTCTGAGAGTAACAGTATTCAGATCTTCGAGTGATGCTTCAGTCATTCATCCTGCCAGTCTTCGTGGCATTGGTCGATATCTGTCCTTCCATATGCAAGCAGCGCACCAGTGAGACGCCTTGCTTGGCGCGGGACGAGCGGAGCCATAACATCTGTGAATGCTGTCAGTTTGTGTGTAGATGACGCTAACAGCTAAGCTTGTGAAGCCAAACACATTCGGCAACTGATACCAGAAGCTTCCATCAGTGCGTTGCCAAGCATACTTCCCATGAACGTGTAACAGGCGGAGGTCAGCTGGTGCAGCATTAGCGCATCAATTCACAATCACTGCAGTACTCGCGCATCAACTCACAATCACTGCAGCACTCACGCATCAACTCACAATCACTGCAGTACTCGCGCATCAACTCACAATCACTACAGTACTCGCACATCAGTTCACAAGCACTGTTCCCGAAAGGGGGCTGGCTATCAGGCAGCTCAGGCTCGGAAATTACAGTGATTTACGGTCTTTGCAACTGCAACCAAGGTATTGAAAAGCGCAAATATGTGAGATGGATATTGAGCACAGCAGGCAGGGCTATGTGCAGATCAGTTAGCGAAGTGTAGCTGATACATTCGCCTACATCGTGCAGCTGGTTCCACTATTCCAGCTCCTCTGGTTGCTGAGAGCTGCAGTTGGTTCCAGTACTCCAGCTCCTCTGTTTGCTGAGATCAGCAGCTGGTTCCACTGCCTCAGCTGTTCTGGTTGCTGAGATCCGCAGCTGGTCCCACTTCTTCAGCTGCTCTGGCTGCTGAGAGCTGCAGTTAGTTTCACATCTTCAGCTGTTATGGTTGTTGAGATCCGCAGTTGGCTTCAGGTGTTCAGCTGTTCTGGTTACTGAGATCTGCAGTTGGTTTCATGTCTTCAGCTGCTCTGGTTACTGAGATCCGCAATTGGTTTCACGTCTTCAGCTGTTATGTTTGCTAAGATCTGCAGTTGGTTTCACGGCTTCAGCTGTTCTGGTTGCTAAGATCTGCAGTTGGTTTCACGGCTTCAGCTGTTCTGGTTGCTGAGATCCACAGTTGGTTTCACGTTATCTGGACTGGTTGCCGTGCACGACACCAATCGTTAAAGGCGCCACAGAACAGGTGGATGCATGGGCGTGCACGGAAATGGACGACGGTTTGCGAACATCAATTTACATTTTTGGCTATGTGATTGCCCGTTTTCTCGTTATCGTCGTCGTTCAGGCCTCGAATCGGCTCCATTTCTTCCGTTTTTGTTTGTGATTTGAATATTCCACCTTTTCCATCTCAACACAATGCGATGGGGAAATGAAATCGCAGTGATCTTATAATGTTGCAGGAACAATCGTCTGACCTGACGGACTGCATACGAATGCCTGGCAGTTTACATAACGGAACATTTCAAAAACTTGGCATCTTGTGCTATATACGTCCACACGAACCCGCAATCAGTGGTTGCAAAGATATCAGCTTCCAGAAAGTGTGACGGCGGCGTCGGGCCGCTCAGGTAGAAACTTGTATCATAGCTCAGGACCAGCCCGGCCTACGGCCTCGCTCGCGGCAATTTTTGGTGGTAACCATTGTCCAATCCGTCCACAAAGCCGGCAATCCTTTAGCAGCGTCTGTTTCGCCCAGCATCCGTTCTGGTCATAGCTGGCGTGGTTCGGTTTACCAGCCCGTCTGGCCCCTGATGTCCGCCGATCCCCACATGAGACCCACTGAAGGCTGACAGATTTGATTTGCTTTTAATTATAATTTGCTCTTAACTGCGGCGTGCCGCAGCAGCGCCCAGACCTCTGGCCCAGCACAGATGTCTGCTCTACGGGGCCTCCGGGGAGCGGTTGTAGCCCGGGCCGAGGATCCGCGCAGAGGCGGATCTCCTCGATCCCGCTCGCCGCGGTGTTCGGCAGGCGCGCATCTACGTGCAAGGCCTGCCTTGTTGCGATTAGCTCCGCGCGGAGGCTGCTGCATGCTGTCCCCGCCTCCGCCGCACACCGCACATACCGGCCCCTGTGAAGCAGTTTACTGACGGCCCCTCCTCCTTCGCTCCTCACGCCCCCCCCCCCCCCCTGCTCCAAACGCCCCCTCCTCCCTCGGCTGATCCGTCTGACCATACAGTACGATCCGACGCTGGGAGAGCCCGCAGCGTGCCGGCTCCCGCTAAGCCCCTGACGTGCGGCGGGTCTGCCCTCTCAGTGACCCGGGTACGTCGTGCCGGTCGGGTCCTCTCATGGGGCTTCGCCGGGCACCGGGCTGCTTCGCTTCGGACTGGCCAATGCTCGCGAGGCGGCCCATTCACTGCCGTCCTCGTCTGAGGCACGGGTTGTGATGGAACGCCATGCGTTCATCCGGGGGCTTCGGTGGTGGTCGTCCCTGTGCAGGGGCCGTGGCTTATGCCCTCTCCCGCCACGCTAGATGGAACCGGTACTTGGACCTCGACGCACTCCCGGTGCAGATGGCCGCAAATGATCTCATCCTCCACACCGGTGTCGCTCCGCATTTCGCACCATGCAGACCACACCGACGTGTTGTTGTCAGGAACAGAGTCCCTGTCCGACTCACCACATATTCAGCATTACAGGTCTGACTACCCGCTGTTGGCGTCGGATAAGACAGCGGGGGCAGGGGCGGGGGCCAACGGGGCGACCGTCCGGAACGTTTTTTTTTTTAAAGATGATTAGCCCTACGACGCTGTATGAGGATCCAATCGCTATCATTAAATCATGAATATGACCTAATGAGTCATACCGGATGCTCAGAAGATAATTTTGTCTGCCAGTTGAGGTCCTGTATGCACCAATAAAGCTCGAGGAGTTAATACTTCGCACGAAAGAAGTAATCAAGTACGCGCTGATAGCGCAGCCCACGCTCAGACCGCGGTCAGCGCTCGCTGAGACCGCGGTCAGCGCTCGCTAAGACCGCGGGCAGCGCTCGCTAAGACCGCGGTCAGCCCACAGCCAGCCCACGGTCAGCCCACAGCCAGCCCACGGTCAGACCACGCTCACTCCATGGTCAGTCCTTATAAGCGACCTTTCAAAAGCGGTAACACAATTATGAATCTGACGCATCAATGAAGTCCTGAGAACAGCAGCATGGTCCAGTGCTTGTGGAGCGCCATACTCAGCATCCAGAGCTAACTGCTCATTGCCAATACAACATTAGAAATGTTCACCGGATGGCGTGCGGTCGGATGCTAAAAAAATAGGCTTTTAGAGTAGGAGCCGAGGACGCATCGGTAAGGCCTCAAATGATGGCACGGCTTCAGGCGATTGAAAAAGTAAGAAATTTTGTGAGAATCCTCTCCAAATCACAAATTTTGCAAAATGAAACGATCAGGGGCGGATCCAGGATTTCATCAAAGGGAGGTGGAGGGAGTGGGTGGGCACGCATTTATATATATATATATATATATATATATATATATATATGGGCATATATATATATATATATATATATATATATATATATATATATATATGTGTGTGTGTGTGTGTGTGTGTGTGTGTGTGTGTGTGTGTGTGTGTGCGTGTGTAATGTGAATATATGTATATATGCATACATACATGTATATATATATATATATACATATATATATATATATATATATATATATATATATATATATATATATATATATATACATATATGTGGGAATAAACGGAAACCCATTGTACTGTGCGCAGCCCCATTAAGTTAGATGTGTTGCGTATGCACATACATGGAGCTCACTCATTTTCTATCAATTATGCTAAACCCTGGGATTTTGAAGCTACCTGTTTTGGAAAACAACAGACGAAAGAAGTTCAAGTTGGCTAAGTACCATCAAAACCAAGAGCGAACTTCATTTCTAGCTTATTTACGGGTAGCTGACTGGACGATATAATCATCTGATGGCTGATGACTAATGCAGAATTTTTCCTTTGTCACAAAGGAGTGCACAATATGTTACCATTCAAAATATGCTAAGAACGTGATGCACAAGTATAATAAGTCACTTATTCAATAACCAAGGGAAATGACGCATACAACGTCAGCGGCGCGTCAAATTACGTTCGACAACTGCGCGTAAAAATTCATCGGCGCATACCCGACGCTGCTCTAAGGCACCGATGCCAATAGGGACTAAACCTGGGCGATCATGAGTGCCGCAGGAGACAAACAAACAAGCTCCTGTCAACAAGCATAGGGTCCTCAGAGCAAGCAAAAAGAATCCGAGACCCACGTGGTGTGCCCCTAAACGACCGGTGTACTCCGGCAGGCTGACATATAAGGCCCCGGCCAGAGCACATGACCCTCTGAGCAAAAGAGAATTACCCAAGACCATGAATTGATATCCCTCTGCGATCAAGAGCACCCCGGCAGGTAACAGCAAGAGCCTTGACAGGAGTAGAGAGTTCTCCCAAAATAAAGTCAAAGGGAAAGAGCCCTAAATCAAAGTGGGGGGGGGGGGGCCTAAGCATCAAGTGTCTCGGTGCCTTATCATAAGTAAGCTCTAGCAACAGCACACGGTTCACCGAGCAAGTGTTTAGAACCCGATACTAATATGATGGGCCCTTGAGCAACTACGTGTACCCTGGCATATGAGGCCCCGGAAAAAGATGTACAGAGCCTTTCGGGAGAGCGGGAAAAATCCTTAGAGGAAAACCTGATCGATCAAAAGTGCCCAGGCATAAGAGCAAATAGCGCCCCAGCAGCAGCATTGGGTCCCACGAGAAAATGCAAAGAGATCAGGGGCAATATATATGGGACCCCGGCTATAGCTCACAGAACCATTCTGACGAATAAAAATAATCCGTGGAAAGCCCCTGATTGACAAAAGCGCCTGGGCACACCAGCAGGAAAGGCACAGCAACAGTGCAGGGCCCTCCGAGCAAACACAAAGAAGCCAAGGGCAACGTGGAAGGCTCCTTAACGATCGGATTAACCCTGCAAGCGGGCATATAGGTCCCACGAAAACAGCATAGGGTCCCTGGACAGCATAATAAGGCTTAGCATTTCCAATTACTAACTTTTTCAATAATTGTAAATCTTTCTCCCTTCTCGTTGGCCGTTCACTTTCGCTTGCACCTGTTCTTGGTGGCTTGGAAATCCAAAGATGTCCAATTTTGTTGCGTTTTGCGATAAAAAACTATATCTGGTCGTCAATACGGGCCCCTTCGGAGCCTATGGGGCCCTTCGGGGCCCAGGGGGGGGGGGGCTAAGGCCCCGTGGTCACCCCCTCTAGACTCGCCTTGGCAACCATAACGCATAAAACGACTCGCACAACGAAGTAAATACCTAAAACGACACGGACTTGGCTGGCCCACACGATGTGTCGTGTTTTTGGTTGGCATTGATCCATTCGAAGACACATAGCCGGGCATGCATTAATCGCCCTTAGGGCCATCTGATTGTTCTTACGATTTGTAAAAAAAAAAAAACAATTTGCATCAAATGCATCGACTCGCATTTAGCGCGAACCCTGTAACAAGCTCATCAAAAACTCCTCTTTAAGCTATACCGTCACGCACGAGTTAAGAGCTTCGGGAATCGGCTTATACGCGTTGTTGCTCTTTGCTGGTTGCTGACAACACGACAGTCTAGGTCAATGCTTCTGCACAGGTGCTCTATGTGAGCTCTGTTTTTATCAGCCATCTTTGTGTCATAAATTGGGTATTATCAACCAAACACACGCCCTTGCAGGAAATGAGCATGCACAATTAGGGCTCTCAACAAGGATGAGGGTGAGAATTCTCATTAGAATAGAAATCTTACCGAATCTGGACTAGTTCCCACGTCTTCTGCATGGTGATAAAAAGGCTGGAAAGCTACTCCCTTTTAAGGTACATTACCTTTGGAAATCTGTGAAAGTGAGGTTCACCTGACGATTTATCTCCCATCGGACTTACGTATTGATTGCTTTAGAGATGCATATAAGTCATGTGGCGCCCCATTTACCATGCGTGCAAGAATTGGTACATGAACCTGGCCTCATACCTGGATCAGCTGGTCGCACGAGACCGTCACCCCCACGTGACAGCCTCGGTTGGTCGCGCGGGCATCGTGAACGAAGCACGACTCCTGGCACTTAATCGTGAGATTAATCCGTGCTGCGGTCTAAACCATCGCAAACGACACGGTTCTGGGCGTACCACAAACAGCGAGCGCTGAGCGTTACGTCCGCGGCGGCCGTCTCCGGCGTCGGCCCGGCACGGGTGACCTCATTCGGAGCCGCACGCCACGACGAGCCGCTTTGGCCCACATGAACACCTCGCAAGCAAGATGCTCGAACATCCGTGAGGCGACGTGAGGTACACCACTGTGTTGGTGTTACGCGTTATAGAATATAGAATATAGATTATATATATACATATATATATATATACAATATAGAATATATATATATACAATATAGAATATGGAAGAGCATTGCTGAATGTTCGAAACAAATGCAGCTCTGATGTCTTACGAGACATAGAGTAAGCGTGTTGGGTTTGCCATATTATATAGGGTCAGACGACACAAGTTCAAGTCCGGTCAGTTTTGAAAGTAATACTCCATGTAGTGGGCACATCCGCATATAAAGCGTTGTGCGTAAACTTCTTCACTCGTATGCGACCCAGCGGTGTTCAGGATGTAAGACAGATTCATTTACATAGCTTTCGAGTCAGCATGCTGCAAAGATGCTTCATATGCGCCATGACCGCACTTTGTAAAATTTTGCCCTTATGCAAGGATTCTCAACCCATCCTTGGGTGAGAACACGGAACGCCCAGCCCAGCTTCCAAGCCAAGCCGTTTGCTCGACGTACAGCCACCGATAACTAAAAATGGTCCAAAAATAACCAAAAATAACGGACATCGTGACGCCCAATCAAATTAAATTTCGTGGGAGGGTGAGAGAGGTGTGTGAGTTTTTTATCAGCTTGTTACGAGTAGCCAATTGATGAGAGACATGATCGCATCCGGTATAATGTGCACTTCGCTTATGTTTCCCGCACCATCCTTCGGTCCACATGAACTTCTAAGCCCAAGGTGCGTGCCGGACGCTGTGTTTAATGTACCAATAATGCCTCCCTACATTACTGAAGTAGACCCAATACCTGTTCCTCAGTGCCTTTAGACCATTTTGCGCTAAATGGCCGGATCTGAGAGCCAAAGACATGTAAAATCACAAGGTCAGGCCGAATATTTGCCGTTAACTTTCTTTAAAAATTCATTTGGGAAGCAAAGCGCTACGTAAAAAAAGACTGCGTGTGTGCAGCTCTGAAAATTACGAGCGAGCATACAGGCAAAGCGAATTTCATCTGAACCATGAGAACATCTTCCATTTAGCTGCTGGGCACATCCCGACTGTAACAATTTCTAGAAGCTATCATCTTCGTAACCACTGCTCACATATTCACACTTTCCACATAAATGCAGCATTCAGCACCAAACAAGTGCTGCTCCTTCCATGGGCGGGACGTGGGTTGGGCTTGAGCTGAGCAGCGAACGCACACGGAGTATATGAGTAGGCAAAAATATACCAAAATACTGATAAATCAACGGATGTGCATGCTTTCAAAATAGCCATTTTGGAGCAACAGGGATGTGCTTCTGACATCACCGGGCTAATATGGAGGACAATGTCAACCAGCGTGCCGCTGCTGACGGAGGGTGCCGGCTTAATGCCGCCCATCGGCAGCCGGCGCCCCCCCCCCCCTCGCTCTGACCTGCCAGCACGAACAGCAGGTAGGTGAAGACGGCTAGCGGCGAGTTGGCGCGCACGTGCAGCTGAACAGCCACCGACACCAGGATGGCGGCCGGCAGCAGCAGCACCAGTGACGTCACGGCGCAGAAGAAGAAGACGCGCGCGCGCACCTGGCGTCGCCGCCGGGCCGTCAGCTGCCGGCGGTGGGGCGGGCGGCTGAAGGCGACCGACACCAGGTGGAGGCTGGTGTGGGGGGGGGGGGGGGGGGGCGGCCTGACGGACTCATGCTACGCGCCCCGGCGCTTGGCAGGACCGGCCAGTTTGGGCGTGTCGTAAACAAAGTCGCAGGCGGGGAAAGTGTTGAGTCAAGCAGTGGGGAATCCGACAATTGCCGTCTATTTCATCGCTCAAGAAAACTGTTTGAAGGATGTCTTCTCAAGACCTCCAAGCACTACTCTTTCGACAAAACGCGATACACTGTGTCCCTAAGTGCCACAAAAGCATACACAAAACTTAGCAATGAGACCAAAGCTGAAAAATGTATGCGATCTGACATAAAAGGCCGGTCAGCAAAAGTCTGGCACTCCAAGATAACTAGACGAAAGTCAGGAGCACGTCGGCAAAATGCCGGAGAGCTATTCGGCCGGCTCGGCTGTGCTGACCTGTACAGCGGAGAGGTCGGCCAGGCTGGTGCTGAACACACCACGGTATGTGATTAGGTCGTCGTCAAAAGCCGACAGCCAGCCAGTGTCAGCCATTACGGCGACTGGCTGTTCCGCTGGCAACTCAGCGGCAATTTAACTGCTGATCCGAGAAGCGTCCTTCTTTCATTGCGCGTTAGTGATTCGTAATAAGCAAGTTACAAAAAGAACATATAAGCCAAGTTTCGCTTGCATTAAGCTGAACAGCGAACCTGCATGGTAAACAAACTAAAAAAGCAGGGAAGCAAAAAAGGAACTTAACGCAGTTGCGGAAAGTATCGTTTTATCTCGGCATGGCAACGTCAAGCGCACTACGAGATCCGTTACTTTTTAAGGCGTCGATTTTTTATCCTACGCGCAGCAGCTATATCATTTCAGGCAACTACCAAATCAGGAGAGGAATTTTTCGGGTCGCATCTATGTGATGATAACAAGCACTTCTGCTGCCACATCATTCGTCCCGCGTCGCAGCCAGCCACGGGTGCAGCCATGGGTGGACAACTACCGAGGGCAAAGATCAGAAAGACGACAATGAATGGCCGACGCATGACCAACCTTCACGCATTGCATCACATATCCCCAGTCATCTATAATGTTCTTTGGTCTCGCCGGAGCTTCCCATGGTAATACATTGACGTACACCGTACCGGCTAAATATGGTAAGCGCAGCGGAAGCCCCAGGGGCGACCTCCAACTCCGCGAGGTAGAGCCCCCGTAGAACACTGGTCTCCAACTGCGCAGGCGGAGCCTCCTGAGGCCCTGGAGGCCTCCAACTGCGCAGGCGGGCCCCCTGAACCCCGGAGGCCTCCAACTGGTCAGGCGGGGCCCCTGAAGCCCTGGATACCTCCAACTGCGCAGGCGGAGCCCCCTGAAGCCCTAGAGGCCTCCAACTGCGCAGGTGGAGCCCTCTGATGCCGTCCCTGACGCAGCCCGGACGCGGCAGTACAGCGGCGGTGACTCCCATCCGTCTTGAGGGTGCATCATCGCTGGCCGCCGGTCCTGTGCCTCCCGACATCGGCACTCCACCATCGGGTCCTCTGACTCATCCCACACCCTCCGTATCTCGTGGATAAGCTGGCACTCTCCACCATCCGGTCCTCTGACTCATCCCACACCCTCCGTATCTCGTGGATACGCTGTTTGAAGTTCAAGGCTGAGATGACGACTAGGATGGTGCACAAATGCTCACGTTCTGTCAGCAGCCTGGACGTGGCAAACCAGCGGCACAAAGATAGCCCGATCCGAATGGGTTCCGGTTGCAGACGAGCCGCGTGGGAGGACTCGGCTAGACGACGTCAAAGTCTTCTCAGCGTTATGAGCGTTCCCTGGTCTGTCGTTTCTGACAGGAAAAGCTCGCATGGACTTCCACCAAATTTTACTAACAAGCACCTACATGAGCGTAGTAGTGTATTTTCAAACTGCCCTAGCCCAACAAGTGTCCTGAAAAGGTCACGAAGTGCATCTCATGAAACCGCGGAATATACGACCCTGACGACATTACTCATTACAAAATTCATGTATTGTCTGTGGAAAACAACGCTCGGAAATTCGAAGTTCGGTACAAAATCACATGAAAATCTGCACCCACCACTGCCAAAAATCGCCGCTACGAAGAGCGATTTCCCCACGTAACAACACCGCATCCGAACAAGCACAGCAACGTGAATGGCGCGACACCGCAACCGCCGCCACGCACTTCAACCACTCGACCAATCACCGGCCCGAATTCAGGGTGGTGTGCACCTGACCTTCGTAAGGTCACGCATTCGGCGAATCACCGTTACGAAGCGCAGCAGCCTCAGCGATCAGCGGCGCGGTGATCGCTTACAGCTCTCCTATACCAATAGCGCGCCTGTGGACGGCTACCGCTTCTTGGTACGCGCCGTCTGCGGCAGGTTAATCTTCAGGCGGCCGGGGAAGTTGCGCGTGACGTCCTCGAGCTTCAGCGACTTGACCAGATCGCGCTCCCGCGCCGAGGCTGCCTTGTCTGCGGCGAACACCTGCAGCGCCGTCTTGGCCGCCTTGCCTTTCTTGCCCGTGCTCGGCGTCAGCTTGACCTTGAACCTGCCGGACACACGACGCCTGACGATTAGCAACGTGGCGACGTGATGATACCCAGGTAGCTATCAACGGCGACGGCCGGCACGTGAGTTTGCAGGAAATAAATCGTAAATATAACGAGTGAATGTAAACAGCGGATCATGCCAGGGCACGCTGGTGTTCACAGTCACGTGGAAGGCGGATATGCGGCAAAAAACGAATGTTGCCATGTTCAAAGAAAGTGATATCCAGCTATCCATGCAGCGACATGCCGCACGGCATCAAACGAACCAAATCACAAAGGAAGGGGCTTCAGCAAGGCTTTGCTATACCGTCCCGCTGGCGTCAGCGTGTCAAGATGCATTCGCATCGCCTGCCTTCAGGGTAATTAGACAAATGCCAGTTCGCATCAGGAGATGAGGAGAAAAAATTGTCTCCGAATGATTACATCCATGCATGTACACACTTTCGAAGCACAACCACATCATCAGCCTTGCGGAAAGCACGTCCTGTTCTGAACTCGCGGCGTTAGCACGCCGCACAGGGAACCGTCTGGCTCTCAGTTGGCCGTCAGTATGATATGTTTGACTGAACGATTCTTAAACCGAAGCAGCGAGACAGACAATGTTGCGTCCGATTTTCTACGCCAGCTTGCCTGAC
This sequence comes from Pollicipes pollicipes, assembly GCF_011947565.3. Taxonomy (NCBI): domain Eukaryota; kingdom Metazoa; phylum Arthropoda; class Thecostraca; order Pollicipedomorpha; family Pollicipedidae; genus Pollicipes; species Pollicipes pollicipes. The sequence continues at coordinate 28,100,120 of NW_023596136.1, read as the reverse complement.
TGGACTGTCAAAAGACACACAAGACTAAGCACAAGAGAGCGAGAGCGAGAGCAAGAGCAAGAGCAAGAGCAAGAGCAAGAGCGAGAGCGAGACAGAGACAGAGACAGAGACAGAGACAGAGACAGAGACAGAGACAGGCAACACTCGGCTGATCATCGCACACGTCATCATACAGGCGATATCATCGACATCCGCGGAAATTGACACAATCGGCCAATTGCGGTATCTACGCACGATCCGTAACCGGTGTAAGTCAAACGCATTATCCACGTTTTCGTATGATAAAAAAGAAACGAAAGGAAGGCCCCTGCCGCTTTCGTGTGGTGGGATTCCCAGCACAGCGAAGTCTCCCAGATGCGAGCGGCAGCTGACCGGAAACGCAATACGATCAAAACAGGCCCTCTTGTCCACGCCTCGAGACCTCCCGTTTTGGACGGCAATCGCCTGGTGGTGCCGACGCTTTCCGGGCGGAGGGCTGACCTGGAGTCGCCATGCTCGGTCCGTCCGAGTCCAACGATATCGACGGAGCACTTCGCATCAGAAGGTGCTGACCAGGAGGGCAGGTGTGACAGTTGTCAGCTGTTGTCATGTGGATGATGACAAGGACTGAGCTAATGGAGCTAAACACCTTTGGCGGCTGAGAGTAATGGGTTTCGTAAATGCGTGAGAAATCGCAGGGCGTTTCAAAAGAACTGATGAACTTGTGATGCTTTCTTGCCTTCGAATCCCGTGGGCTTGGGCCAAAAACAACTACTTTTTGTGAATGAGACACTTAGGAAATTATGTACCATCTCATGCTTTTCAACGTAACCAGTTACGGCATCCTTGCAACGCCATGAAGTTTTAAGTCTTGTGACGACGCTGCGGTGTCACAGATGTGACCTTAGCGATTCTTCAGACAAGCTTTGATGCTTGAAACTAAATTTTCATCACTCTCTTGCATGCTGGATGCGACACAGATCTTCAGAACTCCTCTCAATGGCTTCTTGGAGCAGCACTGTGCGATGACATTAATATAGACGTCGCCTTTCGCGCAGCTCCGCACAACGAAGTCAGATGGGTTCTAGCCGGCAGAACGTGGAATTCAGATGGGTTCTAGCCGGGACAATTTGGATACCAGGTATATTCTTTTTTTTGGGGGGGGGATCATGCCCGCCAAAGCGTCCCGGAAATCTTCTCTGTGGTTTCTAGTAGAGTATCCCAGCGCAACACAGTGCTCTAAATGGCTTCATACTGTCAGCACCACTGACGATTAAATGTACCTGACCGCTGCGGGAGCGGCGAACTTTGAGCGTCTTGATAGTTCTCCCTATTCAATGTCACCGCCCTCACGTCGTCATCTTCCAACCAAAAGGGTCCCGTCGTGCCACGTTAACTCACGGCAGCCCAACGGCGCTCGCCTCTCTGCCATTGGGGCTTTACGACGCACCCAGCTGCTAAGGCTATGTGGTGTCGCCTGCCTCTCACCCTGGCAGGAAGGGCGGGCACCGCGGGGAATCGAACCCCGTGCCTCTGGTTTCCCAGATGCGCAGCGGTTAACGCAGACGCGTCAACCACTACACTACCGGCACCCCGGCACTAGCTTCTCCAGAGGTGGTGATTTTGGCTGTTGATCACGCACCTGAGGTGAGAGTGGGCCTCGTCTCCAAGCCCCACCTGATGGATTCAGCCTTCATCCGACTCCATCATCTGATTGAACCGTTGACACATATCTATTCCCGCTCCTCTACCCGAGCCGGTCAGAAAGTGCTGGATGTGTACTTTGTACGCGCATGATTTTAAGCGATCCCATGTGATTCTCTGGACCGTGGTGAACTAGATTTCGAGTTCTAGCGCGGACGCTGGCGACAGGAGTTCTCAGAACTTCGGACAACCGACGGTCTCACTGCACCTATGTTCTCTTTTGAATGTCCGGTTCTGATTTGTCATGACTTACACATCACTAACAGTGCATTCCTCTCGAAACTTGCTGTGTCTCACAAAGCGCTTGGTGGGCGGCACTTTGAAGCCTCCGAAAGAACAGCTGGGCAGTTCTTGTAGCGTAATTAATCTGTCCCATAAATGTCATCAACTTGGTCTTTAATCGAGATGCAGGAGTAATTCCAACAACTTGATCCGATGCCGTATCGCGCATAACGTAATTGTCTCAAATCAAAGAAACGTGATAGCAAGCATCTGCCCACCTTCCAGAACGCTATTTGAAAAAGGAAGAATTTAAACTATAATCACTAATATGACAATTACGAACAGCGTATTAGCAAAAATAACAATATTTTGCGTGTGTGTTAGTCACACTGAGCACAGCAATACAGCTAGTGCGGTTTTCGTCGTCTTATCCCTCGGCTTAGACCGCAGCGTCTTGCATCATTCGAGGTGGGCTTCGAGCCCACGCCATTGGCAGGTTTCCGACCGGCTGTCAGCCCACCTACCGGCCGGACCACTCCGACGCCTGCTGGTGTCGGTACGTTTTCCAACACGCTGCGGGTGGTTTCCCGTCTTCGCCAGCTCTGGTTGCCGAGATCCCACGTCAACTCTTCCAGATGTCGCCAACCCAGCAGGCCCATGGTCTGCGGGCCCATAATCCGAACACGGCGGCGCTTGCTGGTCTGTCAGCATCGATCCACGCTTTTCCCGATACCATTGTTCATTTTGTTTTCAGCCAATCCCGTCTCGCGCAGCCGCGAGGCCCAGTCGTCGAGATCTCCACCTGGTTTTAACCACCGTTCCTCACTTTTTGGCAATTTGGAAGTTCTAAGCTTTCCGTCTTAAGATGCGTGATCCCATCTCTCCGATCTTGAAATGGATTCAGACGCGCGATACAATTTCTTCCGATCATGGAATGAATTAAGATCCTTAAGATGCTCAATCAACGGGCTTTCGTAACGCTCATTTTGAGTGACCGTCTTTCGTATAAGCCTGGACCTATCGAAAACAGATGCCCGACGCACTGACCCCAGGGCAGTCTTTAGGACACAACAAAGCGCTGCCGTGCCTGCCAACGGCGTGACGCGCGTGACTCGCACCGAGCGTGCCACCAGCAGACCAGCTTACTTGTAGGTGAGCACGGTGGCCCAGGGAGCGCAGACGGGCACGGCATACAGCAGCTCGTCCTGCTCCAGTGGTCCACCCGTGAACTCGTCCAGGACCTGGCAGTCTTGCGGCACCACCACCTGCCGGCCGGGCACACCGACCGCGCCGTCAGCGCACGCCGACTGGCGCTCTCCGCTGGCACGGTGGACGGGGTCGGGGAACGGGGGCTGGTGCTCTCCACTAGGACGGTGGACAGGGCCAGGACACGGGGGCTGATGCTCTCACTAGGACAGTGGGCAGGGTCAGGACACGGGGGCTGGTGCTCTCCTCTGGGACGGTGGACGGGGTCAGGCAACGGGGCTGATGCTCTCCTCTGGGATGGTGGACAGGGTCACAGCACGTAGGATGATGCTCTCCACTAGGACAGTGGGCAGGGTCAGGACACGGGGGCTGGTGCTCTCCTCTGGGACGGTGGACGGGGTCAGGCAACGGGGGCTGATGCTCTCCTCTGGGATGGTGGACAGGGTCACAGCACGTAGGATGATGCTCTCTCCACTAGGACAGTGGGCAGGGTCAGGACACGGGGGCTGGTGCTCTCCTCTGGGACGGTGGACGGGGTCAGGAAACGGGGGCTGATGCTCTCCTCTGGGATGGTGGACAGGGTCACAGCACGTAGGATGATGCTCTCCACTAGGACAGTGGGCAGGGTCAGGACACGGGGGCTGATGCTCTCCACTGAGACGGTAGACAGCGCCACGGCACGTGGGCTGATGCTCTCCACTGAGACGGTGGACAGGGACAGGACACGTGGGTTGATGCTCTCCACTGACACGGAGGATAGGGCCACGGCACGTGGTCTGATGCTCTCAACTGAGACGGTGGACAGGGCCACGGCGCGTGAGACGACACTCACTGCAGGACGACAGACATCATCACGGGAGGTGGGGTGATACTTTCCAATAGACCAGCGGACAGCATCATAGTATCTGCGACCAACTGGCTTGAGAGACGTTAAGCACAACTGCTTACAATTATGACTGAGATGCTGACATATTAAATAACAAATTATTTTGGTTTTCATCACAGCTCGTCAATGTTTCAAAAGAGTGCTTCAACGAAGGTGCCACGCATTGATTTACCTACAACTGGTTTCAATGCGTTGGTTTTCGCATAACTGCTGGATGTATCTCGCCTGAATGAAATTACCAGAAGTTTGATTGCTTTTTCTGGATGGAACGCCTAAACGGAATGTGATGTCGATTTCAATTCGGAAGCAATGACGCAGGGGGAAAAGATGTGTGTATCTTCCACACAACAGCGTCGTTCCATGTGGTTTAACAACGTATGTTTATGCCACCACAATTCCATCACGCACAATTGCTCTTAATCACATAATCATTCTTGCACCTAGTCTATTTATCAATATTTCATTGGTTCTCGATAAATCGGCGCACCAATTAATCATTACCGATAAAAGTAGAGGCCTGCACCAACTTCCAATACTAGTAACGATGTTGAATACAACTGTCACAACTGTAAGGGCAAAACAGACAGAAGTAATAATGACGTCACAGCACACAGTGAGGCACATGAGCGAATCATACGAGCCCAGGTCCCCCAGGCTGGTGGGCACCTGAAGCTGACATCGGCCCATAGCCCAAGTACCAAACAAGCAACATTTCGGTTACGCAAGCTTTGCTGACATCGCTAGCGACACAACTTGCTGCTACATTTGGCAGGCCTGCTATTGAGGAAATATCGCATTCAATCCCAACACCCGAGGAGCGCGGATCCTCATTCTCACCTCATGGCATGCGCCGCCAGCCCACTGGCCTCGCTGAGTCCGTGCAGTGCGGCGTGCCTACCAATCACTGTCTTCTCTGACTGCAGATGCAGTAAGTGTTCCAAGAAGCTCGCACGAAGTGCCGGTGATTATTCGCCGGTCTGTGCGCATCCCAGTCGCTTCTGCCTACCGCGCCGGCCGCCGCCAGGACCGGACGACCGATCCGGCGGCCCCCAGGACAGGATGGTCGATGACGCAGACGGCCGCGCGGAGCCGAAAGACCGGGCTCTCACCTCCTCGTCGTCGCCGTCCTCGGCGTCCGCCTCCTGGCGGGCCTTGACCTCCTGGCGGCGCCGCTGCTGCTGCTGCTGACGCTCCAGCTTCTCCTGCAGCTGCTGCTCCTCCCGCTCGCGCTGGATGGCCGCGTGTGACTTGCCCGCCGACTGCAGCGTGGAAGGCGGCACGGTCACCGGCGGGGGCGACACTGCAGGCAGCGGGGCCCACAAGGGGGGCAGCAGGAAACCGGTCACCAGCGGCAGGCGGCAGCCTTGTCGTTTGCTTTTGTTTGCTTTTGTTTTTGGACTTTTCCAGTCATCAACGAAAAAAGTGAGACTCGTAACATCTTACAAGTGTCCAAAAACACCTTTCCTGGTTATGAAAATGGCCCAACCCAATCTGGAGATAAGTTGCACAGCAATGTGCTTTACTTTTTCAAACGTTCTGCCGTAGGCCGCAAATCCACGAATCAAGCTACATTGGTCTAACTACAAGACTCAGCCGATACTGAAACATGCAACTTACGGAAGCGGCACCGAAAACGCATCAGACTATTCATTTGCGTGCAACACTCATTTTAGGAGAGCGAGTTTTCCCCGTAAAAGGACGTTGCAGTACTCGCTCGCCCTTTGGATTTTGGAAGCACTTCCTATTCACCAAAGAAGCTGCCACGGGATCGCAGGGGGTCTGCACATCATCTGCAATTAATAAAGTATCCTTTTTTCATACGCAGTCTAAAAGATCTTCCGTCGCATGACCATGTATTTTCATCTGCGCTGTTTGCGCACAGAGGGGTCGTGTTTTATCCGTGTTAATTGAAGCCAATGTCATGTTTTAGCGATGTCTCCTAGACGTGCGTTTATTCACTGCCACCTTTTCTCGCCTGTATCCTGATGATGATACATATGTATGAGAGCGTTGACGGATTACATCGGTTGATAGCGACTGCTTCCTTGCCATCAAGGTTTTACTGTTCCTATATATATATATATATATATACTATATATATATTATATATATATAATATATAATATAATATATATATATCTATATATATTATATATATATATATATATATATATAGGAACAGAAAAATGGTTATTTGGACGGATTTCCAACTAACCTTATCAGAGATTCGCCCACAACATCAAAAGTTCCACGCTGAAAAGAATATTATATTTATCAACTATTACGCTACCTTATCTGTTAGTCAATATGTCGAGCTTTTCCGACCACTATGCTACAACTTTTGTCACGAAACACACTGGAGAATAATACAACCGCATTACTTATTTAGTCAATGGGACAGTCAATCTGAATTAATGTATCGTAAAAGTAAGGCTGTAGTGCCAGCAAACAAGAGAAACGATGGGCGACAAGGTATTTGGTCTGCTCGGCTTTGTTTTCTTTTGTTTTTGCTTCGCAGGTTTCATATGAGTTGATCATGCGTACGAGAGCTACTTCCTTGCGCACTCAGCTTCCACGGGCCGCGGAGTGCACCCGTGGACATGGACGTCGCCCAGGACAATGTAAGCCATTTCACACCGGACGGGTCTGACATGCCAGCCAGTAATGCAACGCTTCATCCGGCCATACATCGGCCGTGATAGGCGCATTGCTGACGATATGCGTAGCTCCGCTCCCGACAGAGGCCCCGGGGAAGCCACTCGTCTGAGTCGCGGCCTCCCACGAAGGGATTTCACGTCCAGCGATCTGCTCGGGCCGTGCCAGCGGCGAGAGAAGCTCGACCGACATCACTGTGTCAGACGTTACTGTCTTCCTGTCTGTACCAGCACTGGCCGACCCGTGCCAGCGGCGACAGAAGCTCGACCGACATCACTGTGTCAAACGTTAGTGCCTTCCTGTTTGTACCAGCACTGGCCGACCCGTGCCAGCGGCGACAGAAGCTCGACCGACATCACTGTGTCAGACATTACTGCCTTCCTGTCTGTACCAGCACTGGCCGACCCGTGACCTGGCCTTCTGGCAGGACCTGGACGCCGCGCGCTAAGCCAGCCAGACAGTCCGGTTATATCGTTCGTCGTCTAAATGGTTAAATTGGTCATTGGTATTGTGCTTGGTAAATTGTTCCGGACAAACATTTCCAGGATTCGACAAAATACACATGTTCGTGAGCTTAGAAAACAAATTGGATACATATTTTTCTAATTCCGATTTAATAACTTTATTTCTGAAAAAATGCGCTTAGGTCTTTTGACCTTTGGACGGTAGAATAGCCTGTGTCCTGCCTCCGCCACAGGCATGGTCTGCTTTGCCAGACATGGCTGGCAAAACAACGCGAAACGAGAATAAATTGAACAGCCTTGGCGCCATTTTATTTTCCCCTGTTTCGCGACGCACGTAAGCGCCATTATCGCAATATTCGCATGGCATGACATCGCAACGTATTGGCAACACCTCACCTTAATAGGTGCGGCAAAACAAACCACAGAAAAAAACGGCAGGTATCGAACCGCCGCCCTCAAGGTGACATGCCACACGCGCTGCCTCTGAACTTCATCATTAGTTCTCAGCCTCCATCACATATTGCTTACTGGTAGCATTCACACTAGCCTCAATGCTCTCGCTGGCCACACATAAGCGTCGCTTTGTGCGCCGTCGAGTTCGGGTGATAACGTGACTAAAGGCCCCGAGCCCGCACACCTGCCCATTACAAAAGCTTCGCGTCACCCAGACTGCATAGCCAGACTACACCTCAGTTTGCCGACTGTGTGAACAGGAAATGAAGAAATCCCAGTGGATCTTACTCAGAGCGCCCCTTCACTATAACAGCCGAAGCCTCAAGTCATTCAAATAGTGAGTCGATGCTTTGCAGTCGACTGCATGCTTTACTGCCTACCATCGAGTCAGTTCCAGATAACATGAATGTCCTTCGGCCAACGGCTGAATTTTACGCATTGTGAATTATGTAGCACGTTGACAGGTCACGTCTACAAAAATCACCGGTGCACCATACCCTGATTAGAAGCTCAAAGGACTGGTAGGAATAGCCGCGCGATGGTAAAGGACTGGATGGTAACACGCGTCATTTCCACCATTCCATGACTGTTAACATACAACAAGGGCATTCGCCTTCCCATTATCGTTGACCCAATTCGCCCAACATTTCACTTGTTGAGCATTAACATGGCGCAAACAATCATTCATCTTCCCGAAATCCGCCCCATCGGGCACTTCGCAAAAAGGGCGTCATGGCCGACAGGAGCACACCTACTCGGAATTTCCCGTTAGCCTGCCGTCCAATGCTCGCTCGGCACACGCCGAGGCCTGGCGCGGTCATGTGTGTACCGTGACCCGCGGCCATTCAAGAAGTCGGCCACCCTGCCCGATGTGACGCGCTTATCTATCGACGGCAGCTGGGACGAATTTGGCCCATCACCAGAACTTGCAGGTCTCCGAACATCAAACAACTTGACGCCGGTTATAATTCGGGAAAATCTGACACTGAGTGCAGCTGCGTCGTAAAGCGCTGCAAGGTGCAAGCCTAGACCGTGCCAGATCGCCGACCATAGACCGCATGAAAACAGACAGCGAACGTATTGCATTCACCTGCATCTTGCATTGCCTTTTCATTCATTGCAATTTCAGTATAGCGTGGGAAGCTGTACTGTGGGCCACACATAAAAAAGCTCGTCCTCGTAGCTCGTTCGGTAATGGGCGCCGAACATCTCAACCCCGCGGGAGAGACACGTGATTTAGAGTCCCAGAAGCCGCTCTTACAGGGATGATGCTGGAAATGCTAATTAGCAGCTAGCCAAGGGGGTCAGGAGGCACCTGGCGACCTATCTTAGCGCCGCATGACACGTCACATGCCATCCGCAAAAACCGTTCCATGCACTGCAACTGCTCAATCCGGGAAGTGGGGTCAGGGCCTTCGCACCAAATTACGGTTAGCAACGGCATACGCAGTCCCAGGCAGCCACATTCACGATACGCACATTATTCTAGAACTGTATGCACCTCAGGCGTCTGCGCCAGGTAGTCGGGTTTGTTGATACAACTTGATTGCAGTTGGGGCAAGACAGGCTCCCTTTGATTTTCTCATCTCTTCCGCCTTCCTTCGTAAACTAAAATGTTGGCCTTCTCCTACAACGCGATGAAATCATTCATCTTGCAATACCCGAAAAATAACGGTTTCTTAAATCTCCCTGATGCTTACCCTCCCCTGATTTTCGGACGCCTCTTTGATGCACGGCGAGGCAGAGGACCAGCTCAGCAGCAAAGGGCTTTAAGAGAGAGATCGAAATTATTCAGACACTGGAAATGCTTGTGGAAGAAAAGCAAAGCTACGTCCTTTTCCTTAAAGCCAAAATTGTATCCCGCGGGAGAGGGCTAGAATTTTAGATTTCTCAGCCCGTTGGGAGAAATGAAAAGCCAAAGAAGGAAGATATGTTCAGAACACTGCTTAACACGCCCTGTGACTAATGACACTGACATGGCATAACAGAAACATACACCATTCTGAAAAAACCGTACCATGGGTATGAATGCGGTGCACATTGGTACGCGTAGGCATGCATTGGTACGTGTATGCGACGGCGGCGGGGTGTTTGTGTAGCGCAACGGTGTTGTCTTACGACGGGTATATCGTCAGAAAAGAATACAATGACATACAACGTTGAGTGTATGGCGTAAATGCTGCATGTCTGAACCTTATTCTACTCATACAAACATGTGCAGCAGGCGTCTACGACACGAATGCGTGCCATAACTCCCAGACATCTTTCACCGCAGAAGCACATCGACTGTGAGGACGACAATTTTATCCTGACGTGTGTTTGTAATGGGGGGGGGGGGGGGGGGGGATCCAGCAAAAACACCCCGCTAGATATCTGCGCACCAAAGCCCCTCCCCCTCCCCCCCCGCCCCCGACCATTTTCCGCAGTGTGGCGAGACCGAGGTCAATGGAGACCATTGCGTGTCAATTTGTTGCTACCCATCACATATGCAGACAACGCCTGTTTGTATCATTCCCAGGTAAACCGGGCCGGCAAATTACCAAACATTCATATTTTACCTATCATTTGTATGACATGTAACGTGCTATGCACGGGTATCACGCGTCCTCCCCGCGTCGTTGTACTGTGAAACCCAACAGCCAACTTTAAGTTGGGTGATCGATAAAATTAAGGCACAAAATGCACATAAGCTCTCCGCAAACGAGGCTTTATCATATCAGATGGATTTGTTCTCAACCGTTCCCTAGCGGATGCAAGAACGCGACTCCTTTGGAAATCAATACCACCCCGTCCGCAAGGTGCGCAATAAAGGTAGCCCATCGTTACGACACTGAAATAATGAGCCACCGCGCGGAAGACCCAGTATTTGAACACCAATTTCCCAGCAGACAAGCACGTTTCCCCAGTTGTTGCCATCGGCTCTTATTCGGTGGAGGCCGCGACACGGCAGAACAGCCAAGCTATCACTCCGTGAAAGGGGCCTTCGGTCAAAAACATAACGCAACTGGAAAGTCAATGTTTGGAAGCTTTGGTACGCGAAGCAATCTCGTAACAGCTTTGTTGGACAGCCCTATTCTCTTCAAACTGTCGCGACGTACAAAAACCAGGCCGGGGCGAAACGAAGAGATCCCCGGAGGTCCAACAAAACCTGGACGTTACGAAGACTACCGCACGATTAATTCTGGCTTTGACTTACGCAGTTAATACATTTCGTTCCATTTCCGCGAGTATCAGGTTGATTCCACACCATCGCTGTGATACGTTTGGCGAACCGACGGAAGTCCGAACACGCAACGGTTCATTTACCACTACACCTGTCTCTGATGCTTGATATTTGCGGCCAAAAAGGCCCCGCACCCTTCCTATCCCCAGATGATATTTTCAGTGATGGCTCTAGCACTAAGCAACTTCGATTATTTCGCTACATGCCATCACACGTTCAAGGAATAGTTTTATTTGGGGACAGCTGCTAATGTGAGGCCTCACCGAAAAAGGAGGCAGTGGTCGCGGGAACAATCAACGTATTTGTGCCGTACATGTCACGCATAAAGGAGCACATACACATAAAGCCAAAATTATAGCTGCGTGGCTAAGCCATGCATATGTACACATGAACAAAGTGGCACACCGAAAATAGTTAACTGACGATGTCATGTGACCATAACGAAAAGGGAATATGCTTCCCCAGCCCTGTCCTTAAAAGTCATAAGGTCACTAAGTCAACAACAAACATCATTCGAGGATTATGTGAACTACAGTGAGGGAAAACCCTCAAACAGGCACCACTTGCGTGGAAGCCTGCAAACGACTGGTCGCTTTGCCGACCAACAATGCCTTACAACGGATTTAACATGGGCTTTTCATGCAACCTACGCAGCCATGTGTAGGGGCTGCGGGCCCAATCCCGCTGGTGTAACGCCTGTCATGCTTATTCCACTCAGGCACAAGACCCCACTGACATTCGCTAAGTCCCGGCAAGTGCAAGACAAGACATGCGTGCACCAGCTGGAATACAGTACTGAGGGCTGTCAGTACTGGAGGCCGGCTGCGGGTCCGGTGGCTACGGGGGTAGTCCCCCGCCCCCTCCCCACATCGCCCCCCCCCCCCGACGCGGCTGACCTGCAAGATCGCCATGCGAGCTGCCCGCTCCTCGTCGTCCTGGTCCTTGTACTTCTCCTTGGCGCGCTTCATCTTGGTGCGCTTGCCGCGCGGCTGCGGCGGCGGGGCGCAGCTCTGCTTCTTCTCCTTGCCGGCAGGCGGCGGGCCGGACTGCCTGCCGCGGCGAGTCGCCGGCTTGGGCCCGGGCAGCGGCGGGAACGGGTTGTCCGGCGACCGGGCGTCGGACGGCGAAGTGACCTCGACGGTGAACCTGGGGCAGCCCGGTCACGCAGGTCAGACCATGGGGCACTCGCGAGGAGAGCCGTCCGTGCAACGCGACGCTGAACACTCGCCTTGTTGACAATATGGTGCAAGTATTGTTGGTCAATGAGACGTTCGCAGACATTGGTAAGACGTTAGAACACTTTGAATATTAAACGCGGCATTTCCTCTGTCAGTAGGTAGCTACGCGTAGGTTTACAAACAGGATCATACGCCACCCGTTCCACAGGGCCTGATCCAGAGAAGGTCGCGGTCCCGGTGCTGAGAACGTACTGGCCGCCCCTGAGGTGTTTGAACTCGACGCTGGTGTCGGGGAACACGTCCTCGGTGCCGTCTTCCGCCCCCTCTTCCTCGTCCCCCTTCTCTTCAGTCTTTTCTTCATCCTCTCGCTTCTCGTCGTCCCCTCCGGTCGCAGGTCCTCCGTCAGCACTGTCCTCCCCGCCGCTCCCCTCGTCCTCGTTCGCCGACGGTCCTCCGGCGGCCGTGTCCTCCTGATCGTCCTCGTGCGCCGGCGCCGCGCCGTCCGCCTCCTCCTCCGCCTGCTGCGCCGCCGCCGCGCCACCGGTCAGGTCCGGCGGCGCGCCGTCCTCGGCATCGAGCGTGCGCACGCGACGCTCGCCCCGGTGCCTGCCCACACGGACAGGGCCGTCACGTGCGCCAGGGCGAAACGCGCGCTCGGTCATGTCCGTACAAGATACCCGGGAGATCGTTTTGGAAACTACAACCCGTGTGGATCGATATCACGAGTGATGTTTTGCATTTACATCGCGCTCCAATATATGACAAAAGTTGATCCCCGGTCTTACGAGTTAGTCTCTCCCGCTCGCCTTTGTAATTCAACTGCCGTTAGCCAAGGACAGGTTGGCCAGCCAAGGGAACCAAAGCTACTTCCCCCCGGAAGCAAGGCTCTCACGTAACGTGCCCCAACTACGAACCATTTACGTTGAAGACGTCTCACCTCTCCATGGAGACGCGTGCACGCTCCAAGTGAATCGTATTTCTATTCTTGCCTCCCGCTTGACAGCGACTTACCTATCCATATGACGCTCATTGGCTTCCCAGGCACTCACCTCTCCACGGAGCTATCCTCCAGCTTGAAGAGGACGCCGAAGCCGAGCGCCAGGTGGCAGGGTGGCAGGTAGTTCTTCTTGCCCCGCACCATGAAGCTGCCCGTGGTCAGGTACTCGCCGGTGGGCGCCGTCTTGGACACCTGGTGGGCATGCACCCACCAGGCTGACGTCACCACCTTGGCATCCCAGGCCGAGCTGGCGGGCAGTGGTCACGGTCAGCGAGGTCAGGCGGCGGTCAGCGGTAGCGGCGAACCGCGGCACGGTACAGCGGGCACGGAGTCGCGGGCCAGCCACCTCCCCCGTCCCCCCCCCCCTGTTTATGGGGCCGCAGCGACGCCGGAGCGACACCGCGAATCCGCCATAACAGCCAAGCGCTGCTCAGTGGCCCCGGCAAGCGCGTTACCGGATCAGCCCAGATGGGGGATACGGTCCCGAACGAACACACGCGTGCTAAGCTTCGCTACATCAGCCTCAGCGGGGGGGGGGGGGGGGGGACGGGGGCCGTCACGGTCACGGTCTATACCCTCCACACAAAAAGAAGACCCTGCCCCCTTCGAGCAGACCCGATCGGCGACACCAGCCCGGCTGGACAGCGTCCGCCGCCAGCGGTGCCCACGCCGGAGACCCGCACCGCCCCGCAGCCGCCGCCCACCTGTTGCAGACGGCGAACGTGCCGGCCTCGTTAAGCGTCTTGGGCGGCACGTGGCCGCCGCTGGGGTTCTTCAGCACGAGCGAGGCGGCGCCGTGCAGGTCAGCGTGCACATACAGGTCCCCCGGCCGCAGGTAGCGGCGCACCAGCGTCTCGTTCTGCTGCTGGTCGCGGCCGCCCAGCACTGGCGGCCAGCAGACGGCCGTCAGACATCGGACACGGCACAACGGCACGCACGCCGGTATGTTTGAAGCGTGCTTTGCGTCTTAAGACGAAACGCGTGGACGATCTGCAACGCAGCACCCAGAGAGCACCACACACTCAAAGTGGAGACAGAATGGAGCACAAATGCCCACGGCAAAACGGTACAGCCCGACTTAATTTTCAGTGCGATTTAGTTGCTGCAAATTTTCCTACACGACTGAATTGCTCACACCAACATAACTGATGCAAATCAATACTAACACAAGCCTGATGTCTCGACGCAACAACGAGAAGGGTTATGTGAAAATCCAGTCCTTTTCCATACCCAGACAACAAAACCCAACATTTCCACCGCATTCTTCTTGGCCACATACTGTGCGCTTCCAGGCTCATGCCAAGATAAAAAATGCCATCTTGGAGAGCGACAGCCACTGACCGAGGTAGTTTTCGGAGGTGATGAACCACAGAAACTTCTCGAACCAGTGCACGCGACGCGCCTTGTTGATACTGGCGATGGTGGCCGCCTCCTTCAGGGTCTGCTTGGTCTTCTGCTCGGCCGACTTGAGCGCCTTGAAGGACGACTCAATGGTCTTTTGCTGTTTGCGCGCAGCCGTCCGCTTCAGGTCGAAATACCTGGCGATGGACAGACAGGTCCGTCAGGCGCACAGCAGGCACCCCTGTCTACGAACAGACCTGGCAGGCGTACAGCAGACACGCCTGCCCACGGACAGACCCAACAGGCGCACAGCAGACACGCCTGCTCACGGACAGACCCAACAGGCGCACAGCAGACACGCCTGTCCACGGACGGGCCTGTTGGGCGGACAGCAGGCACGCCTGCCCACGGACAGATCTAACAGGCGCACAGCAGGCACGCCTGTCCACGGACGGGCCTGTTAGGCGCACAGCAGACACTCCTGCTCACGGACAGACCTGGCGGACATACAGCAGACGTGACCTCTCTGAACGACACCCTGGTGACGTGTGACACCATTGCCCTGGCGGCGACCGGTCACAGCCAGTGGCGACCTGACCTCTCTCCCTGGGCGGCCGGTCGCTGCCGTGCGATGCTGACTGACCTCGCGGCGTTGGCCAGCGCCGACAGGTCCAGATCAATGTCCACCAGCATGGGCCGCACGTGGGTGGCCTCGGCCGGCGGGTCCTTCTTCTTCGGCGCGGTGCCGTCCTCAGAGTCCTCGCCGTCCTCCTCGTCCTCGTCCTCCTGGTCCGAGTCTTCCTGGTACGGGTCGCTGTGGCACACGTGGCGTCGGTAGAGCACGAGGGACTGAGGAACGTATCACGGATGCTATCCCGTGACTTGTTCTAGGATAAGTGAGCATAGTCTGCTTGATACTTTATCAGTACTGCAGACCGTCTCATGGTCAGTACTTTATATGTCGTTTCAGTCATGGCCCCAATGATGCAGCGCTTTTCACCGACTTGCGACGGCATCGTCACTCACCAGGACCTGGTATGCTAATGCCAATCACAACTCCCAAATTCGGCTTCCTGTTCCCTTCTCCGATTAAATGTTAATCGCATAGAACCAGCTCCAACTGTGCCGACGCTGGTGTTCTCTACCTCCAAGGCGACCGTCGCCTCACCAGCCGCCACATCACGGGACGGTGCAACGCGCCCCGCTGTCCGCCTTACTGTAGCAGCATGGTGATGTGGTTCTTCTCCAGCTTGAGCGCCTTGATGACGTTGGCCACGGGGTCGCCGCGCTTCTGCGCCTCCTGCACGATGTGGCCGATCTCGCGCCAGTCGATTTGATTGGCCAGCGCCGAACGCACCACCAGCGCCGCGCCGTCCACCAGCGCCGCGTTACTAGTGATCAGCTCGGCCCGCCACCTATCGTCTCGCTGCGCAAGCTCCAGTGCCTCCAGGCGCCGCTGATGGTCTCGGCGCACGTTGTCCAGCTTTTTCATGGCATCACGTTCCTGAGGGAAGAGTGAAGTTCGGACATGTGTTTTGTAGACAAGGGTTTTCGAGTAAGTCCTGAATCAATCAAGAACCAACTTGCAGGCATTGGGTGTTCGTCGAGACATATCTCCGGCCTCATAAAGGCCGTTACGTCGTTCCGATAAGCAGCTATACGTTACGAGCGCGGCTTTATAGTGACCTTTTGCTCGCGAGGAGGATTCCTTCGCCAAATAACTCACAGTCTGGAATGCACTTATCCAGCAGTTTGGCAAGCACACCACGGGACTGAGCATATGTCACCGTCATCCCGTTGGGAAACTGCTCGCGCAGACCTCCAGAGTAACGACTAACGCTCACGGATTACGTTTCGGTAGCCAGGTGGACCAGGCTTAACTGAACGGTCTTCTCGTGTATTCGGTTAGCACGGTGCTGCGCCTTGATGCTGTGCACTTCAGTGCACTAGTGGCGGTGCCAAAGCAGCACCGAACACTTCGCCCGCAAACGGCCCGGGACGTAAAGCCAGACAGCTCGCGTCACACTATGTTTCGCTTGGCAGTGACTTCTAAGCACCTCGGTCCGTGATCAGCTACAAACAGCCGCATTTTCCACTGTTCCAAAGTGCTCGGGCTCGGGCTGGGAGACTTGCGAAGGGACGAGACGATTATGTGCAGGGTGCCACATAAACCCCGAGCTAAATGAACGGAAGACGGAGGAGGTAACGAGGAAACACTAGGGACACACCACAGCCCGTCCCCAGGCGATGGCTCCTGTCACAGCGCGGAGCGGTGCGGCGCGATCGGTTGGCGGCCGCCGCCTGACGGCCCGGGGTCCTCACCCACCTGTTGCACAGCTTTCATGTCCAGCTTCTGGCTCTCCAGCTGGCTGAAGAACTGATCGACGGCGGCGGTGAAGCTGAGGTAGGTGTGGTGTGGCTGACCGGCGTGCTGCCGCAGCAGCAGCGGATGGAACTCCTGGTAGCCGAGCAGCTCCGTCTCGGCCGGGCCGCCGGCGCCCCGCCGCTCCACCTTGTAGGTGATGACGCCCTGCACGCCGGCCGGCCGCGAGTCAGTCAAACTCACGCGGCACGGACGGGGGTCATGCAGAGGTCAGAACGCAAAGGTCCGCTCGCTAAACCACACACATGGGCTCACACCGCACACGACAGCGGCTCCATAGGTGCCTGGTGACCGCGCCCATCCCAACAAAGCTCACGTCACACGGCGGAAGCGACCCCTCTCACAGCGCGCCTGCGACGAGCCCAGTCGTCGGCGGCGTGGCGCCCAGCACGACCGCGTCAGAGGGAGGCGCGCGGCGCCGTCATCCGTACCCGGAACTCGTGCTGCTCGCCGCGCAGAACGGCCTCGCCGGCGCGGACGGCGGCCACCAGCCGGTGCAGGTGCTCCGCCGGGTGGAACTCGTGCCCGACGCGCGCCGCCGCCGGGAAGCCCGCCTCCAGCAGCAGGTGCTCGATCAGCGCCGCGCCGAAGTCTGCCGGCCGGCGCGGAACGCCAGGTTACGACACCCGGCTGCCCGGTGGTGCTCTGACCAGAGCCGTGTGACTTACAACACCGACCTGGACAAGGAAGGAGCTCTTGACCATGTCTTTATGGCATGTGAATCAGGCCATCTACAAATCAGTACCAACAACTCGGAACAACATTGAAAATTGCACTGATTATGGTAAAAAAATCTGAACAGGCTGACATAAGCTAAAGATGAAGGGGAGACACATCTTTTTTTAATGAATCAGGTCGAATTTCATACAAATCTACACTTTAGGAAATTACTGTTTCACATGGTTGTCAGCATTTTGGAACAGCAACGCGCACAGTCAGTTGGTCGGCGCCGACGAGGATGCCTTAAGCCACCCTCAATGCACAAATACACCGGGAGCGCCGACTCAAATGACACAA
Source organism: Pollicipes pollicipes (assembly GCF_011947565.3). Taxonomy (NCBI): domain Eukaryota; kingdom Metazoa; phylum Arthropoda; class Thecostraca; order Pollicipedomorpha; family Pollicipedidae; genus Pollicipes; species Pollicipes pollicipes. The sequence goes on along the minus strand of NW_023596136.1, from coordinate 28,082,412 downwards.
AAGTCCAACATCCTCCAGGAAGGTCCATCCACGAGCCAGGCTGGACCACCAGGTCTCCCATGCCGTCTGCTGGCCGCGGGTTGACGCCATACCCAGATGGGGGTTGATAACCTTCTTGAGCACGTCGCCTTCCTTGGCGGCGCTGACCACCTCCCGCAGCTGCTCCTCGGAGCGCGGCTGGAACGGGCGCGCCTTCTCCACCGGGTACACCTCCTTGGACGCCAGCCTGACGGCGGCCGGCGTCACGCCGTTAACGCCAGTCACGGGGGGGGGGGGGGGGCGGGGGGGGGGAGTGCAGCAAATCATTTTGAATTGGGCACAATCCAGTTAAAACACGTGAAGCCAGTTCAAACCATGCATCCACACCATTCTGCCACCAGAGAGGTCATCCCTTGAGGGACAACCTTATGTCCCTTGACACCCCTGCTGCCAAGTGAGTGCTCCACTGACACCCCGAACGCGGACTGAGCGTCTGCCGGACACCAGCGCCACCTGGTGGGTGCTCACCTAACACCGCCAGCGCCCCTACCTGACATTGGCACCGCCTGGTGAGTGCTCTCCTCACAATCCCAGCGCGAAATGAGTGCTTGCCTGACATCGGCGCCGCCCAATGGGCCCTCACCTGACGCTCTCAGCGTCGGTGCGCGGCCGCAGGATGTTGAGGATGGTGTACTGGTGGTCGGTGAGCACGACGTTGCCGCGGTCGTACACCTCCAGGATGACGTGGTGCGCCACCTCACCCGAGCCGAACTGCAGGTCCACCACCCGGTCCACGCCCAGCTGGCGGATCGACTCCAGCCGCTTGTTGCGGATGTGTTTGCGCAGCTGTGGGCCGCAGGTCAACCGCGTCAACGGCGCCGGCCCCGTCACGTCGACCGAGACCGGCGTCCGTCATCTGTTCAGCTACACTACGCAGTGGAGCCACACCACACTTTAAGAGACTCCCTGGCAGCAATGTGAAGTGGACATTCAACTAAGATGCGAGGATAGTCAGGCAGAACAGCAAAATGCGCAGTATGAGTCAATATACGTGTAATGCGCACAACACACGACGGCTATGAACTTACACCACATACACCAGCCAAAAGATGCTATTCTGACACCTGTTGCCCTCCACAGAGCGACTGGCAAACGCTCCCAGGCAGTGCTTCCCACCTTCATGGAGAAGCCGGAAGGCGCCGGGTTTTTGGGCCACTCGTACTCGGTGGCGTGGATGCGGCAGCCGGACTCCAGCAGCAGCACAGCTTTCTGCTCTGGCCGCTGCAGCTTGATCAGGTAGGTCTTGTGGTCGGCGTCATACACCTGCACTACACGCATGCCCACCAGCCTGCAGAGCCAGAACAGCAGTCGTGAGAGGGCACAGGCTGCTGGCCGCTAGTCACTGAAAGCCCAATATCAATGTTGGTGGCTGTTGATTGCTCACAGTGGTGAGGCGACCTTTGCAGGTATACAGCAGTACTCACTGTGCCTCAGAGTGGTACCATGATCACCGGGGCATTAACCACAGACACAGCCCACCCACAAAATGTATGTGCTTCATGAAATGGGAGAGTGTTGTTATACAAGGGCATGTTTGGAAAGATGTGGAGTTTAATACAAGAAGGATGCTCACCTCTCATTTAACTCCGCCACCATGGCGATCAAGTCAATGGTGGTAAACTTTGACTTCATCTTGGCTTTCAGAAGGCCTGTTGAAGGTTATCTGGAAAAAAGAGCTGCCAGTTACCACCATTTTGCAAGCAGGGTATCCAGCACATCGGTAACCAGCTTAATGTGAAGAACACTGCAGCAACAATTGTAGGTTTACAGCAGTCATGGTATACATTGCTACCTCATGTTAAAAAATAGCATTGTACATAAGCTGTCACTTTTAAGGCAGAACCTATCGTAATTAATCGTAAAACTGGTCATCTAAACTCTTACCTTGGAACTTAAATATCTATGATAGCGAACATCCGAGTGCCGCAAACACGCAGCAACCGCGGCCCCAGCGCCATTGCTACGCGTGATCATAGCATTACTGCGCATCAAGAACCATACAAATGTATGGGGCCAAGGTGACAAGGATCCAATGAAATATGTTTCTTGCGTATCCAAGCAGTCTCCCGTACAATTTGTAGATTGGTCGACATCGTGGGCAAATATGACGTCTTTGGGTGGGGAATGAAAAGCAAAATGAGAAGATGGTGGCTAAACAAAACTTCTTGATATTGTGCATATATATATATATATATATATATATATATATATATATATATATATATATATGACATGGAACATGAATGCCAATGGGACACTGGGTTGAAGGGGATGGGGTGGGGTGGGGAGGTTAGGTTAGGTTGGGCTAGGTGAGGTGAGGTGAGGTGAGGTGAGGTGAGGTGAGGTGAGGTGAGGTGAGGTGAGGTTAGGTTAGGCCAGGTTAGGTTAGGTTAGATTAATTTAGGCTAGGCTACACTAGGCTGGGTTAGGTTTCATTAGGTTAGGGTAGGTTAGGTTAGGTTAGGCTAGGTTATGTTAAGTTAGGTTAGGTTACACTAGGTCAGGTTAGATTAGGCTAGTTTAGACTATGTTCTGGACTATTCTGGCCTGTCTATTTCGCAAGCATACCTACATGTGACAAGAAACATATTTCATTGCATTATTGTTGTTACCTTGCCCCCATACATTTTTTACGGTTCTTAACAAGCAGAAATATTGTAACCATGCAATGATAATGCGGAAATGGTGCTGGGGAGTCCAGGCAGTGGAGTGTATGGGGCGCTCAGGAGCTCGCTACCATGGTTATTAAAATTTGATGGTAGGGACATGAATCTACCTGTTTTATGATTATTTACAATATGTTCCATCTTAAACATGATGAATGATGTACAACATTTTTCCTAACATAAGGTACCAATGTATACCTACAACTTTACAGCTGTTTGGCCCCCATTCACCCTGCCATATGTCATAGCCATCTTTCAACCCATTTTGATATCATCTGAACATAATATCATTTGTATATGGGATAAATCTGGGCAGAATATACATTTTGGCAACAGGCAGGTAAATCCCTAAATGCAATTAATGATATCATTGAGATTTTTCTCTCCTAAGCAAAATTCCTCAAAAAGCCCAATCTGGATCGTCTGCTAAAAATCCATCCATTGCCACAGACACCCATGCCATCTAAGTACTGAAATTCTCTCATGTGCACCGGACTCCAACAAGGTAAAGTTGGGCTGAATTTCAAATCCTTTTTAAGTGAATTTTTTGTAGCATTTTGCCTCAGACTAACCAACCAGCAATATGATGGCTTGAAGCATTAGCTCCTTATGTGGTTAAATTGACATCATCTGCACATAACTTAATGAACTTAAATTCATGGAGTACATGTGCTGAGATTGTTGCCACAACTCAGTATTTATGCTGGTGTTGCCCTGTCAAACATGTGCCATGGCTGCATAACTCACATTTTTTTGGAGTCTGGAATCAAATATGAAATTTGCATGCCTTTAAAGCTTACCCCACCAGCTGATGCAGAATCTGCATCTCATCAAAGCCATCATAAATTACTACTACATTCCATTACTTCAATACATCTGCCAATCCATCACATGCGTCACCTCTCCTCTGGCCCGTCTCATACATTGACCACAAAACGTAAGGACGTTTGCTATTTGATCCAAAGGTTCCCCAAAGCATTCGCGTTCCCACCGAAAGGATCTTGATAAAAATGGAACAGTATTGCACAGGTTTCCCTTTTCAAAAGCGCGCCGATTGCATCGGGTCCGCGTACACTCACACCCAAACCGTGCGGAGACCCCTCAGCCCTCCACGCGGACATGTGACGACATGGCGGACGCGATGCCGTGTAGAGGGATGGACGTGATGCCTGGCCAAGGTACTGACAATCTAGCAGCAGATTGATATCCAATTGCCAGTTGGATATTGCGGGGCGTCTGGATTGCCTTGAAATTTGGTGAGCAGGGCCTTCTCAACACCCTGTTTCCGAAAATCACTGTCTCTGGGGTGGAATTTTGCGTAATTTTCGAGTTATACGCTGCGTAACATCCCAATGTGATATTGCGGGGCGTCTCGATTGCCTCCAAATTTGGTGTGCAGGGCTTCTCGACACGCTGATTCCGAAAATCACTGACTTTGGGGTAAAATTTTGCGTAATTTTTGAGCTGTACGCTGCGTAACATCCCAATGTGATATTGCGAGGCGTATTGATTGCCTCCAAATTTGGTGTGCCGGGCCTTCGCAACACGCTGATTCCGAAAATCTTTGCCTTTGAGGTGGAATTTTGCGTAATTTTCGAGTTATACGCTGCGTAACATCCCAATGTAATATTGCGAGGCGTCTCGATTGCCTCCAAATGTGGTGTGCAGGGCCTTCTCAACACGCTGATTCCGAAAATTTCAGCCTTTGGGGTGGAATTTTGCGTATTTTTAGAGTTATACGCTGCGTAACATCCCAATGTAATATTGCGGGGCGTCTCGATTGCCTCCAAACTTGGTGTGCAGGGCCTTCTCAACACGCTGACTCCGAAAGCCACTGCCTTTGGAGTGGAATTTTACGTAATTTCCGAGTTACACGCCGCGTAACATCCCAATTTCATGTTGCGAGGTGTCTCGATTGCCTTGAAATTTGGTGTGCAGGGGCTTCTCAACACACTGATTCCGAAAATCACTGCCTTTGGGGTGGAATATTCCGTAATTTTGAGTTATACGCCGCGTAACACAACAGTTGGATATGGCCTAATTTAATGATATTGTAATTTTCGAGTTATACGCCGCGTCACGTCCCAATTTGATATCGCGGGGCGTCTCGATTGCCTTGAAATTTGGTGTGTAGGGCCTTCTCAACACGCTGATTCCGAAAATCACGGTCTTTAGGGTGGAATTTTCCGTAATTTCCGAGTGATACGCCGTGTAACATCCCAATGTGATATTGCGGGGCGTCTCGATTGCCTCCAATTTTGGTGTGCAAGGCCTTCTCAACATGCTGATTCCGAAAATCGCTGTCTTTAGGGTGGGATTTTGCGTAACTTCCGAGTTATTCGACGCGTGAAACCTCAGTTGCGCTTTGGAATATGTGTCCTGGAATTCGCCTTTGGGCCTGTCCGTATCAGTTCACTGGAGAAGGTCAGTTCGCGACATGTGAGTGATAACCGTGTGGTACGTGATATCATTGACTTGGTGATATCACCCAGTGGCATCCCTTTCAGCTTTATTTCTTTTCTGACCTTTAAGGTGATTGAGTGATAGTCCGACGTAGTTACGGGCATTGTTTGTCCTGACCAAAAAACTGACAAGATGTCGCTGATGATCAAACCAATCGTGCCTCACTGCTGGAGCATGAAGATTTGGGTGATGTCACCGTCTGTCTTATCTCCCAAGGACGCTGGTGGAGCAGCGCATGCTACTTGTGCACGCCATGCCCATGTTGTTGGCTGGCCGGCCACATCAGCCCGCTGCTCCTGACCGTGGTGGAGACGCTGCACTTCGCGAGCCTGCCGGACGGCGGTGGCGACACACCGGTGGTCAGGGGGCCCGCCAGCTGATAGCCGGCCGGACGGCGGCGTCGACACACCGGTTGAGAAAGCCCTGCAAACCAAATTAGGAGGCGATCAAGACGCCCCGCAATATCCAACTGTTGTGTTACGCGGCGTATAACTTGGAAAATACGCAAAATTCCACCCGAAGACAGTGATTTTCGGGATCAGCGTGTTGAGAAGGCCCTGCACACCAAATTTGGAGGCAATCGAGACGCCCGCAACATCACATTGGAATGTTACGCAGCGTATAGCTCAAAGATTACGCAAAACTTCACCCCAAAGGCAGTGATTTTTGGAATCAGCGTGTTGAGAAGGCCCTGCACACCAAATTTGGAGACAAGCGAGACGCCCCGCAATATCACATAAGGATGTTACGTAGCGTATAACTCGAAAATTACCCCAAATTCCATCCAAAGGCAGTGATTTTCGGAATCAGCGTGTTGAGAAGGCCCTGCACACCAAATTTGGAGGCAATCGAGACGCCCGCAATATCACATTGGGATGCTACGTAGCGTATAACTCAAAAATCACGCAAAATTCCATCCAAAGGCAGTGATTCTCGGAATCAGCGTGTTGAGAAGGCCTACACACCAAATTTGGGGGCAATCGAGACGCCCCGCAATATCACATTGGGATGTTACGCAGCGTATAACTCTAAAATTACGCAAAATTCCACCCCAAAGTCGGTGATTTTCGGAATCAGTGTGTTGAGAAGGCCATGCACACCAAATTTGGAGGCAATCGAGACGCCTCGCAATATCCAACCGTTGTGTTACGCGGTGCATAACTCTAAAATTACGCAAAATTCCAAACTAAAGGCAGTGATTTTCGGAATCAGCGTGTTGGGAAGGCCCTGGACACCAAATTTCAAGGCAGTCGAGACGCCCCGCAATATCCAACTGTTGTGTTACGCGGCGTATAACTCAAAAATTGCGCAAAATTCCACCTCAAAGGCAGTGATTTTCGGAATCAGCGTGTTGAGAAGGCCCTGCACACCAAATTTGGAGGCAATGGAGACGCCCCGCAATATCACATTGGGATGTTACATAGCGTATAACTCGAAAATTACGCAAAATTCCACTCCAAAGGCGGTAATTTTCGGAATCAGCGTGTTGAGAAGGCCCTGCACACCAAATTTCAAGGCAATCAAGACGCCCCGCAATATCCAACTGGCAATTGGATATCAATCTGCTGCTAGATTGACAGACGTGGCAGAAGGTCATTCGCAGCAAAGCGATTTCCAGCTCGCATGATCTGGGCGAATGCGGCGCAGTTATTGAAGGTAGGAACCGCGGCTATAGGTGCCAGCTGATGGTGACGTTTAATCGCGAAAATCCCATTTCATGAAGCGACGGGACTTGCAATTTGAACACAAAGCAAATATAACTTGCGTCTGAGAGTGAAGCGGATGTAGCGCGTTTACTGGGCCGCAAACTGGGGCTACGCCCTAACTATGCGTGAGTGGATTTGGTTCGTGAAGGACGAGTGTCCTGCGGATAACAAAATTCAACGGGGGAGCAGAACCGCACCAGAGTGGACCAATCGCGTCTGAAGAGAACAATGGAAGTTTTGACAAAAACAATGAAAAGCTCGGAACATAACAGATCGGAGCAAACAGGATAAAGGTGAGGACGAGAAGAACCGGAATAGCTGAGGACGAACGGACGGGACCAGACCGGACCAGGCTGAACCAGGAAAATTGGAATGGGCGGTGTAAGTCGGAACACTCAGTTCGGATCGGATTGGATCGGACTGCACCGGATCAGATTGAACTGGGCTGGAATGGACCGTAATGGACCTTGTAGAGGGCCCGAAAGGACCGGAGGGCTCGAAAGGGACGGAATAGTCTGGAAACCAAATGGGGTGAGTGGACTAGACAGAGTCTGACAAGGCTCAACTGGATAAAACCCAAATGTTCACATCAGAGTTGAGGGAACCCAGCGAATGTACTGGGCCGGACTAGACAGATGACTGACCATGACTGAAAGGCACAGCATGAAGACAGGAAAAGTAGACCGGACTCCACCAGGCCTGGCTTGGTGCTCGGCTAGACCGAGCTGGGCTGAGCCTGAACGGACCATCGATGCTTAGTAATGGACAGAAGGGACCGCAGATAAATGAAGGGGACTTAAAAGTCAGAAGAGTTTGATAAAGACAGATAAGATCGGGACTGGGTGGACTTGACCGGTTCAAACAGAAAGGACTTACGCAGCGCCCGGAACGGGTCTGAGACAACCACGCCCGACCGGAAGGAAGTTGACTTCCCAACTGGGTTCTTTAGCTTCCAGTTGCCGTAGGGAAAGAATAAGACACCGGTGAGATGGTCTCGTGAAATTATGAAGAAAGCACAGCAAATTTTGGAACTTACGTGAAGTGCGAAGTCACCAAAAGTCACGAAAAGACAAAAGCGTTGTCCTGATAGATGCAGTTAAATCTATGTTAACACGACAAGACGGATGTTGAGGGCACGAAAATAAGTGTTCAGACTGTGCTGTTGGGAGTCAATTTTGACCACTTCTGCTCCTTCAAAGGAGTCTAGTCAGATTATGTCGCCGTTCAAAATTGGTCTACCTGCAGGCTATAATAACGATACTTTTTCTCGATGTGCCTCTGACTAAGTTGATCTTATTACGGACAGCTGTTGTGTATTCCAGACACAATACTGTCGTTTAAAGTTGACGTGGAGTTCATCTGAGGTCAACTTTGGTCAAATATATAAACTATTTAAATAAATAAAGTGAAATGTTAACAGGTTTATGTGACCAGTATAGCGTTTTTATGCGGTCAGAAACGGTGTGTTGTACATCTGCAGGCATTCGAGATTGCATAACTGTTGACTACATCACAGATAGTCCCTTTGACGCCTGGCAGTGTATTTGTAACAAACTGAGAACAGGCACGTTGGTACATCAAATTGTACGTCATCAGTTTCACAAATACGATAAGGAGATGGTAACACGCGTTCCGCCCGTTAGTCTAGCCTCTCCGCTACTGACGACACAGGTCATTGACCTAAGATGACCTCATATGACCTTGCATATCACCACGTAGCGTATTGTGACCTTATTATGCATAAGAATGACATCACAGCATGTTTTCAGTGGAGTTTTCTAATTCTGCGTCCAAAATTATCCTATCAGATTACCTATTTTGACCTCAGCGTGTGTTTTGCAGAGGGCACTCGTAGAGGTCAGGCATTACCTGGGCCAAGGTGATGTGCATTGTGGTCGAATGATAGCTGTGCATATGGGTTAGTACTTTTCCCTCACAATCAGACAACAAAACAACACAAAATAGTAAAAAGCTGCATTATTTACGAAAATAGTAAAAATTGACCTGCCTTCAGGTCGCTGACGTTGCCTGTTTGGAAAAATATGAAACGAACAGGCTGCAGGTACTTTCGTGCTCTATTGCTATTGTAAACATTTTCACCCACGGCGGCGCGGCGCTCGCGTGACGTTCCGCGGTCGGCATGGCGCGGGCGCTTGGAACGTTAGTCGAGCACCGTCCTTGCGCATGGCGCGGGCCTCGGCTGTAAACGGCACCAAGGTTTAGCTGATTTGGGGAACTCTCGCTAGAGGGCAGGTGGCGGCCGTGCTGGCTCGGGAACCCCAGGCTGGCCGCCGAGCGATGGAAAGAGCTCCGAATCAGGTGTTCCAGGTGCCATGGCGAGGTGGTGCGCATGCGCAATGGAAAGACTAGTATCAGTCCGGCGCACACCCTTTGTAAGCCGTGGATCTCGGCCACCCGTGGCGCTCCGCACCGTGGCCCCTCTGGGGTAGGTTCCTGGGGACGGGCCAAAAAGTGCGGGACTCTGCGGCCTTTACGGGAGTCCTTCATGTGTTTGTAAATGACTGTACGCATAAATCTGACTGGTATGAAATGTGCGATTGATCTTTATTCATTGCTCAGGCTACCTCCGAAGCGGGCGACTATTTTTGGAGCTGAAGGGTAGCGGATTAAGATCTTTAAAAGCATTCCAGTTTGAATATGGCTATTGATCAAATACAAATGTGCAGTGTGCATATTTTCCCCCTCCTGGTGCGCTGTGCCGGGGTTGCTCTGCGGTGAACGCTAAACGAACTCTCCCGGGCCGCACAGGCGGAGCAAGTATGCATTAAATTGAGCCACGATGCATGGACGTGGCCACGAAGTGCAACGTGGTTCTTTCACGGCGAAGACTGGCGCGAAGCGCTGGCCAGCAACGCGAGAACTTTACACTGTAGCAAGTTCGAACAATGGCAAATGAAAACTTAATTGTGGCTGAAGTTTTTCGGAGGCTGATCTCTCTGATTTGACCTAGACCATCGATCTTGGTAAATCAAAACTTCGAGCTGACTCAAAGAACGCTGAATGGCAGACGAACAGGTATCAAAAATTGTCTGTTGCTGCGAGCGCTAATTTTTTACCCGTGCTCGAAAATCCGTAGGGGAAGTGCACTTCCTGCGGCCGGGCGCGGGTTACGGGTATGCATCGGGGACTGGACCCGAACGGGGCTCTTTGTCTGAGCAGGCCCGGACTGTACTGAATTTGAATGGTCTGGAATGGTTTGGAAGCGAAGAAAAATGGACTGCAAACAAAATTGTTCCAAATCGGAGAAAATCGGATCTCGCACAAGACGTGGCCCAAACGACGGTCGTATGGGGTAGTAGGTTCCTATGAAACCGTTTTCAGTAACGCGTCGTGCGAGGGTCTTATCAACTTACGGAAAAAGTGGCACCGGCGGCTGGGCTGATATTCGGGTTTCGAAAACTCTGCTATGCATTGCAGGCCACAGAGCACACTTGCAAATAGTGCCATGAAAATATCGCGGTCCAACGCTCTGTGCTCGATTGCAAACTTTCGAAAAGCGCTGCCGTTATTTCAGTGATACATGGTCCATGTGACTTACAAGGTCACTATGCTCGCCACGGAAATTCTTTAAAAAAGTTTTACCATTACGGGTGTGTCGACAGGCATCGAATGCAGTTGCAGAGTTGAGACACGCCGCAAGCTTCCTTTTTGTGAGCGCAGAGCCGAGGCTCAACATCCAGTAACTCATCGCTCTAGTGCCATGCCAACCTGCTGAACAAAATGGCACCGGCATCCGGGCGTGATGCTTGGTGTCGCTCGATAGCCCTGGACGAGTACCATCAAACGAGCATGGCATCACGCTCCGCGCGTGACCGCATCTATTTTGAAACGCTGCCGTAGTTACATAGCGTTGTCGGTTGAACTTGGACGCCTTTGTTGGCCACCACAAAATTTATTTAAATACCCCCATATTATCGTAGGTTTGTCGACGGGTGCCGAAGGGAGCTGTTAAGTGGCAGCACGCTGCCAGGATTTTTTCTATAAGCGCGAAGCGGATACACGCGTTTCAATCAGACGCCGTGCAAGGGTCATATCAGCCTCGTGAAACAAATAGCAATGGCGGATGCTCTCGATGTTTGAGCGTTGTTTGATAGCCCTGCACTAACGCTATAAGGTGTGCTTGTTCCCACTCTCTGTACTAGATTACACACAAATAATCTGTGGATGCTGCTGTATATTCTCGCATGGCTATTTCACGTAATTTTTACGCAAATGCCGCTGTGTAATTTCAAAAATTCTTCCCTATCAACGCAAATCCGTCGCCAGATTCTGATTAAATGTAAAGAGAAGTGATACACTGCCAGCCAGCCGACGGCATTTTACCTGGGCGGACGCTCTACGGTGGTACCGAAAGTGAGCTGTTCGTGAATCCACTATAGTTCTTGTTTATAAAAAGCGATGCTGGTAGTGTCACCATTTTGCACCTGCATTCCGCACCTGTCGATAAACCTGCCGTGACTAGGACGTATGCTTAAGAATTTTGCGGTGGCCACCGGCGGTGTCAAAATTCACGCGGTGACACTAAGCGCGAAAATACGGTAGCGTTGCGACAACACAATTTTAACCGAGCGCGTAGAGCGCGACTGTGCTCATTTTATGGAGCCGGCGCGGTGCCGTAGGACGACACCCACCCATCGGGCCCAGCCGTCAGCTCTATTTTTTAAGTAGGTTGTTATGGGGCCGCCAGTATATTATGTCACGCATGAAGGGGAGAGGGGGTTAACAGAGCGTAACCGAAGTGCAACAAAAAAGAGGGAGGAAGGCAGCGTGCTGCCACGTTCTAGTTTGGCTGCACATCATGCTAAGGTCTTTAAATAAGACGTTTACAACTTTGCAACCAGACATCGTTGGCTTTCTCTCCTGACAGGCGTCCCGCCCGGTGTTGTTTCGTACATCTAGCTCAATTAGGGGCCAAGCGGCTGCTGCCCTTTTAACCTTACGCTCAGTACAGCGTGACCAGGGGGAGAGGGGTTTGTTGCCCAGTTTGACCAATGCGCAATCATGGAGAGAAAGGGTTGAATAAATTGCAAAAATTGCGCAACGTCAATCATGGACGGTTCATATAACACTCACCTGACATTTTTTAAAACGCGCATGTTCGCTTAGCCCTCACAAGAACAGACCGCAAATTCATCGCCGCTTTTCACCAGCATTCGGCAGCTATCAACAAATCCGCGATGGCGCGAGCACATTTCTAGGAGCTTTTTGGCGGGCAGCAAAACCATCACAATCCACATGGAAACCTTATAGGTAAATTTAAGGTAGCATTTCAAACATGTGCTTGATCGATCGTGGAAAGTGCGACGTTCGGGTTTGATAGCACTGGTGCAGAGCTAGCGAACGACACTCAAATAATGGGCGCCGGCGCTGGTACCTTTTTGCCCAGTAGGTCTATGATTGTCGCGCGGTGTCTCATTGGCAGGCTTACATGGAATCACTATGCGTGGTGGCCCGGTTATGAACATTTGATAACGCTGAGGTAGGATCACGCATAAGGTTTCCATTTGCTTCTGACGTTGTTGGAGGACACCACATGTTGTTGTTTTTTCTTTGTTAAATGCCGCCTTTTCACCGTTTGTTTTCGGCGTATGCCGAATGCAGGTACAAAGTGGCGTCACGCTGCAAGCGCTTTTTACTTAAAGCGCCTAGCCTGACTTCTCATAAGATGCCTTCAGAGGGGAAAAAGGGCCAATCGACCCACTGAACAAAATGACACCGGGGGCGACCGCGATGGTTGGGTGTCACTCCATAAGCCTGAATTGGTGACAGCATGTGAGCAAAGCCCCATCCTCCCCGCTCTGATGCAATTTGTTTCGAAATGAAATGCTTCCTTATGTACCTGAATGCGGACAAATACTTGGACGTTTGGACATTTGGACTTGTCCGTTTTCGGCTTGTTTATTTTGAATGAAAAAGGCATCATTGGTACGTATGATGTAAATATCCACCTTAGAATCATCAAGCTGCCTTCACTGTAGCCATGCGCACCTAACCATATTGCAAATTTTGCTCAAAGAAAAACTAAGCGCACTATTTTGACCGCAAGAGGTAATGCAGTGGCGATGTTGTACGGCAAAGGGCAAAGGCAGAGTAGCGTATCTACATACTGCCACAAAATATACCGGAACGAATATTTGGAACTCGTTCCGTCTTCTATTTGATTACTTTGGGTTAAATATCGCAAACAGCACAATTTTGCGGCAAGCAGCAATATTTTACCCGAAGCATGGCTCCGGTCGACGTGGACGGCCTAATGAAATCTTCGCATTTTGGGAGCGAGTCTTTGGCGATGATGTCGGCCAACCGAGTCTATGTTATGAATGGGAGCCTAAGTCGCAAAGTTTTCTTAGGGTTTGAATGCTTGGCATAACGCGCTTTTGTCGAAATAGGGTATGAAAAGCTCTCATACAGCATATGATGAAGCATTCAGTCATAGGCTTTCCTGAACAAATATCTCCCCCTGGCGTGGATAAAACCAAATGGGCTGCTGTTTGATACAATGTTTGTGTTCGTATTGGTCGGCAAAGTTCTTTATGTAAAAGTACTCGGAAGAGGCCTAATTTTAATGATATTTTGTAAGCCATTGAACATTGCAAGCTCTTGAGGAACGATGCAAGAAAACTTGTTCTGCAGCCGGGGTTGTACGGCATACGCCTAATCTAATGAGGTATATTTACAATTAAAGGTAGTCCTAATGAGTGTTGCCCTCGTGGTAATTCATTTGTAATTATATTTTTGTTGATAAATTTTGCCCAAGTCTATTTTAATCGAGCTAGCCTAAGTTTTGTTTCGGGCTGATACTTCATGAATCAGTCATAGGCAAAATATAATTACCTGGACCAAATGCTTATTTCGCAAACTATATATCACTGCTTTGAAACTCTCTTCAATCTCAATGAAGAGCAAGTTCCCACAATTAATCCCTGATCGATTCGACTCAACCGAACCTGGGCCATATGCCTAATGATAAACTTTAACGTCACCTAGCAACAAGCTTCCCATTGCGTTTCACTCGGAGGAAAGGAGGTTCTCATCGTCAGCTCCACGCGCGACAAAAGCACTGCTGACACTAGCGGTTCATCCAAAGTCATGCATATTCGACATGGGTCCCAACGGTGCATCTTGACAACCTGGTGAAACAAAAAGAGCCCCAGATAACTATACAGAAATTAACGATGATCGTAACAGAAAATTTCCTCATTGAACTAGTCTGTGACAGGCAATGGCTGTGAGAGCCTGTGACAGGCGGCAGCTGCCATCGGACCGTCGTCTGCCGTTACCCGTAGCAACGAGCGAGCTGTCATCCCCTGCCAGGTGTCAGCTGGTGTCACTTCAGCATGTGCTGCTAGACCAGAACATCAGACGTGCTGGGTTTCTTCAGCCGCTTTTACAGACGAACGCCGCCGTCACTGGAAGCGCCATCTCGCTCAGCTGGGGAGGCCGCTGACCTGCGCTGGACTGCTGGACCCGGGCCGGGCCGATGACGTCGGCACCGGTGGCGTATTGGCGGCGCGGCGGTCGGCAGGGAGCCCGCCGGCGGTCCTGCTAGCGTCAGCTTTAGCGCCACGGCCGATCCGGGTGGCTCGCTTTGCTATTCAACAAACGTGCGCGGACAACAGCCGGCATCCCGCGCAGCGCGGTGCCGCTCCCGCGACAGGACTCCCAGCTGGCTTGATACCTACTGACAGCGTTTTTAACTTGCGTGCCTTTACCGTGAATGCGACTCTCAGAAGGTCCAGCTGAACATTTGGAAGTGGGCTGGAGTCATTCACCAATCCCGTGATGTGGGCTGGAGTCATTCACCAATCCCGTGAGAGTCCACGTTAGAGATGCCGCAGATTTGTTCAAGCGTGACAAAATCGCCGGAGTACACACCAGCACGGTGTGTAGGCGTAAGCTTACTGTGTGAAGGTTCATTTGGTTGTTAGTTTCAGTCAGTTTTATGAACATTGACTCTAAACATCACATAAGTCCACACCAACTTTGCATCTTGTCAGCAACATTTGCGTCTCCAGACGCCTCTGATATCGATTTACAGTTTCATTCGCATGTCTTTGCTTTGTTCTCGTTGGAAATTCCCTTGTGGCTGTCGCTACGTCAATAGGTGTATATTTCTCATGTTTTTGAAGCGTACAACCTTCTAGGAAACACAGCATGTGCACGATGAAGTGTTTCGTCTGAGAATGCGGAGGTCATCGCGACAAGGCATGCTTAGCAGTGACTCCGATTTCAACGCAATCTCGGTGGAGTATATCCCAGCGTTTTATTCAAATAGGAAAAGCATTTATTAGTCAAAGTTGCATTCATTACGTTCATTTATATTTTGAGTACTGTCTTTTTTGATGAGTAAAACAGTTTCCGACGTATTTCTATATTTTAGCACATCATAACATTGATTCGGTAAACATGCGTTTATAACCGTGCAACTGAATATTTCTGCTGGGTAACACGCTGCCTCCGTCGAAGGACACTGGCCTGGTGACCCCCGGCGCGGGGACGGTGACGAGCCAGCCCACACGGTCGGGGTCACGTAGTCGTCGCCTCTCCGGCCTGGCGGCCGCTCTCGAGCCGTCCCTCCCGCCGCCGGGCGTCCCGGCCGCTCCCCGTGTCCGCTTCTCTCTCCCACCGGTGCGAAATGAGCTGGCGTCAATGAACGATGAATGAAGAGCAGCGCGGGCTGGCCGCGGGCGCGCCGTAGCCTGGGGCGCCGCGGCCGCCGCCGTGACCTGGCGCCGCTCCTCACCCGCCGGCGCGGGGTCGGCGAGGGGCCGGCCCGGGCCGGCCGCCGTCGGCCCCCGGACGGGCGGCGCGCAGCACCGCACCGTCCGACGGCGGCCGCCTGCCCCGCTCCCCTCGCCGCCCCCGTCTCTCCCGCCGCCTCCGCCCTACAGGTCCAGCGCGCGCCGCTCAGCATCGAAACGGCGGTCGCGGAACCGTTTGCGGGCGCGGTCCATGATGGCGCGCAGGTCGTCGTAGGCGGGGCTGTGCGGCAGGCCGCACGTGTCGATCGGGTCGGCGAAGAACGGGTCGGTGAACGGGTCGCGGAACGGGTCACGGTCGAACGGGCTGTTCGGCTCGGCCCAGCGCGGCAGGCTGCGCGCGCGCGGCCGAGGCACCACCGGCAGCCGCCGAGGCCCCAGGTCACCGTGATCCCCTGCGGGCCAGCCAGAACGCAGGTCAGACACGGCCGGCGCCGGCGACGACACAAGGTGTGACTGTATAGCGGGGAGCTAGCGCGACGGTACTCTCAGCGATGATTCAATGCGCGTTGAAAATGTGTTGCATTTTCTGGCATAGGAATGTAAACGTAATAAAACACCATTTTCTTTCGATTTCTGGGGCGTATGGCTTGCATTGAGGATGAAACACATGCAAAAAGGGTTTTGGCTCGCACCCTGAGCCCACCACGTAGGCTGTGCTATTTCAATACCACTGTGTGGTCGACTTTAAACATGGATTTCAAAAATTGCAAGTTAGGATCTTAAAAGTAAGCAAAGCAAACGCTGTCTGGCAAGTATTGTCGAAGTGTCACATGACCAGCATGGCCTGTGAGCTAGTGGTGCAGACTTCCGCTCCCTAAGCTCAGCGGCGGAACATATCATTTGTGGGGCATCAGCAAGTGTGGGTTGAGGAGTGCGTTTTGTCGTGGAGGTGTTTTGTTCGGCTGATGAACACTGGCTATAAAAACGACAGTGTTCATCTATCTGCAATGTAAAGAAGCATGTCACTGAATGTATTTATACAAATAACAACCCTCTTAAAATTGATATTTTGAGTGAAACACCGTCTATAAATGCCTAGAAGCTGCGCCTTTCGGCTCTTCCGAACAGTATGGAGGCGGGATCTTGTTGGTGTTATGTAGTGTTTTAACATGGTCACTCTTGGCCAGGCTGGATGCACCTTAATACTGTTCATGCTTACATTAACAAACGGCACAAAAAGGACATCATGACATTCTTAAATTATTCGTTAAACAAATTGTTCTTTGGTGTGAACGCGAAAATTGGAAGTTAAGAATATGTCATCCGATATCGTAAAAAATTGTGCAACATCGGTGTAAATAGCATGTTCTAACAAGGCGCAAAGTGAACACCCTCTTCATGTGTTGCTGGTAAGAACATTCCTGCTGCCGCTGAAAGAAAACGAGACGTCAAGATGTGCCAATCCAGTAAGCACGCGATATATTCTACACAAAACATCTTAACCTTATTAAAAAGTCATGCGGTGTTAGCATGCTGAATTAATCAAGCACAAGGCTGCAAAAACAATCACTACAGGCAGAAACATTTCTGATGTCAACAAAGCACTATTTTTCTGACTGTAACAAGTGATGTGACAACGAACCGACGACGAGTCCCATTGGCTCGCTGACTAGGCTCTGAGGACTTCTCGGTCGCGGTGTCGCACGCCGTGGTCCCAGCTGCCCTCGCACGTCCCCACTGGGCAGACCCGGTGACCCCATTGGTTCGGCGCGGCGCAGAATGTTGACGCGAGCCAGCCGGCGGCCGTAGCGTCGTCTTGCCAGCCGGCTGCCAGCCGCCGCCCAGATGAATTAACCTGGTGACCTCCGGCTGAGAGGCGGGCGCGCTGCCAAGGGGAGCCAGCGCCACCCTGAGGCGGTTGCTGGACCGCCGGTGCTGACGCCGCTGGCGCAGCACCAGCCGGCGCTGAGATCAGCTGTGTAGCGTATGGCACCATCGTCAGTGGTAGGGTATGTTCCTATGGTTTGTGACACGTGGTGCGTGCCACATGCATGATATATATTTAGCCGACAAATCCAAGCCGCGTTGAAGATCTGTTTCTCTTAATGCCAGGCAGCAAGTTTTGAGGAGTCTGTCTATTCGGGTACACCTGGTTTTGTTATAATTGCGACGCAGCTGAAACAGAGCACCCCGCCAGTTAACTCTTTTCTTTGATGATTTGAAAATATTGCGGGCAGTGGCTGTTGATCGCTGAGTGGAAAAACCAACGCAATTCCTTTCAGGCTTTGCTCAAAAAGCTTTTAACAAAGGTGGCAAGCCACATATCTATTCTAGTGAAAATCATAGTAATTACTATTTTCCAGTGGTGTGCAATGCTTCTCTTGCATAAAAGAAAAAAATATTTAGCTTACCACCTTGCGAGTAAAAAAAAAATGTGTAAGTCGAAGTTCAGGCCTACGAACTCAAGATCTTCGACATCTCGTTTCAAGATCTTGAACTTCTCAGAACGTGAAGCGTTTTGAGTTCATTCTCTCGGGTTCATTCATTCATTCAGAATACAACGCATTCATTCTTGCAAAGCATGCTGTGCACGCTAACCTCTAATCAATTCGTCACTTCTAAGGATAATGCGTCTTCTCAGGTGAATTCTTACTAAGGCACATTACGGGGTGCTACCACTGTAACTTCCGCTAACAGGGACTTCCATGTACATGTTCTATGCAGCCGGTGTCCCTACCGATGGGCCACATTGCTTCATCGCGCGCTACCGACGTATGCACCATTGGCTGAGCTACCGTACTACCAGCTCGCTGCGCGCCCTGCCATCTGTCGGCGGGCCTCGGTGACAGCCTTACGTGGCGCGGCCGGCTGGCCGGCCCGCCTGCCGCCTAGATGGTGTACTGCGGCACAGCCGGCGCCATCTTCAGCTGGTAGACGGGCCGCGTCTCCTTGACGGCCACCAGCGTCTGCCGCACCTCGACGCTCCGCTTGCCGGTGGACACCTCGGAGCTGTAGCGCTTGGCCACGTGGATGGCGTCGCTAGAGATGGGAGGCGTGGTGCCGCGGAAGGCCCGTTCCTCGGCTGTCGGGGCGATCCGTGTCAGGCGGACCTCGGTCACGGCCGACCCTCGGTCACAGCCGATCCTCGGTCCTCAGGACCTAACCCTCAGCGGTCAGGACCGACCCTCAATAGTCAGGACGAGCGCTCAGCTGTCAGGACCGACCCCCGGCGGCCAGGACCGACACTCAGCTGTCAGGACCGGCCCCCGGTGGCCAGGACCAACCCCCGGCGGCCAGGACCGACCCCCGGCGGCCAGGACCGACCCCCGGAGATCAGGACCGAACCCCGGCGGCCAGGACCGACCCCCGGCGGCCAGGACCGACCCCCGGCGGCCAGGACCGACCCCCGGAGATCAGGACCGAACCCCGGCGGCCAGGACCGACCCCCGGCGGCCAGGACCGACCCCCGGAGATCAGGACCAACCCCCGGCGGCCAGGACCGAACCCCGGAGATCAGGACCGACCCCCGGCGGCCAGGACCGACCCCCGGAGATCAGGACCGACTCCCGGCGGCCAGGACCGACCCCCGGAGATCAGGACCAACCCCCGGCGGCCAGGACCAACCCCCGGCGGCCAGGACCAACCCCCGGTGGCCAGGACCGACCCCCGGCGGCCAGGGCCGACCCCCGGAGATCAGGACCGACCCCCGGCGGCCAGGACCGACCCCCGGAGATCAGGACCAACCCCCGGCGGCCAGGACCAACCCCCGGCGGCCAGGACCAACCCCCGATGGCCAGGACCGACCCCCGGAGATCAGGACCGACCCCCGGTGGCCAGGACCGATCCCCGGAGATCAGGACCGACCCCCGGCGGCCAGGACCGAACCCCGGAGATTAGGACCGACCCCCGGCGGCCAGGACCGGCTGCCTGACCGGATACCGGCGGGATGACGGCGGGAGCGCCGGTGACCAGCCCCTGGCGACAGCGTCCGACATTCCGCGCCGTTTTAGGCGGCGTCGGTCCGACTGCGGCGGGCGGCGCTGCCAGCGGAGCCGGCGCCAAAGCCGCGCCGGCCGCCGACACCGCTCGCCGGCGCGCATCGCTTGGCCGTTACTCAGCCGCCGGCCGGGCAGGGCGGGAGGGAGGGCAGGTGGGGGCGCGGCGCTGTCTGACCCACCGCTCGGAGGGCGGTCGGCCTTCAATTGGTTATCGGTGCGCTGTCGGAAGAAGACAGACCGTCCGTATCGGTGTCAGACGTGGAGCCTGGCGGAAGACAGGTCAGCAGGATTCGGGACACGTCACGTGTTGTGAACGACGCGGTAGCCGATCAACTCAGGGGTAGTGTCACACAATCCGTGGTGGGAAAAATTAATTCCTCGCAACCAATTACTTTCTGCAACCGAAGAGAGCTCTACCGTAATTCCGCGATCTGATAGCAGATATATGGGGTCATCATTGAGATCCCAAAAAGCAGATCAGTCCCTTGCTGCCCTTCAGGCTGTGAACGCCGTGGTCGCACAAATGATCCACATCTCCATCACTATTCTAGTGCCCCTCTTTGGTCTTCTCCTGGACCCGGCATGGAGCCCTACACCATCCAGTGCCCCGGAAAGATTTGGCAGCCTTGATGGTTGGTCGCGACCAGTTGGTCCATCTGGCAGCGCTTCCAGACGATTGTAGCCAACTGTCAGGACGCAGGCCAGAACTATTCCAGTAGGGCGACATCGACGCAGGTGGTGTCCGAAAAAGATGGGAACTGAACATGCCTTTGTGAAGACGGATGCTCTCCAACCAACGAGCTTAACTTTTACGAATCCCAGTTGTCCGACTCTGCCCAAATGAATAGCTACATGATTGCTCTTTTCTGTGTCTGGGTCTCCAGCATTCGAAAGCATCATGTTTCAAGCACCATCGGAGTATTATGAGACCCCGACCACCGCCATGTTTGAAAATCAGACATTGAACTGCTGCAATGTGCTGTGCAATGACGACTAATTTTATTTTTATTCCGGTAGTTTTGAAGCTGCTTTGGCTCTCACTTTTCCTTGGGCGACGACAACCAGACGACATTCCCCTGCTTTGATGTGCATATACTTGCTTTGCCACCAGGTAGCTTTAGGCTTGATAGGAGCCAACTGACGCAAACGCGCTAAAAGAGCGGATTTTTAGGGCTCGATCAGGGTGCCACTGGTGTCTCAGAGCACGATTAGTGGCTCGATCACGGTGCCACTGGTGTTTCAGAGCACGAGTAGTGGCTCGATCACGGTGTCACTGGTGTCTCAGAGCACGAGCAGTGGCTCGATCAGGGTGTCACTGGTGTCTCAGAGCACGAGCAGTGGCTCGATCAGGGTGCCACTGGTGTCTCAGATCACGAGCAGTGGCTCGATCACGGTGTCACTGGTGTTTCAGATCACGAGCAGTGGCTCGATCAGGGTGCCACTGGTGTCTCAGATCACGAGCAGTGGCTCGATCAGGGTGCCACTGGTGTCTCAGATCACGAGCAGTGGCTCGATCAGGATGTCACTGGTGTCTCAGATCACGAGTAGTGGCTCGATCAGGATGTCACTGGTGTTTCAGAGCACGAGTAGTATAGCGCTGCAAAACCGAGCCTCAGCTCATATTGTCAGCTGAGGTCAGATTAGTGCAAGTTCAAACGGGCAGAGCACGGCTTCAGCAAAAAAAAGTTGCGCGACGAAGCAGCGAACACCAAAATGACATAAATTACAAGGCATAAAGCAAATGAAGCAAAATTATTACGAATCCACTCAAGCGGCACCATGTTATGCACAATACAAAAAGCGGAAAAAGTTATTGCACAGAACACACTGATGGAACATGACAGAGACTCGCAAATTTTGGCTGGCTGCCGACTTATAACGTGTCTCTCCGGGAGGCAAATGATATATTGCTCGCTGCAAGATCATTCGTTGCGGCCGGCGCGCGCCGCCAGCGCGACGCAGCCTTACCCTTGAGTCCCTTCATGTAGTCGAGCCAGAAGCCGGCATTGCGCTCGAGGGGCCGACCGATCGTGTAAAGGTCAAGGTCGCGCTTCCAGTGCACCATTGTGAGCAGCTGTCTGGAAAGCACGGACATGATTAGTGAGGGAATTGGCGTGCCGTATGATTTTCTGTTCCGTGTTTTTTCATTGAAATCAGCATGCTAGGACTAAGGAAGTGTTGACAGTGAAAATCATGAGAAGGATTAGCGAGTATCTACACTGAAAGTGAACCGAAATTCGGCTAACATGAAAGAGTGTGTAATGGCCCGAGCCCAAGACGTTTTGGGCACATGCAAGCAAAAAACTGAATATGGCATTTTCAACCAATTGTGGGTGCTATGAAAAGGAATGACATTGTGTGCCGCCCCTTCCCCTTGGGGAAAGGCATTAGAAGCTATAAATGTATCATGGGCTTTATCTCTAAATTTCTGGCCCTTCATTACGACAGCTTAAGCTATTCGCTGCTTTACTAGGGCCAGATTGCGCACAACCCAGACGATCTTAAATTTCAAGCCGTCCGATCACTCTTCGGCTGCTCAGAGACAGCTGAGGGTTAGGTAGTCAAACGAGCACGTGTCATTCTTGTACGACATGTGCTATTCTAGTGTTACACGCCGCGACCGATCACTAAATTCTTGGCGCCAAGCGCGCGACGTGTCCCAGTTCCCCGTCACTGTCATCGTGATTTAGACGCCTGACCTACTATGGTGTGCCGCAATACTGTGAGCCCGGCGGCACAGCCTACCCTAACGTGCGCTGTGTGGGTTCAGTTTGCTCTTGACAGCTTCCGAACAATGCAGCATAATCAAACCATATTTTGTACAGCTGTAGGCAATTGAAAACCCCATTTTTGTGAGTTAACATTCTAGTCGCATTTCGCATACTTGCTAACCTGTAGTTCGACAAAGCCAGCTGAGGATTGTAAGAGAAGATATTTCTTAGGGAATCTTACAAACTGAGGCCGCAGCAAAATAGCATATTTATGATAGCATATTTATGATAGCAAATGCATATAATGGCATTATAATAGCATAATAGCATAGCATATTACATAATGTATTTTTGGCATGGTTTCTCGGGCAACAAGGGAATTCAAAGCAAGCTAATAGCTTGCCCATTGAGCTCGGTGTAGGCATAAAGGTCAGACGAAGGTCGAAGGCAAGCAGCTTTTTACTGGGAAACTTGCTTTAGATGGTACTTTTCAACGCTCTTTTCTGATTCCTTGTCACAACGACGTTACCAGATTTGTTATTTGAGCTTCATAAAGATCAGCGGAATTTGCTGACCTACAATTTCATCAATCAGCCTTTTGTTTTGAGCTACATACCGGCTAGGGTGTCTATTGACACTGGCTTTTTGTTCAGGCTAGAAATATAAAAGTTTCTTGGCCCTTTTGACATTTTTAAGGCAAGATAATGCCAATCGAATCAATATGGACACGATTGGCTTTTCGTTTACAAAAGACATCCAAGTTAAAGATGGTCGCGTGAGCAGGCATACGGACATTTCGGACGCCCATTTCTAGGTTTGCCTTGTTTAGCCTTATTTAAACCAGAGTTCACAGCCTAGGCAATTGGAAACTTGACAAGCGTAATTTCGCATAGTCCTGTTACTTGTGTTAGTTTGGTGCCTCTCGATCTCGTAGTTGTTTGTGTCTCAGTGGAAGGGGGCGTCAAATTTAGCCCCACCCTCGTCCGAACGTGTCGCACTCCACCGACCAACGAGGCGCGGGTTTAACCCTCACCGTTATAGAGGGCGGAGGGTGATGCACCCCTTCAGGTTTTCTGAGGACACCTCCCCGACGCGTCGTGTACTTGCGCCTAGCCTCTGGGATATCCATTGCACGGGCTTTGACACCAAAAATGTGCCTATAGCGTTTTTTAAGGAGGTCCTAAGTAGGGACATTTTTTAAGGAGTTCTGAACGGCGATCCCCGGCCGGAGAGAAAAGGAAGACCGCGGGCCCTGCGGACCGCGTGCGATGGTCATTAGCACTGTGACATTAACGGAGCCCTTCACCATACCTGTACACTAAAAAACATAAAACCGCATACTGTTGTGCTCGAAAAGGGACAAAGAACTGCAGGGATTAGCAGCAACCTGAGAACGGCAGGGAGTTGCATCGACCTCTCCCCCCCCCCCCCATCCTATTAGTCTATGTAATGAAAAACGGCGAATCAGGGCGAGGGTTAAAGCGCTGTCGGGTTATATAAGCCTCACGATTGAGCCCCTCCTACTGACGGGCTCAATTCCACCGTTCCGTCGGATCGCTCCGACCAAAGGTACGATAACGACAGCGCGATCCAATTCGGATTAAGGTCCGTCCTACCAGGGAGGTTACGTCAACAGAAAGCCTGAGATCGATCCGGTGCTTCGAAACAGTAGGCCGCTGGAGCTGCAACAGGAGCGAGGCTCGCTGCACACGCGGGGGCCGTGCCGGGCCGTTGAGGGGTGTTTACACCTGGGCCCAGTGTATTTGGAACAGGCAGCCAGCAATCAGCTCACTAACGTCGTGACTTTGACTCTTATCCGATCACTTATTCGAAGCGAGAAGGAGTTTGGACTCATTACCGCATCGGTCGGCTAGACTTCAGTGCCAGTGGAAAAAATATGACAACAAAATATCGCTAAAGTGACTGCTGCATTGCGAAGAAAGAGGCCTGTGTAACTAAGCAAAATTTTATGAGACCAGATAAACTTAAATGAGGGTTAAGATGATGAAGCTCAGTATCAAGCGAAAGTAAATCCTGCGTGTCCTTTTCCTCATCAGGATACCAAGACAGACTCTCAAAAGACGTTCAAGCTCTCAATGATGATATGCCGGGCACGTGATCTCGTAATCTAGGGCTTTGGCCGTTTCAGGATGATCGAATGTGACAGTCTACTTTAGACATTTGGAAAGCAAAGCTTAATTGATCATCGATTAAGTTGCAATTGCTTGGTAATGACCACAGCTCTGTCATCGCGAAGACTTATCCGAGCACTGAAAGGGAGACAAAATCAAACACTGTCAGCTTTCTGAAAACACTAGAAAAATAAACTCCATCATAAACGTTGTGCAATCAATCGGTTTCGTGGCCAGCGTCTGAATTGTCTCCCACACTATGAATGGCACGTCTCGGCAGGCCTGATCTCGTCCAGAGTGTTTAAGAGCAAATTTCACGCAGTTTTCCAGGTTTAGCATGATGTGGGCTTGACCTTGGTGATCTCGTGACAAAATTACAGACATCGGTTATGTGCATGAAGTAGCATCACTGCGCCTCTAGAACAACCTGATGAAGTACAGTTCGCAGGGGGCGAAGGGTGCGTCGCTGAGCGCCCTGTTCTCCCATCATTGCCGGACGTAACTACGAAAACGGGATCAAAACAGGGCGTAGATAGGATGCAAACACGGCTCGGCTTAAGTTTGTCACCATACGCTGCATGGCTCAGGGAGCACCTCAGAAAAACAGGACGATTGTTTCAAAATCCTGCACTGTTAAGGGTAAGAACGTAATTATTGGTAACGGGTCAAGAGTTTTGTTTTATGGTGAAAGTTGGCCACGAGCTACAGTCAGCCAAAGCACACCAACATGTTGTGTATCGGATCAAACTTATCAAGGGGTGTTGCCTTATGTTATCGGTAGATGAATATAACATAAATGGACGTGTGAGCAACGGCTAGTGCAGCCGCGCTGTTCCTCAGGGAATGAAAGCTTGTTATCAAGTTCCGATAAAAATATGAATGTACGCTTAGGCCTTGTCACATTCACAAAATGATCATTTTACAAAACGTTGGAGCAAACCAGGCGCATCGCGTGCACTTGATTCGATATGATAATAATGCGACGTCTCCATGGCCTCAGATACCAGCATTTCAAGCGAGGCAAGCCCACGCCTCAGTGACCTGGCGCCCGAGCACCGAGGCGTCCACACCCGTCCGCTCCGGCCTGGCGGGAACGAGGTCGCGCCACCGTCGCCACTGACCTGGTCTGGTCTCACTGAGGACAGGGCAGCGGCCACCGGCACGAACCAGAGGGGACTGGGAGCGGCTGGGAGCTGCCGCCGGCCTACAGGCCCGCCCAAAATACCGCCGACCCCCCCCCCCCCCCCCCCCCCAGCCGCCGACGGGGGTCTGAGTCAGCCGTCGCGGTTCGCGGCGGCCCCCACGCAGCACTCCGGTCGGGGCGGGGTGGAGCCAGCGGGTGGTCAGGTCCACAGGGCGGGGTGGAGCCAGCGGGGGGTCAGGTCCACAGGGCGGGGTGGAGCCTACGGGAGGTCAGGTCCACAGGGCGGAGTGGAGCCAGCGGGAGGTCAGGTTCACGGGGCGGGGTGGGGCCAGCGGGAGGTCAGGTCCGCAGGGCGGGGTGGAGCCAGCGGGAAGTCAGGTCCACAGGGCGGGGTGGAGCCAGCGGGAGGTCGGGTCCACAGGGCGGGGTGGAGCCAGCGGGAGGTCGGGTCCACAGGGCGGGGGCGGAGACCGGCCAGTGTTGGCTCTGACGTATATATTGTGAAATTTCGCGGGTCAAGTGAAAGGCCGACGTCATATAGATACGCATTTTGTTTCCCGACAAAGCCAAAATAGAGCGCCGTGAGGTGAAAAGAAGAAACATCTTGCCGCGGCACTGTGATGTCAGACCGTGGCGTAGCGGGAAAAGCAAGTGGGATCCCTGGCAGGTCACGTGAACTATCATTTCTGTTTCGGATTAGTTGTAGGCATCGCCTTCTTGTAGCCAGTTAGGCCTATGGAATATTGATATCTCGCTATCTGCAACCACTTCGCCGCGACTAATGCATGTTATGTACAGAAATTCAAGACAAGACAGCGAATAACACGAACAGCGGTGTTTGTTCTACGGATCGCCAAAAAGTGTGTCGACTCGCTCGTTTGCAGGGACTCCAGTATTCACGCCCTCTAGTTTTTTTTTGCATAGTATCGAAGTTAGAAGATTCCATAACGTAAACGTTGTTGTATCCACCAAAAAGAGAATGGTACGTCGAATTATATGAGGTGCAGCCACATTTACTGATCACCTTTTTTAGTGGTAGCGTAGCTGAGCGCGTTCACCTTTGCGCATATGTGCACGTTCGTCCTGGGCTGCCAGCTTAAAGGTTATCATTCACACGTGCAAAAAGGTGTTCATGTCTCTAATGTTGATATCCTCGATTGTCATGCCATGCTGGCACATGATTGTGATAGGTGGCCTGGTCTGACCTTAAACGGCTGCTGTGACCCACGGTTATTGTGACCTACGGCTGCGGTGACTTATGGCTGCTGTGACCCGGCATTGAAAAGACCTTCACTCACGTGTTATTATGTAAAGATGTCGCAGCTCTGACTCCGCGGGGAATAAATGTAGTGATGGCGAGATGTGGTGAGGAGGGCGAGAGGCATGTTTGGTACCTCTTCCGAACATTGCATTCTGAAAGTCAGTCCAGGGCACAAATCGAGCTCATCGCGGATTTAATTATAAGATCCTGTCTAGTTCAGTTCATCAATCTTAAGTTCATTCCGACAGCGAAGCTGCATTTATAAAACAAAAAAAAAACACTTCAGATTCAGTCCATGGAACCAAACATAGCTCTCAGAAAAACCTACTTAAATCCATCCTGTTCCAAGGTAATCTTAAATTTATGACGATCACGCATGGACACCTGTGGAATGCACCTTTTTTTTGTTCAAACAATTGTCCAAGCCTTTGTTCAAATTTTCTATAGTAATATAAAATGACTAGTACCTACAGTTTGTTTATTTTAGCTTTTCAATAAAAGCGAAATCAGTGGCCTGAGGTCAGATCAATGTTTGTTATTTTTGTGAATAATGCAAGTTTATGCGAACTATTGCGTAGTTTTTAGGTGCTGTATATGAGGTAAAGAGTACTAACTCACATGGACAACCATCATATGACCACAGAGCACATGGCTTTGGCCCAGGTTGTGACCTACCTCTATGGATACCTTCCGTAAAACACATGCTGAGCTCAAAATAGGCAGTTTTCTTTGGCAATTTTGGGACGGCAAAATCGAATACTCCACTTAAAACATACTCTCATATCATTGCAGTGCATAATGAGGTCACAATAGGTCATGTGAGAATATGCAAGGATTTATGAGGTCATCCAAGGTTAATGACCTATGTTACCAGCAGCGGAGAGGCCTGGATGAACGAAAAGACGCGTGTCACCACCTCCTTATTGTGATTGTGAAGTCGATGACGTATAACTTCATTTGCTAACATGCATGTTCTCATTTTGTTATAAAAACCTTGACAGACTATGGACTATGCATAATGTCAACAACTGCCATGTGATCTTGAGTACCTGTAGATGTACAATACACTATTTCTGACGACTAAAAATCAAATCATTGTGTTGGTCACATAGACCCGGTTAACACTTCAATTGTTTCATTTGGATGATTTCTAAATTTGACCCAAGCTGACCTCAGATGACGTCTGGGTCAGCCTAAAATGGCATTTTGGTACCTGGAATGCCTTTCTCCCACAGCTGGTCCTAATAAGATAAGCTTAGTCATATGCACATTGTGAAAGAAGCATCGTTATTTTGGGCACTACCGTTCTGTCGATCTTACTGGTAGACCAATTTTGAACGGTGACGTGATCTGACCTGACCCTTGTGGGAAACAAAAATGGTCGCAGTGTTCTCACAGCCTGAACGCTTATTTCGGTGCCCTCAATATCCGCTCTAACGTGTTAACATAGGTTTCAATCGCATCTGTCGGAACACCCGTTTTTTACTTTTTGTTACCTTTAACGACTTCATATCTGACCTAAGGTCAAATATTTTGTGCGCATGCTTCATGATTTAACAAGACCTTCAGAATGGTATCTGTTCTTCCCATACGTCGTTTGGAAGTTCGAGATCTCGGGGAAGTTAACTCCACCGGCCGGGTGCGGTTATCTCAGAACCCTCCCCCCCCCCCGCCGGGCGCAGGTTAACTTTCTATTGCGCTCCATCCCATTCGGAAATACCGAATTTGAGATCAAATCAAAATACTTAATATTTCATTAGAAAATGGACCCACGCTGTTTAGAGCCATCCATGGACTCGCCACAAAGTGATGCCTTTGTCGAACCAATTCAGAGCAGCAGAGGACATAGACGGCACAAACATAACTTGAAAACGACGAGTAATCACGCCATTGTCTCGGAACTGTTTAATTACTGTGCACGAGATGTTATAACATGCTATGTATCACATACTCCTGCCACTGATGCATAGTTGACACATGTGAGCTATGCTGTGGCAAACACGTACCGCAGAACGCGGGCTGTCGTGGCAGAACACACAGATACTGCGTCATACTTCATAGCGTGAAAGCAACCAATGACAAGTTTGTACTCAACAAATCTGAACAAATCAATGCAAATTACAAGTTCGAAACATTGAATGAACACTATGTCCTCCGTTTCTTAGCCACTAAATTGAGATTCCTCCGTTCGCAATAAGCTTATGACGGAGGTAACGGAATGATCATGATGCTTTATCAGGTAACACAAATATTGAA
Organism: Pollicipes pollicipes; assembly: GCF_011947565.3. NCBI lineage: Eukaryota > Metazoa > Arthropoda > Thecostraca > Pollicipedomorpha > Pollicipedidae > Pollicipes > Pollicipes pollicipes. The sequence goes on along the minus strand of NW_023596136.1, from coordinate 28,053,313 downwards.
TGAGCGAATTACGCTGACCAAAGGTCAGGTATAAACATTCCCGAAGATCATGCTCTATGCTATGCTCATTTTTTGTGCTTGTCTGTATGAACCAGCCTGCTAAGATGACGCAGTATTTGATTAACTTAGTTCTATTTGCGTGTTTGACACTGAATTAATTCCCCTTGGAAATAAGTCATGCGCTTGAGACAAGGAAAGGAGTTAAACAAAAGAAACAAACCAGCTTGAGCTAGATTGCTGCTCTGCTTTTGAATTCGTTTTTTGTAGCTCGACTACTTGAAGAACATGTTTTTGAGCAAAACTGGCGCAACCTGTTTGCTTCTTTAGCGCCGTCGGGAGCAGACGAGCCCGTCACTGGAAGGAGGTGTGGAGGGGGAAAAGAGAAGCATAGCTGCGCTCTTCGTTGCTATGTTAGGCTAAACTCGATACAGACGTGTTCCTCCTGTGACTTATACTTTTCACTAATTCATTGCATTTCGGTTTAATTTCGCAGACACAAAGATGTCAAAGTCAAGTGAGGAAACCATAGCACTCCAACCGCATGTCAATCGACTGTGCTCCGAGCCCGTGGTGAAGTATTACAGTGTATGTTGGCGTAGTTCCACCAAGTGGTCTGGAGTGCCTTGCGCCTCATCGCAACAACAAAAGCCGTGGAGTTGCCTCCCTTGCCAAAATGCACGATTTGAAAAGAGTGGTCCTGGAAGACAGTTATTCTGCACCTGTGCCCTTTTTTAATTGTGCGCCTTTGTCATCTTACGTACTGAATTGAGTTATCTTCATCTTTACATTTTTAAGCAAGTTAAGTAATTTCAACAGTCGCTGTGCGCAGCTTGGAGTAGCGGCAGAACATGTGAGTTTTAACAAAGAAATGAGTGGTGCTAAGAATTAAATAAAGAACACCAAGTTAGTGATCACACAACAGGTAAACCACCAACACCATTAACAGACAATCGTTCAAAATGTATATTCAAGTATACAAAGGCGTTACCGAGCTAAAAATTGAAGCATTAAAGTAGATCAGAAAGCCTTAACCCCCCCCCCTATTCCTGCTGAAAAAAATTATGTGATCCTGAGAAAGGCCCTGCGCTCTAGCTCGCGCTCGGGTGGGGGTCAACTTGCCCCTCCCCGAAGGTTTTTGCAGGATGGTTTCCGAACGACGCGGGTTATCTGCGCCAAATTTTGCACAGCTGTAGACAATTGAATAGCGGATCGCCTGGCGTAAAAAGTTTAGATGTACCTTGTAAGTTTGGTGACCTATGACAGGTCAAAGTAAGGCCATGATTTCAACGAAGGTAACTTCTAGGGAATCGCGCAATCTGATGCAACAGCGGAGTGTTATTCGAAGCCATACATCTCTGAGATACTTTCTTAGGTAACACAAATATTGAATGAGCAAATTACGTGACCTACGGTCAGGTATGAAGGTTAGACCAATGTCAAAACCAACCTGTTTTATTGCCCTAGGGTTTGTTGTATAGGATAGCTTCTGGTGCCCATTTCAAATTTGGTGATGGCAAGAATCGCATTATACATCTTCCATGGGCTTCTTAAGGTCATAATAGGCCATTGGCCTAAAATGACCCGGGTCAACATTCTGTTTTTAGAAACATATGGCCTAGCGTAATCTTGGTCGTTTATTGAAATCTAACGCTCACAGCAGTCTTGTGTGATTTCGGTCACCATGACCTTCAAAAGGTCAAAAAAGGTCACTGACTTGAAATGAGCATGTGAACTTTTGCTTAGAAACAGTTATCTAGACTGCTATCTAGGTTTTGGGGGCACCTCGGAGACCAACCTGGACTTTTACCTTTTTGACCTTATTTGATCCGAAGGTCATGAGCTAAGAAATTTAAACTTTGGCATAAGTGAAGTTACGTAAAGATCAATACATCTTGTAAATCTGGTGTCTCTAGCTTTCTTATTTCCCGAGATCTCAGGGGGTCAAATTGACCCCCATCCGAGCGAAGGGTATCCAGCCGGCCACCCGGGCGCGTATTAAGACGAGAACTAGCTGTTACTGTAAGCCAGTGCCTGTGTCCCTTTCCGTGGCTTAGTTGGCTAAAACAACTGTCTTTGGCTTCATCCTTCGTGGCTGGGTGGGTCAAAGGCGCTTCAAGCGTTTGCCATTTATCCCTGGAGAGTTTACAGCGGGTGGCAGCGGCTAGAGGTCATGTGACATGAGGACATCGAGGGCCGTGCCGAGTGATACGGTACGCTAAACTTTGGCCGCAAAATTCAACCGCTGACCTGGAATGTTACGATCGAATTGTGAGGTCAGGGCCCGCGCAACAAGCACCAAGCGTAAGCTCTGGTCCCGCGAAATCAGTGCAATGCCAAGCTTGGGCGAAATCTTTTACAAAGATGCCATTTCGTCTCAGATCAACCTCCGCCGCTTTTTTATACTTGCACCATCGCATTCGAAATATTAATTGATTTATTTGTTCCGTAATGAAGACAGTCGATGGCATGTATATATATATATATATATATATATATATATATATATATATATATATATATATATACAAAAACACGAAAATGTTAACACTGTCACACTGCGTCTTCGGCCCACGACACTATAACATTGAAATAAAGTGCTGTCATAGTGTGAGCACCACCATGGTGCAATCGCCTCAGTGGAGTACTTGAGAAGACAAAACATCGCCGAAGTATGACCACGGAAAGGAGGAGCGCCCGCCAGAAGCACAGCTGCCGTATGAGTCAGGAGGCGCCACAGTTTCTACACGTTAAACACAAGAAGTTATCTTTGGATGCACCCCGCAGGTAATGCGTCTATCGACCCTGCATGACGCATGAGACGCGTCTCATGGCGGGATGTTCTGCTAATGCTCCCTTTGCTGTCAGCTGAAGTCAGCTCGGCCCGTACTCGGTGCTGAATGCCTCGGCCGCGGCTGACTTCGTAACGACACCGCAGTGGCTATATTTAGCAGCGCCGCCAGTTTCGGCCGGCTCATTGGCCTAAAGAGGACACGCCCTTCACGTGGGCCGTGACGTCACACGCGCTGATTGATGACCGCACCCCGCCTGTTGAGGTTTCAGGGTCAGCGTTCGGGCTGGCACCGGCGGAGGCATCTGCTGAGCACAAACACAGGGGTGGGCGAACCACTGTGCTGCCTACGAATGTTTGAAAGCTGACATTTTGCCGTACAAATTATTCGATTTCCTCATAGAAGGCAAGCTCAGCCGCTTGGTTGTTCTGCGAATTGTATGCGGAATGAGTGGCACGATAAAACACAAATAGGTACGTTCACATTCCAAATTGCATTATTTCTTTAAAAGTTTGTACAGCCACTTGGAAATTACAACTTTCATGTTTAGGGTCATTCATTGCTGTTAATTTGCAGCCACGCGACCACGCGATAGTTTACTTACGTTACTGAACGCTATGACAGTCCATATACCTTACGCCACTTGGTTGTTCCACCAACGTCAGCAGGCGTAAACTTAGATTTTCAAGACCCACCGCATTTTCGAAATAGATATCCGTCGTCTGGGGTAGCCGACGGTCGGTATCTTGTGCGAAACATTTCAATTTCTCACCAGAATGATTAGGCCAGCCTGCTTGCGTCACAGGCAGCTTTGCTTTCCGATAAATCACCCAAACAATTAGTTAGAAGTTGAAAGATCCGCGTCACTTAGCCTTCAAGAGGGAGAGGCTCTGACGACATAGGCAAGAGACGCACAGCGGTCTGCTTTCCGCAGACTGGCCGGTTCAACAAGAGCCGATCTTGCTTGTGATAAGGTGCGATTCGTGCGGAAACTGGACGCCAATCACGTCGGGACCTGGCGCATGAGTACATGTCGACAATAACATTCGCACAAGGTGTTAGCTGCCTGTCAGTGATTGTCCTTGGGTCCCACGCCCCTCGCAGTGGAATGTTTTGGGCAGTGAGCCGTATGCACTGTCCGGTCAGCTGACCCTGCGAGCGGAAAATGCGTTATTGAGTGTGATTTATACTTACGTGCGCTGCGCTTCAAGCGATTCTCTGCAGGAGACAGTGTCGCGTTCGGGTTGCGTAGCTTTTGGTTGCATATGTACTGCCAAAGTTAGGAGCGATGACAATGGAAGCGGAGCTACGCTGGGGCTAGAATGCGGTGGAACAAAAACCACCCGCTTTTCAAGTGAGCAAGTGCGAGACATTGACATCGTTTGAAGTTATGAGGCATATAGGCATTGTCAACCTGTTCA
>NW_023596136.1:28035810-28048137 GCF_011947565.3 Pollicipes pollicipes | reverse complement strand
GTAACGTTGGGAGTTTTGACGGACTACACAGCATGAGCATTTTGCGTGGTTTAAACATTACGCATGCCATATGCATGGTGCTACAGGAAACAAAGGCTAAAGAAAATCTCAAATCTGTTAAATCTTTCTTTAAATCCGCTCCTCGCATTTAAAATCAGTTGAGTTTGCATTGAGCCAGTCAATAACTCTATGTTTTGATGTCTGATGTCCTTCATTTCGACGTGTTTCAACTCCTTCCCTAGCAATCCAAGGTTGTTCGGCTCAGTAGGGCACTAGGACAATATATCAATCATATGCAGCTGTAGCTCAGTTGAAACTCTCATTGTTTACTCCTGTGACACGAAAACCTTAGAGTACTTAATTTTTTCGTTATATATATATATATATATATATATATTTGCATGTGCATATATATGCATCTGTGCACACAAACATGCATACATGTGTATGTGTGGATGTTGGCCTGGGCTTGGCTGTGTGCGCGGTTAACCTTTTTAACTGCACGAGCCAAACCTTTTAGAATGTCTTCGGTCCATGAATGTAGCATTCATACATCCTGCTTTTGAATCAGTCAAATTCAAGCCTTCCTGCCAGTTGTGTAACCACCCGTACACTAACTTATGTTATGGAGGAGCGCATACTGAATAAATAAATAAATCATCACCACTCCCCACATTTTTAACTTTTTCATTTTTCACTTTGTGGCACGGCATGGCCTTTTCAGAATTTGTGAACGCGACCTGATGCGAGAGAAGGAACGTTATTTTGAAACCAGCAACAGGCACGGGCGAATTTTGACTAGCGCTATGCATCATTTGTCACGATATGTATCCTATTTTAGGTTGCATAGAAAGGGTCCCAAATCCATTTTGTTGTGACTAAACTCACATAGATAAGACAGTGGTATTAGCCTTATTGCCGAAATATTAACTCAACTATATCTTCATTCCCCTGTTTTTTTCTCCAAGGAATAAGGCTTACACTAATGTCTTAAGTATGTGAATAATGTTTCTTGCTAATGCACTGAGCAACTTACATTATTTCGAATAAATTCATATTGAAAACCATGGACAGCGGCCAATGAAAGCTGCCTAAGGTTGAAGCAGTTCAGACAGGGTCTTCTGACGGAAGAAAGTGGCATAGCTAGTCCACGAATTGCCGCACAATATGAGAGACGCAGCTGTTTATTGGCTGGTCCGTCGGCAGAGATACAGCGCACGTCGCCGGCGTGAGGGTCCTTCGTGTACTCACATTATTGTTACTATTACTATCATTATTATTATTATTATTATCATTTTATATCTATTGCTTTATTATCATTATTATGGCACTCACCTTAAATTCACTCACATCACAGAGCCAGCAAGCATAGAATGGCTTACCGGGGCATGAAGACAGGACCCAGCTGTTTCCGGGCTCTTCAAGGTTGACTCGCTGCAGTGGTCGGCTCTTGCAGTACATATGATCACGGAACAGCTGACACGTGCCGTTGTCGTGGTACCTGATTCCAGCACAGAGAGCCGAACCCGTTCTCTCACAAATGAGCGAACAGAGGACCATAGAGGCAACCTCGATGGTCGCAAGCGGCTCGTCGATGAACGTGCCGTTGATCCAGCTGAACAAAGCTGCGTTCGCGCTGGGCGCGATTGAAATCCCGAATATCAGCAAAAACACATCTATCAGACGCTGGGTCCTCATAATTGATCGGTCTGCAACGATAGTGCCCGCTCCGGTTCTGGACGCGAAGTGCAAAGCTGCTCAGCAGGCTGCTGCCGCCTTACAGCACACCGTTTGCATCCGTTGTCATGATGATGGTGCCCATGGTGTGTCGCACCAAATCGTGCAAGGCACACAGTGTAGTTGCACAGAACTTCCGCGATGCCAAATAGCAAAGATGGGTTTGAGTCTGGCCGGACCCGAACTCGGATTCTGACTTGATAGGACTTAGCTTAAAGGAATGTTCCACATCTGAAGATATTGAGGCAAGCATCATGTGTGACGAAGTCAGCTCACTTGTAATTATTCGTGTGTTTTGGAGCTCAAAATACTGCTCTAGAACACAAGTTTTCACTATTCAGTACACACGCTCCTCGAAACGTCATTATTTGATTGCGTCATGAAACATTCGAATGACGTCAGAGTAACTTGTGTACCTTTTTGTTTTTTTCAACCGGTTCGTTTTTATCTATCGATAAAACGTCGTGGCAAAATAACACAACTTGCTGCGGTCTGTAGGCCTTGAATTATCGCGCTGAATAATGCCAAAATACCGTATCAGCAGCACAAATTTGACCAGCGTCAACGCGACCTATTAATTGTGTAATAAAATGCATGCTGAGCGCAAGAAAACCAAAATCCTTAAGTAAACACGACACGAATGCGGTACGTTAAAATGAGAGAAGCTCAGTCATCTGCGCCGAATAGAACATAGCCTCGCAGGTCTTTTATTCTTTGATCACTTTTGCTATGAAACAATGAGCAGAAATCTTCCTTAAAAGTGATATTATTTTGACCTCCCATTTGTAATATCCTTCTTGTATTTTGGCTCCAAAAGGTTGATGGGCAAACTGACAGTTGGGGGAGAGCAAATTGGACATTGTTAGGCGGGGGCAGGGGGCGACAGTGGCCCACTCAGAACAATATAAATCGTCATCCGTGGGAGGAGACACGTGCCCATATGTCCCGCTTCCCTCCATGCGCCCCTCATTCCCAGTTGCGTGGGGTTTTGTTTCTGAAAATAAATTACCATTCACTGAAGTTGTAACATTTGCCATCTCTTTCAACGAATCCTTGTTCATAGCTGTGCTGTGTCTCATCTCACGACCCTAAACGACGCACGAAGAATGTGTGCGATCCATCTTATTACGTCATCATCACGTCTCATTACAAAATATTTCACTTTCGAAACTTGGTTGAGGGGGTGCCCAGACGACATGTTGAGCCTATCCTGCCCCCAAAACCTGATTTTTCCCCGGAATTAGACCACACGAAAAGTAGCGTCTCAATGTTGAAATTTAAAAAAAAAACTTCTTAGATACATCGTTGATTCAAAAATTATTTTCCTGCGAAATGACTTCTCATTTCAAGCTCATGTGACGTGCGGTCTTTTGAAAACTTAGAAATGGTTGTAATTCACAGCAAAACAAAAAATCTGAGTTAATCTTAGTAAACGATCACTGATGTCTACCGCTGTCGCTGTCTACCAAAGCCACGATTTTGCAGCAAATACACGCGCGATTGCTGGGGAAAACATGCGTTAGCTTTTATCTGGGTCACCCTATGCTTTAAAAAGCTGTCGCATGTTGCAGCCAATTGCTCTTTATCTAATCCAGGCGCTATAATTCTTTTTACTTGTCACTTGTCAAACATTTGTAGACGGCGTCACACATGAAGCATTCAGCATAATAAAAGCATAATGTGTCTACAATATATTATTTGGTCCAAAATTGGCATGGTACTGATGCTGATATAAGTAGGTACCTACCACCTAAGACACCAACAGGTAAGCTGATTGTTTTAATTTATTTGACCCAGCATTCCCCCTTTGCTCATGTGTATTGAGGGCGCTTAAAGAAGCATGGGAGGGACTCAAGTCAGCATTCGAGGGGGAGGGGGCTCAGGCTACCCCGAAAGTATATAAAGTGACGGCTCTGCTCATAAGTTCATTTTCACTCGCCATCCGAAAGCCGCAACCAGTCCGCAACGACACTGAAAACTGTTTTTGGGATCTTACACCGTAAGTCCTGATGAAAGTATGCTGCACGGTCCGCACGATGAGACCTCTCGCTACATGGTCTCAACTGAGACCAGTTTGTCACTTCGGCAAGCCATGTGGACTCTCCACCAATTTTACAAACTTCTCGGCGTGTCGCAATGAATACTTTCGACACTATTCAGGATTTGCACGAATTTCTCAGCGTACCGCCGCCAGCGACATCTACACAAAAATATAAACAGTTAACGACATGTTTGTGATTGAAAGGTGATACCGTAATCGAGTCGCAGTGAGTTTATTTCGCCTAAACATGAGCTATACCACATGCAGCTCTCAGTTTAGTCTTGTTGAAGTTCATGTGACGTTTTGGGAGTTTTAGGAAAAGTAGTTTTCCACATGAAGCTATTATTGCGGCGTTTTTACTAAGCAATGCCAAGCGTTACACGGTGCTCCTGAATCAGACTACAACATCAATGTGTTTCTGTTGATAAACTGATGATAAGAGCAGTACTGTATTCATGCACTTTGCAGTTATCACACAACAACGTATTAAAGTCGAGTACTACACGTTGAAGCAGTTTTGTTCCAGAAAAGCAGCGTGAATTGAGCTTTGTTAATTAGGTTTCTTATCGCGCTTGAACATTCTCGAACACCCCGCATTTCCGCCACCATGTACCATTTGCTGCCGCTAGCTTCGGTAGGTGGAGGTGCAGGAGACACTTAATGGTAAGTCAACATTTCCCGTGCTTAAGGTATGCTGTGCACTTTTACTTAAGTTTTGCGAATGTGACGCACTGTACTGGTTGGCTGATGGCCGGGCGTCGCTCAAAAATCGGATGGAGGGCAGCTGATATTTGACCCAGTTTGCAAGAATTGTCAAACCGGACAAGGGGACGCCCGGAGATGCGCTGATTGTGACCCAATTGAGGAAGGCATCCTTTTGCGGGGCATGGTGGATCTGGGGGTGGTGGGTCGGTCTCCTCAATTTAACAGGTGAACCAAGTTACACTCAGTCACCTATATTGCTATGCTTGAGAGCAAATTCGCCGCCTTGACTTTGTCAGGAGCCCGGGGATCAATGAGTACGTATCCCGCCGATTTTTTTCACTTTTTTCGGGAACTTTCTGTCATTTGAAGTAGAAATTGAAAAATCTGGGCCTGAGACAGAGGCCCGGCCCCCCTGGCCGTGTCTCTGTTTGGGAAGAACCTGGAGTATATCAAACTTATGACATGGCTCATGTTTTGTATTTCGTATACATTTTCAGCATAAACTTACAATAAACATTACATCAAACAGGTTCAGGCCAAGCATGAATAGCAGTCATTTACATAAGGCTGCGAGCTAAGAGTTTTGTGCTTTGCCAACACGCTGTCTTACAGGCGGGCTGTGAAATCCTGTGTTCGATCTTACTGTGTCCGAAAACTCCTGCGATTTCCGTTGGAACTAGCTTCTTGACTATGGTTTTGCAATCTTACTCTTTTCATTGCGAGCTCAATATTTCTGCAGGGTTTACGGCTCGAAGGTCAGCGACAGCGGACACGGAGCAGCGCTGGGGCTCTCGCCAAAACTAGAGGAGTACTACGACGGGGACCAACAGCTGGGCGGTGAATATTTTTTTGTTTTCTCGGTCAGTTCAATTTTGTTACCTCCCCGTATTAATGTTTATATTGCATCATTAAATACCTTACACAAAGACGGTGATATAGTTATCTGCATGACAGGGGGCATGGGGCATGCCTTGCCCCATCAAACCCCAACGAGGTCTTGCTGCCTTGAGGTGGAGGAGTTTTAACACTAAGATCACAGGTTGACCAGGCACAAAACCTTCATTTCGGGGCGCTGTCGCATTTTTTCGAGTGTACTCCCTTCCAGATGACACCACCAAGGTCCCAAACTTTTTTATCAAGAGGCACCAGATTTCAGTGGCGCAATAATGCTCCGCTTCCCAGCGAGACGAATTCCCGCATCGGCTACTTGGAAAATCGGCACCGAAGCTTTCTACCTTTTGATTTCTGAATTAAATACTTCTGGGTACCACAACGTTTACTTTATGGGGGCACCAAATTAAAGAGAACCATTTGAGAAGCACAAAGTCCTCATTTTTAAGAAGACAGAAATCCAGGGGCACCGTAATTGCTCTACCGTTCAGCCTGACAAAATGCTGGATTTGTCCTGTTGTTGGAGGGACCCTAAATCCTCCGTTTCGGGGCATCCTCAGTTGTTTTTTTTTTTTATTCACGGTTGCCTTATTCCAGGCAGCACCAAAACGCACGTCAAGGACTTCATTTTCAAGACGCAACAAATTCCCAGAGACACCATTATGTCCGTGCCTTTCCATTGACTAAATCTTTGGACGTCCATTCGGCGAAAAAGCACCAAAACATTGAATTCAAGGTTCCATAATATTTGTTCTCTAAAGGCATCGAATTCAAGCGGGACATTCAAAGGGCCGCGGAGGCTTGATTTCAGGTGACACCAAATATAGGGGCAACACAATTTTTAGCTCCCTCGGTGCAGGGCACCAAAAGCTTTCCTTTTGGGGTATGGTGATCTTGAGTTTCAAGAGGCACCCGATTCCAGAGGGTACCTTAAAGGGCAGCAAAACTCTATTTTTCAAGCGACGACAAATTCCAGAGCAAAGTTGGCTCCTAAACATCACCGAAGTTAGGCACTACAACACGACTAAAATGACGAGCCATCGTTAACTTACGTACGACAAAACCGGAGGAAAATTGTATTGTGTAGGTCGTTGAGTTTACAATGAGTGGTCTAAAACCTCGAAAGCAGAAGCGTGCGCATGATTTCAAAAGCGTATTGACTCAAACGAGATCGCGTGAAGCGAATGTTGACATGTTTTTGGTTGTAGTAAAAAGCCGTGAGGCCAATAAAATGTGTGGAACTTTGGCACGGTATGCTTCCTAATAGTAAAACATATGTTCAGCTCCCTAGAATGCATGGAGTGTTTTGAGTCGTTATAGCAAATATGCCGCCGTTTTGTACCTTCTACTCATCGTCAGATTAAACGCGTCCGATTTGATTGGTGATGGAAAGCTTCTCGAAATCCTTCTGAATAGCTCAGAATATTGATTAGACGTAACCGTTCCGGCGGGAGAAATATAACTGAACTCCCTGCTCATCGCTTTGACAGTAGCACATACCTTTCATTTCCTTTGTTCTTTCCAATTCATGTTATTTCTAATACACTTATTCGTCAAAAGGCTTGCGCAATAACTGCTACCGAAGCTTCGAACACTTTGTGCAGGGAAAAATATACAGCTTTAAACATGAGCTAGTTATCACGTGAATTCATCGCATAGGCTCTTTTTGAAGCGCTTGTCGGCTTTGGAAAGCAGACGCATCACATCGGCTACAGTGACGCACGCAACACATCGCCCAATCTTCGACCAATTCGGTTCTGGATAAATGGCCTTCGGTGTCCACTGTGCTACTCGCAAACGTTCATTTCTACTGATGCCATTCATACCAGTACAGGTGCCACTTTTAAGCTCGCAGGCACGCAATGTGCGCATTAAAACGGTTCAAATCTGGTACCTCTAGTCCTTAACTGCTGACGACAGCCCCCAGCAGATTCTACCAGGGTGTAGTTTCCTATTCATTTGGGAGCCCCCTCCCCCAACTTGGGCTCCTAACCGCTCCTGACTTTGAAAAAAAATGGGCGAAATCCGGGCAGTAGTCCATTTGTTGCCGTATTTTGGGAGCAGGTTGTGCTATTTATTGCTGCTTTTACTTTTTAGCCCCTACCAACTCATTTTGAGAAACTATGATCCTGGATTCTGCCGTCGTCAGTTGTCGTAGACTAGGGTTACGCGCTGGAGCTTCAAAGGAAGACATAAATGGAATGTTAGGTATGAACCACTGCTGGGAGGAACCGTTCACAGCGTAATTTGAACCTAAAATATTTCAAATTTATCTCATCATATCTTGATGATACCACAGTGACAATTCCCAGTGCTACTAAGTGATCCTAGCAGTGCTGACTAGGTAGCCCTGAGGTTTCATCTAGTATGTTTCTGAAATTACCCTAAAGGTGGAGCACTCAATTTAACAAGAAAATAAGCAAATGTGGTGATGCATGCTTTAAGCATCATGATACAGTAGAGCAATGGTAAAAATTTGAATTGAGAATGTGTCCCAGAGTTCAGTGATGCATATGAAATACGGGCTCCACACATCGCAAGCCCAGCGATATTGGATATAGGGGAGAGTGAGGAGACTTACATCAGTGTTAATCTGAGCCCCCTCCTCTGGAACTGCTGAGGATAGGGCTTCGATTCTTATATCTGCAGACAGCTGCAAGCTCCAGATTCACATACAACGGTAAAGTTTTGAGAGCACGTTTGCATCTTTGGCAAATGACTTCTCAATGAACCTCTTTCCAATGAGGCAACCTACCCCACCCCGGGGAAAATTATATCACATAGCGTGAAAGTTGTGCTTACGTATTTTTTTTCATAAAATAAACTGCATCTCAAGCAGGCTGAATTCCATGCAATATGTAGCCCAAATGCGCTCGTCACTGCTAGTTTGTAATTCATCGTGATTGGTACATGACAAATTTTTGCCCATTTAACAGCCAGTTTTTGTTTTACGACTATTGCCACCTCGATTTCGGCTGCTCGGGGAACATCATGGATTTGCATAGGTATTTTTAATGTAGACTTGTTATCTAGATTGCGAATGGCATGTTGTCGGTTCATTGTATTACTAATACAGCATGCCCTATGCACAGGTGACATAGCATGTACCGCCCGACATCTTGGAGGCATGTTTGTTCCACCCCGAAATCCTTAGTGAACAGATGCCAAATGTTTTGCGGCACGCACGCGCTGTACGTCCCCACCATTCGGCAGACCATTCGATTCGTGCAGCCATCCCGTGACCCTATGAACTATCACTCACACCGATCGCTATAGTCTCCAATGCCGTGCCAAAATACAGATTTTTCGCGCTCACCCTAACATGCGTACACTATGAGCCCAGAAGTACACTGGAAGGCAGAGCTCTGCCTTCCGTCAGATGAGTGACTTGAGACTACCAACCGTCGCATAGAGTTGGGATAAATCGCCTTGATACTACTTGGACATGATGCTACTCACTCTACTGTCTTCCCCGCCCCCCCCCCCCCCCCCCCTACTGTGCCGGCTGCACGTGAGACTATCCTGTATTGCAACGTCAAGATTCATCAGAACACGAGGTCGCTTTTATTAACGGCAAAACCACGTAAGAAAAATCACCATCTCGTGTAACACAAACTTTTGCATCCGTATTTAGTTGTTCGCGCCAGTACCCAACCAAACATAGCAGTGGGCACGCGCAGTTGGCACGCGCAGTTTCGTATTGGCGAAGACGCATGCTTAGTGTTACTGTCCTCAAGGATATTTATCATGCACAATGTTCTGCACATCTCAAAAAGGTGACTTAAGTGACCTCCACCAATAAGATGTATACATGGGCTGCTTATTCAGAGTTCCATCCGTTGACCACTGAAGTGTAAAACATAATTATCGGTTCGATTAACAACTTTTCTCGTGATGCCGAAGCGGAACAACTTTTTGCACATCGCGTTTTTGCACGTTCATATTCAGCTGCATGCGTGCATATCAGCGTCGAATTTGCTTGCTTCACACTACAACTCCATTCTTTTCGTCCGTAATGGTACCATCACGGACATATTCAGTTATCTTTGTTGCCTTGCACGCTCGAATGAAATATGCTATGGCCTAAACCATAGTATCTTAATCATGCAAACTGCTTCGTCGCTCAATCCAATTTATTTCCACAACATTCATGCATCGTATTTCAATCACTCAACACCCTCATCACAATCGCCTAAAACGTGCACCATTCAGCTGCGCCGATTTCGTACATGGCCGCTGAGCAGAATGCCCCTGGGATGCGCAAAGACTGCCTGGCTGGTGTGCAGCTTGGAGACATTTTCACCAGATTGTCTGACATTGTTTACCAGACCCAGACATTCCGGCGCACGAACTGCTGGTCATTGTTTCGTTTCTGCTGGTCGTTACTTCATCGATTTCGTCCGTCAAAATGGCAAGGCCAAGCTAGCCACAAAGCCAGGCAATGCTCAGGTAATGGTGTTGATAAATGTATGAACCAACGCTAAACATCAGAACGCCACGGTCTCCTAAGCCAGCTGAAACGAGGTCTTCCATCGCATTGTGAAGAACTGGTTGTATGTGTTCCCAGCCCGACAGGCGCTATTCGATTACGTCTCGATGCTTTCTAAGCGGCGATGACACAATTATCCTGCAGCCTGGCACCAACTCACTCATTGCACGTCTAAAAAGGCCTCTTACCCACTGCTCCAACAAGAGTTTACAACAGACGTCGAAAAACAGTTGAAACGTCCCGTGAGTGGGCCATTACGTGAGCCGGACAGACCACACGCCTTACGCGCCCAAGCGTAGGACCAGTTCCTGTCCGTTTCCTATTGGCACATGGTCTCCTTGCAATAGTCCAGCTGGCATAGGGGATGGTACAGCCTTCTACAATCGACGTCGTTCCAATTACTCAGCATATGTGTTACACAATGCTCAACACCCCAAAAGTTGTCAGGAAAGCTGGACCCCCACCAGGGGACCGTGCCGCAGCCGTCAACGCCCCAAAACACGTCCTCCGAGCCCAGGTCGGTCACCCCCAGCCACACCAGCCTCCTCGAGGCGACCTCGATGACACACTGGTTCTCGGCCTCGGTACGCGGGACGGCCAGGTGGGCGCCGCGCTGCTGGCAGCGGCTCTGCGCCTCCGTGTTGGTGAGTGCAGCGTCCAGTCGGATGAGGCAGCGGCCGGCGCACCGCGTGAACCCGGCCGGGCAGCTGCACCGGTCGGAGGAGGAGCCTAGAATGGCACAGGATCTGATGTGCCAGTGGTACTGGTTCCAGCGGGCTGGCTGGCAGGAGACTGCACGTGAGTGCATCCGAGGTCAGGCTTGAGCCAGCGACCTCCCACCCGTGAGTGTGGATTGGGATGTTCGCGACCTAATAAGGAATGAGATGAGCTGGGACGCTCTTTAGTGTGTGCGTACTTTGTATCATTCGGTGGTTTGGTTATTGCACTAGTTAGGCGATATGCGCACCGAAGAAAATTCAGAAATGAACAGCTTGATCGTACAGCTCTGTTATACTCCCTGGAACGCATTAAAAGTTTATACATGCAACGGGATGAGTGTGATGAGGATAAGCGCACACGGGGTATTAGCTTGTTGCTTTGTTGTGACCTGTAACGATGAACCAGGGACAAAGAGCCCTTTGTTTTTGTGTGAAAGTGACGATGATGCTACGCTGTCATTGGATGCGATATCCAGAGATTCATGCAATGATATACGCAACGTGCCCTCAGGCAAATGAATCTCGCGAGTGGAATGAGAGATCAAGATCCTGAGATAGCTGGGTGATCCCGAAAGAGACCGACACATACCGAGAGAGGAGAGAGACAATTTCTGTAGAAAAAATGTGTAAAATGAAATAACCCTCACCGGCCTGGTGTGGCAAAACGCCCGGCGCCAAAATGTTCTTTGAACTAAACTAGTGCTCCTTTGGTGGTAGTTTTAGAACCCCTTAATAAGGTACGTTTAGTGTGTACTCTGGCCTGAATGTTCCATGCAAATCACTTGAAAGACATTTTAAACGTAAGAGCGCTCCCTTTGGAATCCATTAAAAAACGTGATAAGGCGTTAGTGAATGAAAATGACATAATTCAAGAAAATATTGCTGCTCTCTATCTCACAGCACTGTGAGTACGAAAGTTGCTTAAGAAATGGTTTTGTGTTTGTTCAAACGCATCGGCGAGATCAAACAGATGGTGTTATTGTGGTGGTGCCATGCCCAATTCCTTACCTTGCTTTATGATTACTTCCTGTCTACGTCAACCAGTACGTCAAAGAATTCCG
Source organism: Pollicipes pollicipes (assembly GCF_011947565.3). Lineage (NCBI taxonomy): Eukaryota > Metazoa > Arthropoda > Thecostraca > Pollicipedomorpha > Pollicipedidae > Pollicipes > Pollicipes pollicipes. Next base: position 28,036,494 of record NW_023596136.1, on the reverse strand, counting down.
AAAATAAGTCGGTATTGTAGTTACTCAAACGTACGGTAGGACTTAACAGCCCCTGTTAATCTGGTGACATCGCGCCTAACCAACTTGCCTGATCTATTTTAAACGGCAGAGTCCGAGCCTGGCGACTTACCAGACAGTTTTAACGACTTGTCCGCCGCTCATGACTGCTTAACCATGACACGCGATCTGACCTGGCACGAACCGCCGACGGCAAACTCGCTCGCTGTCCGTCTGTTCTCTGTGATTTACAAGCTTTTTGGACTTAACAGCATCTCCGACCATCGTGTCAGCCGGTGCACACCACTTCCATCGTTCAATTTTAGTTCACAAACTTATTCCTAATGCTACCTGGCGCTTCTAATCTAGGTGCGATGTGCTCAGATCGATCCTGGCAACGTTGACTGGTGATGACGTGGGGAGTTCTGATGGGTTAGACAGCACGAACATGACAACGGGGACCGGCGGTAACGTGGGGAGTTCTGATGTGTTACACAGCATGAGCATGACAACGGTGACTGGTGGTAACGTGTTGAGTTCTGACTGATTACACAGCATCAGCATGGCAACGGTGACCGGTGGTAACGTGGGGAGTTCTGACGGATTACACAACATCAGCATGGCAACGGTGACCGATGGTCAAGTGGGGAGTTCTGACGGATTACACAGTATCAGCATGGCAGCGGT
>NW_023596136.1:28012340-28034640 GCF_011947565.3 Pollicipes pollicipes | reverse complement strand
CATCTTTGCTATTTGGCATCGCGGAAGTTCTGTGCAACTACACTGTGTGCCTTGCACGATTTGGTGCGACACACCATGGGCACCATCATCATGACAACGGATGCAAACGGTGTGCTGTAAGGCGGCAGCAGCCTGCTGAGCAGCTTTGCACTTCGCGTCCAGAACCGGAGCGGGCACTATCGTTGCAGACCGATCAATTATGAGGACCCAGCGTCTGATAGATGTGTTTTTGCTGATATTCGGGATTTCAATCGCGCCCAGCGCGAACACAGCTTTGTTCAGCTGGATCAACGGCACGTTCATCGACGAGCCGCTTGCGACCATCGAGGTTGCCTCTATGGTCCTCTGTTCGCTCATTTGTGAGAGAACGGGTTCGGCTCTCTGTGCTGGAATCAGGTACCACGACAACGGCACGTGTCAGCTGTTCCGTGATCATATGTACTGCAAGAGCCGACCACTGCAGCGAGTCAACCTTGAAGAGCCCGGAAACAGCTGGGTCCTGTCTTCATGCCCCGGTAAGCCATTCTATGCTTGCTGGCTCTGTGATGTGAGTGAATTTAATGTGAGTGCCATAATAATGATAATAAAGCAATAGATATAAAATGATAATAATAATAATAATAATGATAGTAATAGTAACAATAATGTGAGTACACGAAGGACCCTCACGCCGGCGACGTGCGCTGTATCTCTGCCGACGGACCAGCCAATAAACAGCTGCGTCTCTCATATTGTGCGGCAATTCGTGGACTAGCTATGCCACTTTCTTCCGTCAGAAGACCCTGTCTGAACTGCTTCAACCTTAGGCAGCTTTGATTAGCCGCTGTCCATGGTTTTCAATATGAATTTATTCGAAATAATGTAAGTTGCTCAGTGCATTAACAAGAAACATTATTCACATACTTAAGACATTAGTGTAAGCCTTATTCCTTGGAGAAAAAAACAGGGGAATGAAGATATAGTTGAGTTAACATTTCGGCAATAAGGCTAATACCACCGTCTTATCTATGTGAGTTTAGTCACAACAAAATGGATTTGGGACCCTTTCTATGCAACCTAAAATAGGATACATATCGTGACAAATAATGCATAGCGCTAGTCAAAATTCGCCCGTGCCTGTTGCTGGTTTCAAAATAACGTTCGTTCTCTCGCATCATGTCGCGTTCACAAATTCTGAAAAGGCCATGCCGTGCCACAAAGTGAAAAATGAAAAAGTTAAAAATGTGAGGAGTGGTGATGATTTATTTATTCATTCAGTATGCGCTCCTCCATAACATAAGTTAGTGTACGGGTGGTTACACAACTGGCAGGAAGGCTTGAATTTGACTGATTCAAAAGCAGGATGTATGAACGCTACATTCATGGACCGAAGACATTCTAAAAGGTTTGGCTCGTGCAGTTAATTAGGTTAACCGCGCACACAGCCAAGCCCAGGCCAACACCCACACATACACATGTGTGCATGTTTGTGTGCACAGATGCATATATGCACATGCAAATATATATATATATATATATATATATATATATAACGAAAAAATTAAGTACTCTGAGGTTTTCGTGTCACAGGAGTAAACAATGAGAGTTTCAACTGAGCTACAGTTGCATATGATTGATATATTGTCCTAGTGCCCTACTGAGCCGAACAACCTTGGATTGCTAGGGAAGGAGTTGAAACACGTCGAAATGAAGGACATCAGACATCAAATCATAGAGTTATTTACTGGCTCAATGCAAACTCAACTGATTTTAAATGCGAGGAGCGGATTTAAAGAAAGATTTAACAGATTTGAGATTTTCTTTAGCCTTTGTTTCCTGTAGCACCATGCATATGGCATGCGTAATGTTTAAACCACGCAAAATGCTCATGCTGTGTAGTCCGTCAAAACTCCCAACGTTACTACCTGTCACCTTTGCCATGCTGATGCTGTGTAGTCCGTCAGAACTCCGAACGTCACCACCTGTCACCGTTGCCTTGCTGATGCTGCGTAATCCGTCAGAACTCCCCACGTTACCATCGGTCACCGCTGCCATGCTGATACTGTGTAATCCGTCAGAACTCCCCACTTGACCATCGGTCACCGTTGCCATGCTGATGCTGTGTAATCCGTCAGAACTCCCCACGTTACCACCGGTCACCGTTGCCATGCTGATGCTGTGTAATCAGTCAGAACTCAACACGTTACCACCAGTCACCGTTGTCATGCTCATGCTGTGTAACACATCAGAACTCCCCACGTTACCACCGGTCCCCGTTGTCATGTTCGTGCTGTCTAACCCATCAGAACTCCCCACGTCATCACCAGTCAACGTTGCCAGGATCGATCTGAGCGCATCGCACCTAGATTAGAAGCGCCAGGTAGCATTAGGAATAAGTTTGTGAACTAAAATTGAACGATGGAAGTGGTGTGCACCGGCTGACACGATGGTCGGAGATGCTGTTCAGTCCAAAAAGCTTGTAAATCACAGAGAACAGACGGACAGCGAGCGAGTTTGCCGTCGGCGGTTCGTGCCAGGTCAGATCGCGTGTCATGGTTAAGCAGTCATGAGCGGCGGACAAGTCGTTAAAACTGTCTGGTAAGTCGCCAGGCTCGGACTCTGCCGTTTAAAATAGATCAGGCAAGTTGGTTAGGCGCGATGTCACCAGATTAACTGGGGCTGTTAAGTCCTACCGTACGTTTGAGTAACTACAATACCGACTTATTTTCGGAATTCTTTGACGTACTGGTTGACGTAGACAGGAAGTAATCATAAAGCAAGGTAAGGAATTGGGCATGGCACCACCACAATAACACCATCTGTTTGATCTCGCCGATGCGTTTGAACAAACACAAAACCATTTCTTAAGCAACTTTCGTACTCACAGTGCTGTGAGATAGAGAGCAGCAATATTTTCTTGAATTATGTCATTTTCATTCACTAACGCCTTATCACGTCTTTTAATGGATTCCAAAGGGAGCGCTCTTACGTTTAAAATGTCTTTCAAGTGATTTGCATGGAACATTCAGGCCAGAGTACACACTAAACGTACCTTATTTAGGGGTTCTAAAACTACCACCAAAGCAGCACTAGTTTAGTTCAAAGAACATTTTGGCGCCGGGCGTTTTGCCACACCAGGCCGGTGAGGGTTATTTTATTTTACACATTTTTTCTACAGAAATTGTCTCTCTCCTCTCTCGGTATGTGTCGGTCTCTTTCGGGATCACCCAGCTATCTCAGGATCTTGATCTCTCTCATTCCACTCGCGAGATTCATTTGCCTGAGGGCACGTTGCGTATATCATTGCATGAATCTCTGGATATCGCATCCAATGACAGCGTAGCATCATCGTCACTTTCACACAAAAACAAAGGGCTCTTTGTCCCTGGTTCATCGTTACAGGTCACAGCAAAGCAACAAGCTAATACCCCGTGTGCGCTAATCCTTATCACACTCATCCCGTTGCATGTATAAACTTTTAATGCGTTCCAGGGAGCATAACAGAGCTGTACGATGAAGCTGCTCATTTCTGAATTTTCTTCGGTGCGCATATCGCCTAACTAGTGCAATAACCAAACCACCGAATGATACAAAGTACGCACACACTAAAGAGCGTCCCAGCTCATCTCACTCCTTATTAGGCCGCGAACATTCCAATCCACACTCACGGGTGGGAGGTCGCTGGCTCAAGCCTGACCTCGGATGCACTCACGTGCAGTCGCCTGCCAGCCAGCCCGCTGGATCCAGTACCGCCGACGCACCAGATCCTGTGCCGTTCCAGGCTCCTCCTCCGACCGGTGCAGCTGCCCGGCCGGGTTCACGCGGTGCGCCGGCCGCTGCCTCATCCGACTGGACGCTGCACTCACCAACACGGAGGCGCAGAGCCGCTGCCAGCAGCGCGGCGCCCACCTGGCCGTCCCGCGCACCGAGGCCGAGAACCAGTGTGTCATCGAGGTCGCCTCGAGGAGGCTGGTGTGGCTGGGGGTGACCGACCTGGGCTCGGAGGGCGTGTTTTGGGGCGTTGATGGCTGCGGCACGGTCCCCTGGTGGGGGTCCAGCTTTCCTGACAACTTTTGGGGTGTGGAGCATTGTGTAGCACATATGCTGAGTAATTGGAACGACGTCGATTGTAGAAGGCTGTACCATCCCCTATGCCAGCTGGACTATTGCAAGGAGACCATGTGCCAACAGGAAACGGACAGGAACTGGTCCTACTCTTGGGCGCGTAAGGCGTGTGGTCTGCCCGGCTCACGTGATGGCCCACTCACGGGACGTTTCAGCTGTTTTTCGACGTCTATTGTAAACTCTTGTTGGAGCAGTGGGTAAGAGGCCTTTCTAGACGTGCAATGAGTGAGTTGGTGCCAGGCTGCAGGATAGTTGTGTCATCGCCGCGTAGAAAGCATCGAGACGTAAGCGAATAGCGCCTGTCGGGCTGGGAACACATACAACCAGTTCTTCACAATGCCACGGAAGACCTCCTTTCAGCTGGCTTAGTAGACCGTGGCGTTCTGATGTTTAGCGTTGGTTCATACATTCATCAACACCATTACCTGAGCATTACCTGGCTTTGTGGCTAGCTTGGCCTTGCCATTTTGACGGACGAAATCGATGAAGTAACGACCAGCAGAAACGAAACAATGACCAGCAGTTCGTGCGCCGGAATGTCTGGGTCTGGTAAACAATGTCAGACAATCTGGTGAAAATGTCTCCAAGCTGCACACCAGCCAGGCAGTCTTTGCGCATCCCAGGGGCATTCTGCTCAGCGGCCATGTACGAAATCGGCGCAGCTGAATGGTGCACGTTTTAGGCGATTGTGATGAGGATGTTGAGTGATTGAAATACGATGCATGAATGTTGTGGAAATAAATTGGATTGAGTGACGAAGCAGTTTGCATGATTAAGATACTATGGTTTAGGCCATAGCATATTTCATTCCAGCGTGCAAGGCAACAAAGATAACTGAATATGTCCGTAATGGTACCATTACGGACGAAAAAAATGGAGTTGTAGTGTGAAGCAAGCAAATTCGACGCTGATATGCACGTATGCAGCTGAATATGAACGTGCAAAAACGCGATGTGCAAAAAGTTGTTCCGCTTTGGCATCACGAGAAAAGTTGTTAATCGAACCGATAATTATGTTTTACACTTCAGTGGTCAACGGATGGAACTCTAAATAAGCAGCCCATGTATACATCTTATTGGTGGAGGTCACTTAAGTCACCTTTTTGAGATGTGCAGAACATTGTGCATGATAAATATCCTTGAGGACAGTAACACTAAGCATGCGTCTTCGCCAATACGAAACTGCGCGTGCCAACTGCGCGTGCCCACTGCTATGCTTGGTTGGGTACTGGCGCGAACAACTAAATACGGATGCAAAAGTTTGTGTTACACGAGATGGTGATTTTTCTTACGTGGTTTTGCCGTTAATAAAAGCGACCTCGTGTTCTGATGAATCTTGACGTTGCAATACAGGATAACCTCACGTGCAGCCGGCACAGTAGGGGGAGAGGGGGAGGGGGAAGACAGTAGAGTGAGTAGCATCATGTCCAAGTAGTATCAAGGCGATTTATCCCAACTCTATGCGACGGTTGGTAGTCTCAAGTCACTCATCTGACGGAAGGCAGAGCTCTGCCTTTCAGTGTACTTCTGGGCTCATAGTGTACGCATGTTAGGGTGAGCGCAAAAAATCTGTATTTTGGCACGGCATTGGAGACTATAGCGATCGGTGTGAGTGATAGTTCATAGGGTCACGGGATGGCTGCACGAATCGAATGGTCTGCCGAATGGTGGGGACGTACAGCACGTGCGTGCCGCAAAACATTTGGCATCTGTTCGCTAAGGATTTCGGGGTGGTACAAACATGCCTCCAAGATGTCTGGCGGTACATGCTATGTCACCTGTGCATAGGGCATGTTGTATTAGTAATACAATGAACCGACAGCATGCCATTCGCAATCTAGATAACAAGTCTACATTAAAAATACCTATGCAAATCCATGATGTTCACCCGAGCAGCCGAAATCGAGGTGGCAATAGTCGTAAAACAAAAACTGACTGTTAAAAGCGCAAACATTTGTCATGTACCAATCACGGTGAATTACAAATTAGCATTGACGAGCGCATTTGGGCTACATATTGCATGGAATTCAGCCTGCTTGAGATGCAGTTTATTTTATGAAAAAAACACGTAAGCACAACTTTCACGCTATGTGATATAATTTTCCCCGGGGTGGGGTAGGTTGCCCCATTGGAAAGAGGTTCATTGAGAAGTCATTTGCCAAAGATGCAAACGTGCTCTCAAAACTTTACCGTTGTATGTGAATCTGGAGCTTGCAGCTGTCTGCAGATATACGAATCGAAGCCCTATCCTCAGTAGTTCCAGAAGGAGGGAGCTCAGATTAAACACTGATGTAAGTCTCCCCACTCTCCCCTATATCCAATATCGCGGGGCTGCTGGATGTGTGGAGCCCGTATTTCACATGCATCACTGAACTCTGGGACACATTCTTCAATTCAAATTTTACCATTGCTCTTACTGTATCATGATGCTTAAAGCATGCATCACCACATTTGCTTATTTTCTTGTTAAATTGAGTGCTCCACCTTTAGGGTAATTTCAGAAACATAACTAGATGAAACCTCAGGGCTACCTAGTCAGCACTGCTAGGATCACTTAGTAGCACTGGGAATTGTCACTGTGGTATCATCAAGATATGATGAGATAAATTTGAAATATTTTAGGTTCAAATTACGCTGTGAACGGTTCCTCCCAGCAGTGGTTCATACCTAACATTCCATTTATGTCTTCCTTTGAAGCTCCAGCGCGTAACCCTAGTCTACGACAACTGACGACGGCAGAATCCAGGATCATAGTTTCTCAAAATGAGTTGGTAGGGGCTAAAAAGTAAAAGCAGCAATAAATAGCACAGCCTGCTCCCAAAATACGGCAACAAATGGACTACTGCCCGGATTTCGCCCATTTTTTTTTTCAAAGTCAGGAGTGGTTAGGAGCCCAAGTTGGGGGAGGGGGCTCCCAAATAAATAGGAAACTACACCCTGGTAGAATCTGCTGGGGGCTGTCGTCAGCAGTTAAGGACTAGAGGTGCCAGATTTGAACCGTTTTAATGCGCACATTGCGTGCCTGCGAGCTTAAAAGTGGCACCTGTACTGGTATGAATGACATCAGTAGAAATGAACGTTTGCGAGTGGCACAGTGGACACCGAAGGCCATTTATCCAGAACCGATTTGGTCGAAGATTGGGCGATGTGTTGCGTGCGTCACTGTAGCCGATGTGATGCGTCTGCTTTCCAAAGCCGACAAGCGCCTCAAAAAGAGCCTATGCGATGAATTCACGTGATAACTAGCTCATGTTTAAAGCTGTATATTTTTCCCTGCACAAAGTGTTCGAAGCTTCGGTGGCAGTTATTGCGCAAGCCTATTGACGAATAAGTGTATTAGAAATAACATGAATTGGAAAGAACAAAGGAAATGAAAAGTATGTGCTACTGTCAAAGCGATGAGCAGGGAGATCAGTTATATTTCTCCCGCCGGAACGGTTACGTCTAATCAATATTCTGAGCTATTCAGAAGGATTTCGAGAAGCTTTCCATCACCAATCAAATCGGACGCGTTTAATCTGACGATGAGTAGAAGGTACAAAACGGCGGCATATTTGCTATAACGACTCAAAACACTCCATGCATTCTAGGGAGCTGAACATATGTTTTACTATCAGGAAGCATACCGTGCCAAAGTTCCACACATTTTATTGGCCTCACGGCTTTTTACTACAACCAAAAACATGTCAACATTCGCTTCACGCGATCTCGTTTGAGTCAATACGCTTTTGAAATCATGCGCACGCTTCTGCTTTCGAGGTTTTAGACCACTCATTGTAAACTCAACGACCTACACAATACAATTTTCCTCCGGTTTTGTCGTACGTAAGTTAACGATGGCTCGTCATTTTAGTCGTGTTGTAGTGCCTAACTTCGGTGATGTTTAGGAGCCAACTTTGCTCTGGAATTTGTCGTCGCTTGAAAAATAGAGTTTTGCTGCCCTTTAAGGTACCCTCTGGAATCGGGTGCCTCTTGAAACTCAAGATCACCATACCCCAAAAGGAAAGCTTTTGGTGCCCTGCACCGAGGGAGCTAAAAATTGTGTTGCCTCTATATTTGGTGCCACCTGGAATCAAGCCTCCGCGGCCCTTTGAATGCCCCGCTTCAATTTGATGCCTTTAGAGAACAAATATTATAGTACCTTGAATTCAATGTTTTGGTGCTTTTTCGCCGAATGGACGTCCGAAGATTTAGTCAATGGAAAGACACGGACATAATGGTGTCTCTGGGAATTTGTTGCGTCTTGAAAATGAAGTCCTTGACGTGCGTTTTGGTGCTGCCTGGAATAAGGCAACCGTGGATAAAAAACAACTGAGGATGCCCCGAAACGGAGGATTTAGGGTCCCTCCAACAACAGGACAAATCAGCATTTTGTCAGGCTGAACGGTAGAGCAATTACGGTGCCCCTGGATTTCTGTCTTCTTAAAAATGAGGACTTTGTGCTTCTCAAATGGTTCTCTTTAATTTGGTGCCCCATAAAGTAAACGTTGTGGTACCCAGAAGTATTTAATTCAGAAATCAAAAGGTAGAAAGCTTCGGTGCCGATTTTCCAAGTAGCCGATGCGGGAATTCGTCTCGCTGGGAAGCGGAACATTATTGCGCCACTGAAATCTGGTGCCTCTTGATAATAAAAGTTTGGGACCTTGGTGGTGTCATCTGGAAGGGAGTACACTCGAAAAAATGCGACAGTGCCCCGAAATGAAGGTTTTGTGCCTGGTCAACCTGTGATCTTAGTGTTAAAACTCCTCCACCTCAAGGCAGCAAGACCTCGTTGGGCTTTGATGGGGCAAGGCATGCCCCATGCCCCCTGTCATGCAGATAACTATATCACCGTCTTTGTGTAAGGTATTTAATGATGCAATATAAACATTAATACGGGGAGGTAACAAAATTGAACTGACCGAGAAAACAAAAAAATATTCACCGCCCAGCTGTTGGTCCCCGTCGTAGTACTCCTCTAGTTTTGGCGAGAGCCCCAGCGCTGCTCCGTGTCCGCTGTCGCTGACCTTCGAGCCGTAAACCCTGCAGAAATATTGAGCTCGCAATGAAAAGAGTAAGATTGCAAAACCATAGTCAAGAAGCTAGTTCCAACAGGAATCGCAGGAGTTTTCGGACACAGTAAGATCGAACACAGGATTTCACAGCCCGCCTGTAAGACAGCGTGTTGGCAAAGCACAAAACTCTTAGCTCGCAGCCTTATGTAAATGACTGCTATTCATGCTTGGCCTGAACCTGTTTGATGTAATGTTAATTATTGTAAGTTTATGCTGAAAAATGTACACGAAATACAAAACATGAGCCATGTCATAAGTTTGATATACTCCAGGTTCTTCCCAAACAGAGACACGGCCAGGGGGGCCGGGCCTCTGTCTCAGGCCCAGATTTTTCAATTTCTACTTCAAATGACAGAAAGTTCCCGAAAAAAGTGAAAAAAAAATCGGCGGGATACGTACTCATTGATCCCTGGGCTCCTGACAAAGTCAAGGCGGCGAATTTGCTCTCAAGCATAGCAATATAGGTGACTGAGTGTAACTTGGTTCACCTGTTAAATTGAGGAGACCGACCCACCACCCCCAGATCCACCCATGCCCCGCGCAAAAGGGATGCCTTCCTCAATTGGGTCACAATCAGCGCATCTCCGGGCGTCCCCTTGTCCGGTTTGGCAATTCTTGCAAACTGGGTCAATCATATCAGCTGCCCTCCATCCGATTTTTGAGCGACGCCCCGGCCATCAGCCAACCAGTACAGTGCGTCACATTCGCAAAACTTAAGTAAAAGTGCACAGCATACCTTAAGCACGGGAAATGTTGACTTACCATTAAGTGTCTCCTGCACCTCCACCTACCGAAGCTAGCGGCAGCAAATGTTACATGGTGACGGAAATGCGGGGTGTTCGAGAATGTTCAAGCGCGATAAGAAACCTAATTAACAAAGCTCAATTCACGCTGCTTTTCTGGAACAAAACTGCTTCAACGTGTAGTACTCGACTTTAATACGTTGTTGTGTGATAACTGCAAAGTGCATGAATACAGTACTGCTCTTATCATCAGTTTATCAACAGAAACACATTGATGTTGTAGTCTAATTCAGGAGCACCGTGTAACGCTTGGCACTGCTTAGTAAAAACGCCGCAATAATAGCTTCATGTGGAAAACTACTTTTCCTAAAACTCCCAAAACGTCACATGAACTTCAACAAGACTAAACTGAGAACTGCATGTGATTTAGCTCATGTTTAGGCGAAATAAACTCACTGCGACTCGATTACGGTATCACCTTTCAATCACAAACATGTCGTTAGCTGTTTATATTTTTGTGTTGATGTCGCTGGCAGCGGTACGCTGAGAAATTCGTGTAAATCCTGAATAGTGTCGAAAGTATTCACTGCGGCACGCCGAGAAGTTTGTGAAATTAGCGGAAAGTCCACATGGTTTGCCGAAATGACAAACCGGTCTCAGTTGAGACCATGTAGCGAGAGGTCTCATCGTGCAGACCGTGCAGCATACTTCCAGCAGGACTTACGGTGTAAGATCCCAAAAACAGTTTTCAGTGTCGTTGCGGACTGGTTGCGACTTTCGGATGGCGAGTGAAAATGAACTTATGAGCAGAGCCGTCACTTTATATACTTTCGGGGTAGCCTGAGCCCCCTCCCCCTCGAATGCTGACTTGAGTCCCTCCCATGCTTCTTTAAGCGCCCTCAATACACATGAGCAAAGGGGGAATGCTGGGTCAAATAAATTAAAACAATCAGCTTACCTGTTGGTGTCTTAGGTGATAGGTACCTACTTATATCAGTATCAGTATCATGCCAATTTTGGACCAAATAATATATTGTAGGCACATGTTTTTATCATGCTGAATGCTTCTTATGTGACGCCGCCTACAAATGTTTGACAAGCGACAAGTAAACACAATTATAACGCCTGGATTAGATAAAGAACAATTGGCTGCAACATGCGACAGCTTTTTAAAGCATAGGGTGACCCAGATAAAAGTTAACGCATGTTTTCCCCAGCAATCGCGAGTGTATTTGCTGCAAAATCGTGGCTTTGGTAGACAGCGACAGCGGTAGACATCAGTGATCGTTTACTAAGATTAACTAAGATTTTTTGTTTTGCTGTGAATTACAACCATTTCTAAGTTTTCAAAAGACCGCACGTCACATGAGCTTGAAGTGAGAAGTCATTTCGCAGGAAAATAATTTTTGAATCAACGATATATCTAAGAAGTTTTTTAATTCCAACATTGAGAACGACACTTTTCGTGTGGTCTAATTCCGGGGAGTTTTCAGATTTTGGGGGTAGCATAGGCTCAACATGTCGTCTGGGCACCGCCTCAACCAAGTTTCGAAAGTGAAATATTTTGTAATGAGACGTGATGATGACGTAATAAGATGGATCGCACACATTCTTCGTGCGTCGTTTAGGGTCGTGAGATGAGACACAGCACAGCTATGAACAAGAATTCGCTGAAAGAGATGGCAAATGTCACAACTTCAGTGAATGGTAATTTATTTTCAGAAACAAAACCCCACGCAACTGGGAATGAGGGGCGCATGGAGGGAAGCGGGACATATGGGCACGTGTCTCCTCCCACGGATGACGATTTATACTGTTCTGAGTGGGCCACTGTCGCCCCCTGCCCCCGCCTAACAATGTCCAATTTGCTCTCCCCCAACTGTCAGTTTGCCCATCAACCTTTTGGAGCCAAAATACAAGAAGGATATTACAAATGGGAGGTCAAAATAATATCACTTTTAAGGAAGATTTCTGCTCATCGTTTCATAGCAAAAGTGATCAAAGAATAAAAGACCTGCGAGGCTATGTTCTATTCAGCGCAGATGACTGAGCTTCTCTCATTTTAACGTACCGCATTCGTGTCGTGTTTACTTAAGGATTTTGGTTTTCCTGCGCTCTGCATGCATTTTATTACACAATTAATAGGTCGCGTTGACGCTGGTCAAATTTGTGCTGCTGATACGGTATTTTGGCATTATTCAGCGCGATAATTCAAGGCCTACAGACTGCAGCAAGTTGTGTTATTTTGCCACGACGTTTTATCGATAGATAAAAACGAACCGGTTGAAAAAAACAAAAAGGTACACAAGTTACTCTGACGTCATTCGAATGTTTCATGACGCAATCAAATAATGACGTTTCGAGGAGCGTGTGTACTGAATAGTGAAAACTTGTGTTCTAGAGCAGTATTTTGAGCTCCAAAACACACGAATAATTACAAGTGAGCTGACTTCGTCACACATGATGCTTGCCTGAATATCTTCAGATGTGGAACATTCCTTTAAGCTGAGTCCTATAAAGTCAGAATCCGAGTTCGGGTCCGGCCAGACTCAAACCCATCTTTGCTATTTGGCATCGCGGAAGTTCTGTGCAACTACACTGTGTGCCTTGCACGATTTGGTGCGACACACCATGGGCACCATCATCATGACAACGGATGCAAACGGTGTGCTGTAAGGCGGCAGCAGCCTGCTGAGCAGCTTTGCACTTCGCGTCCAGAACCGGAGCGGGCACTATCGTTGCAGACCGATCAATTATGAGGACCCAGCGTCTGATAGATGTGTTTTTGCTGATATTCGGGATTTCAATCGCGCCCAGCGCGAACGCAGCTTTGTTCAGCTGGATCAACGGCACGTTCATCGACGAGCCGCTTGCGACCATCGAGGTTGCCTCTATGGTCCTCTGTTCGCTCATTTGTGAGAGAACGGGTTCGGCTCTCTGTGCTGGAATCAGGTATCACGACAACGGCACGTGTCAGCTGTTCCGTGATCATATGTACTGCAAGAGCCGACCACTGCAGCGAGTCAACCTTGAAGAGCCCGGAAACAGCTGGGTCCTGTCTTCATGCCCCGGTAAGCCATTCTATGCTTGCTGGCTCTGTGATGTGAGTGAATTTAATGTGAGTGCCGTAATAATGATGATAAAGCAATAGATATAAAATGATAATAATAATAATAATAATGATAGTAATAGTAACAATAATGTGAGTACACGAAGGACCCTCACGCCGGCGACGTGCGCTGTATCTCTGCCGACGGACCAGCCAATAAACAGCTGCGTCTCTCATATTGTGCGGCAATTCGTGGACTAGCTATGCCACTTTCTTCCGTCAGAAGACCCTGTCTGAACTGCTTCAACCTTAGGCAGCTTTCATTGGCCGCTGTCCATGGTTTTCAATATGAATTTATTCGAAATAATGTAAGTTGCTCAGTGCATTAGCAAGAAACATTATTCACATACTTAAGACATTAGTGTAAGCCTTATTCCTTGGAGAAAAAAACAGGGGAATGAAGATATAGTTGAGTTAATATTTCGGCAATAAGGCTAATACCACCGTCTTATCTATGTGAGTTTAGTCACAACAAAATGGATTTGGGACCCTTTCTATGCAACCTAAAATAGGATACATATCGTGACAAATAATGCATAGCGCTAGTCAAAATTCGCCCGTGCCTGTTGCTGGTTTCAAAATAACGTTCGTTCTCTCGCATCATGTCGCGTTCACAAATTCTGAAAAGGCCATGCCGTGCCACAAAGTGAAAAATGAAAAAGTGAAAAATGTGAGGAGTGGTGATGATTTATTTATTCATTCAGTATGCGCTCCTCCATAACATAAGTTAGTGTACGGGTGGTTACACAACTGGCAGGAAGGCTTGAATTTGACTGATTCAAAAGCAGGATGTATGAACGCTACATTCATGGACCGAAGACATTCTAAAAGGCTTGGCTCGTGCAGTTAATTAGGTTAACCGCGCACACAGCCAAGCCCAGGCCAACACCCACACATACACATGTATGCATGTTTGTGTGCACAGATGCATATATATGCACATGCAAATATATATATATATATATATATATATATATAACGAAAAAATTAAGTACTCTAAGGTTTTCGTGTCACAGGAGTAAACAATGAGAGTTTCAACTGAGCTACAGCTGCATATGATTGATATATTGTCCTAGTGCCCTACTGAGCCGAACAACCTTGGATTGCTAGGGAAGGAGTTGAAACACGTCGAAATGAAGGACATCAGACATCAAAACATAGAGTTATTGACTGGCTCAATGCAAACTCAACTGATTTTAAATGCGAGGAGCGGATTTAAAGAAAGATTTAACAGATTTGAGATTTTCTTTAGCCTTTGTTTCCTGTAGCACCATGCATATGGCATGCGTAATGTTTAAACCACGCAAAATGCTCATGCTGTGTAGTCCGTCAAAACTCCCAACGTTACGACCTGTCACCTTTGCCATGCTGATGCTGTGTAGTCCGTCAGAACTCCGAACGTCACCACCTGTCACCGTTGCCTTGCTGATGCTGCGTAATCCGTCAGAACTCCCCACGTTACCATCGGTCACCGCTGCCATGCTGATACTGTGTAATCCGTCACAACTCCCCACTTGACCATCGGTCACCGTTGCCATGCTGATGTTGTGTAATCCGTCAGAACTCCCCACGTTACCACCGGTCACCGTTGCAATGCTGATGCTGTGTAATCAGTCAGAACTCAACACGTTACCACCAGTCACCGTTGTCATGCTCATGCTGTGTAACACATCAGAACTCCCCACGTTACCGCCGGTCCCCGTTGTCATGTTCGTGCTGTCTAACCCATCAGAACTCCCCACGTCATCACCAGTCAACGTTGCCAGGATCGATCTGAGCACATCGCACCTAGATTAGAAGCGCCAGGTAGCATTAGGAATAAGTTTGTGAACTAAAATTGAACGATGGAAGTGGTGTGCACCGGCTGACACGATGGTCGGAGATGCTGTTCAGTCCAAAAAGTCTGTAAATCACAGAGAACAGACGGACAGCGAGCGAGTTTGCCGTCGGCGGTTCGTGCCAGGTCAGATCGCGTGTCATGGTTAAGCAGTCATGAGCGGCGGACAAGTCGTTAAAACTGTCTGGTAAGTCGCCAGGCTCGGACTCTGCCGTTTAAAATAGATCAGGCAAGTTGGTTAGGCGCGATGTCACCAGATTAACAGGGGCTGTTAAGTCCTACCGTATGTTTGAGTAACTACAATACCGACTTATTTTCGGAATTCTTTGGCGCACTGGTTGACGTAGACAGGAAGTAATCATAAAGCAAGGTAAGGAATTGGGCATGGCACCACCACAATAACACCATCTGTTTGATCTCGCCGATGCGTTTGAACAAACACAAAACCATTTCTTAAGCAACTTTCGTACTCACAGTGCTGTGAGATAGAGAGCAGCAATATTTTCTTGAATTATGTCATTTTCATTCACTAACGCCTTATCACGTCTTTTAATGGATTCCAAAGGGAGCGCTCTTACGTTTAAAATGTCTTTCAAGTGATTTGCATGGAACATTCAGGCCAGAGTACACACTAAACGTACCTTATTTAGGGGTTCTAAAACTACCACCAAAGCAGCACTAGTTTAGTTCAAAGAACATTTTGGCGCCGGGCGTTTTGCCACACCAGGCCGGTGAGGGTTATTTTATTTTACACATTTTTTCTACAGAAATTGTCTCTCTCCTCTCTCGGTATGTGTCGGTCTCTTTCGGGATCACCCAGCTATCTCAGGATCTTGATCTCTCTCATTCCACTCGCGAGATTCATTTGCCTGAGGGCACGTTGCGTATATCATTGCATGAATCTCTGGATATCGCATCCAATGACAGCGTAGCATCATCGTCACTTTCACACAAAAACAAAGGGCTCTTTGTCCCTGGTTCATCGTTACAGGTCACAGCAAAGCAACACGCTAATACCCCGTGTGCGCTTATCCTTATCACACTCATCCCGTTGCATGTATAAACTTTTAATGCGTTCCAGGGAGTATAACAGAGCTGTACGATCAAGCTGCTCATTTCTGAATTTTCTTCGGTGCGCATATCGCCTAACTAGTGCAATAACCAAACCACCGAATGATACAAAGTACGCACACACTAAAGAGCGTCCCAGCTCATCTCATTCCTTATTAGGTCGCGAACATCCCAATCCACACTCACGGGTGGGAGGTCGCTGGCTCAAGCCTGACCTCGGATGCACTCACGTGCAGTCGCCTGCCAGCCAGCCCGCTGGAACCAGTACCACTGGCACATCAGATCCTGTGCCGTTCCAGGCTCCTCCTCCGACCGGTGCAGCTGCCCGGCCGGGTTCACGCGGTGCGCCGGCCGCTGCCTGGTCCGACTGGACGCTGCACTCACCAACACGGAGGCGCAGAGCCGCTGCCAGCAGCGCGGCGCCCACCTGGCCGTCCCGCGTACCGAGGCCGAGAACCAGTGTGTCATCGAGGTCGCCTCGAGGAGGCTGGTGTGGCTGGGGGTGACCGACCTGGGCTCGGAGGACGTGTTTTGGGGCGTTGACGGCTGCGGCACGGTCCCCTGGTGGGGGTTCACCTTTCCTGACAACTTTTGGGGTGTGGAGCATTGTGTAGCACATATGCTGAGTAATTGGAACGACGTCGATTGTAGAAGGCTGTACCATCCCCTATGCCAGCTGGACTATTGCAAGGAGACCATGTGCCAATAGGAAACGGACAGGAACTGGTCCTACTCTTGGGCGCGTGAGGCGTGTGGTCTGTCCGGCTCACGTGATGGCCCACTCACGGGACGTTTTAACTGTTTTTCGACGTCTGTTGTAAACTCTTGTTGGAGCAGTGGGAAAGAGGCCTTTTTGGACGTGCAATGAGTGAGTTGGTGCCAGGCTGCAGGATAATTGTGTCATCGCCGCTTAGAAAGCATCGAGACGTAATCGAATAGCGCCTGTCGGGCTGGGAACACATACAACCAGTTCTTCACAATGCGATGGAAGACCTCGTTTCAGCTGGCTTAGGAGACCGTGGCGTTCTGATGTTTAGCGTTGGTTCATACATTCATCAACACCATTACCTGAGCATTGCCTGGCTTTGTGGCTAGCTTGGCCTTGCCATTTTGACGAACGAAATCGGTGAAGTAACGACCAGCAGAAACGAAACAATGACCAGCAGTTCGTGCGCCGGAATGTCTGGGTCTGGTAAACAATGTCAGACAATCTGGTGAAAATGTCTCCAAGCTGCACACCAGCCAGGCAGTCTTTGCGCATCCCAGGGGCATTCTGCTCAGCGGCCATGTACGAAATCGGCGCAGCTGAATGGTGCACGTTTTAGGCGATTGTGATGAGGATGTTGAGTGATTGAAATACGATGCATGAATGTTGTGGAAATAAATTGGATTGAGTGACGAAGCAGTTTGCATGATTAAGATACTATGGTTTAGGCCATAGCATATTTCATTCGAGCGTGCAAGGCAACAATGATAACTGAATATGTCCGTAATGGAACCATTACGAACGAAAAGAGTGGAGTTGTAGTGTGAAGCAAGTAAATTCGACGCTGATATGCACGTATGCACAGCTGATATGCACAGCTGATACGCACAGCTGAATATGATATGATATGCACAGCTGAATATGAGCGTGCAAAAACGCGATGTACACAAAGTTGTTACGCTTCGGCGTCACGAGAAAAGTTGTTCATCGAACGAGAGAGATGGAATACACGAGATGGCGATTTTTCTTAAGGGGTTTTGCCGTAAATAAAAGCAACCTGGTGTTTCCATGAATCTCGACTTGAAATACAAGATAGTCTCACGTGCAGGCGGCACAGTAGGGAGAGGGGGAGGGGGAAGACAGTAGAGTGAGTAGCATCATGTCCAAGTAGAATCAAGGCGACTTATTCCAACTCTATGCGACGGTTGGTAGTCTCAAGTCACTCATCTGACGGAAGGCAGAGCTCTGCCTTTCAGTGTACTTCTGGGCTCATGGCGTACGCATGTTAGGGTGAGCGCGAAAAAAATGTATTTTGGCACGGCATTGGAGACTAAAGCGATCGGTGTGAGTGATAGTTTTTTGGGTCACGGGATGGCTGCACGAATCGAATGGTCTACCGAATGGTGGGGACGTACAGCACGTGCGTGCCGCAAAACATTTGGCACCTGTTCGCTAAGGATTTCGGGGTGGAACAAACATGCTTCCAAGATGTCGGGCGGTACATGCTATGTCACCTGTGCATAGGGCATGTTGTATTAGTAATACAATGAACCGACAACATGCCATTCGCAATCTAGATAACAAGTCTACATTAAAAATACCTATGCAAATCCATGATGTTCACCCGAGCAGCCGAAATCGAGGTGGCAATAGTCGTAAAACAAAAACTGACTGTTAAAAGCGCAAACATTTGTCATGTACCAATCACGGTGAATTACAAATTAGCATTGACGAGCGCATTTGGGCTACATATTGCATGGAATTCAGCCTGCTTGAGATGCAGTTTATTTTATGAAAAAAACACGTAAGCACAACTTTCGCGCTATGTGATATAATTTTCCCCGGGGTGGGGTAGGTTGCCTCATTGGAAAGAGGTTCATTGAGAAGTCATTTGCCAAAGATGCAAACGTGCTCTCAAAACTTTACCGTTGTATGTGAATCTGGAGCTTGCAGCTGTCTGCAGATATAAGAATCGAAGCCCTATCCTCAGTAGTTCCAGAAGGAGAGAGCTCAGATTAAACACTGATGTAAGTCTCCCCACTCTCCCCTATATCCAATATCGCGGGGCTGCTGGATGTGTGGAGCCCGTATTTCATATGCATCACTGAACTCTGGGACACATTCTTCAATTCAAATTTTACCATTGCTCGTACTGTATCATGATGCTTAAAGCATGCATCACCACATTTGCTTATTTCCTTGTTAAATTGAGTGCCCCACCTTTAGGGTAATTTCAAAAACATACCTAGATGAAACCTCAGGGCTACCTAGTCAGCACTGCTAGGATCACTTAGTAGCACTGGGAATTGTCACTGTGGTATCATCAAGATATGATGAGATAAATTTGAAATATTTTAGGTTCAAGTTACGCTGTGAACGGTTTCTCCCAGCAGTGGCTCAAACCTAACATTCCATTTATTTCTTCCTTGAGGCTCCAGCGCGTAGCCCTAGTCTGCGACAACTGACGACGGCAGCATCCAGGATCATAGTTTCTCAAAATGAGTTGGTAGGGGGCTAAAAATATAAAAGCAGCAATAAATAGCACAACCTGCTCCCAAAATACGGCAAACAAATGGACTACTCCTCGGATTTCGCCCATTTTTTTTCAGTCAGGAGCGGTTAGGAGCCCAAGTTGGGGGGGGGGGGGGCTCCCAACTGAACAGGAAACTACACCCTGGTAGAATCTGCTGGGGGCTGTCGTCAGCAGTTAAGGACTAGAGGTACCAGATTTGAACCGTTTTAATGCGCACATTGCGTGCCTGCGAGTTCAAAAGTCGCACCTGTACTGGTATGAATGACATTGGTAGAAATGAACTCTACGAGTGGCACAGTGGACACCGAAAGCCACTTATCCAGAATCGCATTGGTTGAAGTTTGGGCGATGTGTTGCGTGCGTCACTGTAGCCGATGTGATGCGTCTGCTTTCCAAAGCCGACAAGCGCTTCGAAAAGAGCCTATGCGATGAATTCACGTGATAATTAGCTCATGTTTAAAGCTGTATATTTTTCCCTGCACAAAGTGTTCGAAAGCTTCGGTAGCAGTTATTGCTGCAAGCCTTTTAACGAATAAGTGTATTAGAAATAACATGAATTGGAAAGAACAAAGGAAATGAAAAGTATGTGTTACTGTCAAAGCGAAGAGGAGGAAGTTCAGTTATAATTCTCCCGCCGGAACGGTTACGTCTAATCAGTATTCTGAGCCATTCAGAAGGATTTCGGGAAGCTTCCATCACCAATCAAATTGGACGCGTTTAATCTGACGATGAGTAGAAGGTACAAAACGGCGGCATATTTGCTATAACGACTCAAAACATTCTATGCATTCTAGGGAGCTGAACATGTGTCTTACTATCAGGAAGCATACCGTGCTAAAAGTCCACACATTTCATTGGCTTCACTGCTTTCTACTACAACCAAAAACATGTCAACATTCGCTTCACGCGATCTCGTTTGAGTCAATACGCTTTTGAAATCATGCACACGTTTCTGTTTTCGAAGTTTTAAACCACTCATTGTAAACTCAACGACCTACACAATACAATTTCCTCCGGTTTTGTCGTACGTAAGTTAACGATGGCTCGTCATTTTAGTCGTGATGTAGTGTCTAACTTTGGTGATATTTAGGAGCCAACTTTGACCCGTTTCACCATCTCTCCCCCGAAATTCGTTCCCCGGCATGGGAACATCCACCACCCTCTGGAAAAGACACGTGCCGTTTACATAGGACCTACTAGTACTACGTTAAGCTCGACTTCCACAATGTGCAGAGCAGGCTAGTTCCTCCATTATGAAAATCGGGTAAAGCATCTGAATAGACAAGCAAAAGCATCTGATAACAAAGTGGTCGAAATCCGGGCACTCTTGTGGAGGCCGGGGAGGGGTACCACAGTGAAACGTGGCCCCTCCCTTGACAAAATTCTGTATCCGCCTCTGTTTTGATTGCCTGCCTTTAGTAAAATCTAGACGACGATATTGGTGACGATCCAATAGGGAGATGACTGATCTATTTCATGGGCCATCTGACACGCGATTGAGAACGAACTGTTTGTACCTGGAATTAGGTGTGATGCAGCCCTGCACTGGACCAGGGGTGCATAACGCAGCCTTGGACGGGACCAGGGGTGCGTAATGCAGACCTGGACTGGACCAGCGGTGTGCGATGCAGCCCTAGGCTTGGACCAGCGGTGCGTAATGCGACCCTGCAACCCTTGTGCGAACGCAGCTGCCTGTCTCCAGTTCCACGTGTGAGTTTTCCCTAGCGCGGCAAGGGACGCCTGGGACATTGAAGGGGTCATCATCTGCGAACTAGGGGTATGCAGCTGCGCTTGAATGCTCCGCTGTCATTTACGCTGCACCGCGAGAAATGCTCACCAGGGTACTCCTCGGCGCGAGGAGCGCGTCCATGGTATGAATGTATGTGCGTCACCTATCGCCTTCCTCGGGTACTCAAGGTTGTATGAAGGCTAGCTAGGTGACCGAAAAACGCCGCCCGCTCGCACTGTTTCGATGAGTGTTCGGGGCCTTAGCAGTCGGGGGACGGGACCATCGCGCCCGGCTTCCAAATGCTGCAAACGGGGGCATCACGCAGGCTGACTCAGTGGATATCCTATGAGCATGTCTTCGCACGCAGCCACAATTAAGTACTGGAGGTCTGCAACAGAACGCATTTACTTAGCCGCAGACATCCCGGGCTGTCACCTCCGGACTCTGCAGCGGACGTTGTGAGCTTGTATTTCGCGCAGGCAAGTTTGTACCTCGAAATCTCCTCATTAGTAAGCTGAAGGACCTAAGCCGTTTTCTGCGACACAGCGTAGATATGGTGGCATCGAAACAAGCGTGAACCGCTTGTTTGATTACTGTTTGCATTTGGTTACTCTATCTCATATTGTGTGACCATTGCATGTGTATTGTCGTAGAAACCCGTAAAGTTCTAAGGAAGTTCGCATATATATATATATATATATATATATATATATTATATATGTATATATATACATGCACATATATATACGCATGTGTGTGCGTGTGTGTGTATGTATATCCGTTTCGATCTTGTTTAGGTAATAATCTTTTCGGTCGTGTGATGCTTTAAAATGTCCCACGACCTCTATTCATCTGATGGCCTCTCTCATTCACTCTCTCGCTCTCTCCTCTCTCTCTCTCTCTCTCTCTCTCTCTCCTCCCTCTCTCTCTCTCTCTCTCTCTCTCTCTCCTCTCTCCTCTCCTCCTCTCCTCTCTCTCTCTCTCTCTCTCTCCTCTCTCTCTCGCTCTCTCTCTCCTCTCCCTCTCTCTCTCTCTCTCTCTCCCCCTCTCTCTCTCTCTCCTCCCTCTCTCTCTCTCCTTCTCTCGGACTCTCTCCCTCTCTCTCCGCCCTCCGCTCTCCTCGTCCTCTCTCTCCTCTCCTCTCTCCCTCTCTCTCTCCTCTCTCTCTCTCTCTTTAGTCTCTGACCCACCACACTTTCCAAGGTCTCGTGATCCAGGATCCTTCGGCTGACCTTCGGTGTCATGAGATTGACCTGCATGAGCGCAGGACCAGTCCGCTGCCGGCGTGCCATGTGAGGCGCAGTGGCCGCTGTACAAAGGTCCAGACACGCTGCGTTAATGAACTGTTGCACTCGCAGCAATGGAGACGGTATTGTCTTGTGGTGGGACGTAATCACTGACGGATAAAACCCCTT
>NW_023596136.1:27935376-28011340 GCF_011947565.3 Pollicipes pollicipes | reverse complement strand
ATATGCTGGCAAGCACACTGTCAAGTGTAACAGCTCAAGACAGCTTCGTTACAATCCAGGCAAAAGGAAATCTTAAAACCAACAAGATACTATTGCATGGCGACTATCTGAACGCAACCATTTCACGGTTATTGACCATGAAGACTCCAGGAAGAATATATTCACCATGATGTGAGCAAGAAAGGTATTGAGCTACTGGTTTTCGGCATTCTGAGCTCAGACTTCTAGTGCCGACAGCCATTGACCTTTAACACACTGAGAGGTATTGGTCAAAGGACGTTACCACGCAGGCATTGAATATATCGACAATGCTGAACGTTTCAAGCTGTACTTGTAATCAAAACTCATACAGTCACGATCATAAGCAAGGCTTGAAGCGTCGAGCACTGACAACATAACCAGTGATAGCTTTATAACGTCGTTCAACCAATACCTCCTGGTACACTGAATGTTCATGGCTGTCAGCACAGTAATTCTGAACTGATAATACACCACCATGATAACATTCGAGATACCATAATGACCATTTTTTAAGTTTCGCAATCCGTTATAGACGAGAGTCGGATGTTCCAGATGCCCTATTCATTAGCCACTGTGACGACTGTGGGTAAACTTAGCTTCCACTGCTTAATATCAACGACGAAGATCACGACAATAGTGACCGAAGCATGGGCCTTAACACCGACCGCAAACCACTGCCAGACGCAACTGTCATGCTGTGCGTGGGCTGTGTAACTTAACAGGTCATCTCGGCCAGAACGACACCCACCTCCCACGCCGTGCGTATGCTATGTGACGAGGTAGCTCTTCCCTCGCCAGGCTAGCTCCCGTGCCGTGCGCGGACTGTGTGTTGACGCAGCTCCTCCAGCACCGGGCTAGCTCCCGTGCCGTGCGCGAGCTGTGTGCTGACGCAGCTCCTCAGCACTAGGCTAGCTCCCGTGCTATGCGTTGGCTGTGTGCTGACACAGCTCCTCCAGCTCCGGGCTAGCTCCCGTGCTATGCGTTGGCTGTGTGCTGACGCAGCTCCTCCAGCACTAGGCTAGCTCCCGTGCTATGCGTTGGCTGTGTGCTGACGCAGCTCTTCCAGCACCGGGCTAGCTCCCGTGCTATGCGTTGGCTGTGTGCTGACGCAGCTCTTCCAGCACCGGGCTAGCTCCCGTGCTATGCGCTGGCTGTGTGCTGACACAGCTCCTCCAGCTCCAGGCTAGTTCTCGTCCTGTGCGTGAGCTGTGTAACGACGCAGTCCCTCCCTTGCCAGGTCACTTACCGCTGCCATCTGTGCCCGCCAGCCGCGGCCGCCAAACCTAACAGAGGTCGCCGCTGGCTGCGCAGTTCTGGAGCGGCTGTCGGCTTCCGCTCTGCACCCACTCAACGGCGCGTGTTTACCCTCATCTCCGCAGCGCAGCGCGCAGGTACGCGGCGGAGAGCGCGGCGGCGGGCCGCCAGAGGCGCGGTGCCGATGTCCTCGATGTTGCAAGGCCAGGTCACGCGGGCCGAGCGGCAAGGTCGGCCAGAGGTGGTGCCGACGGGGCGGCGGCGCACCAGCCCGGCCGGCGGCCGGCCCTGGAGGACGGCGACGTGTCAGCGCGTGGGAGGGGCTATTCACGACGCCGAAAGGAGAACCATGACGTCATGGCAGTTGCCACGTCATGGCATGGCGGCACGGCCTGGTGGGCTGGTCCGTGAGGATGTACTGTAGGCAGACGCACCTCGCTGCGAGCCCGCGTGGCATTGTGGGGTCCTGCGGATCACGTGTGCGAGGCAACTTTACGCCAGGGCGTGATAGTGGCATGATAACTTATACTGAAAGGCTCTGAAGCACATCATCGGTTTTGAGGAGAGAGCGATGGTTCATGCGTGTCCAGTGAGCCAAATGTAAACATGCACGCATTAGCTGTGTCTGAGCTGAGGGCAGGATCACCTTTGTCAAGAGTGCTCAGGGTTCGGAATGGCAGTGGTGTCCGGGGAGCTGAGCTGAAACCCCTGTCAGTGGTGTCCAGCGAGCCTAGCTGGCACCCCTGCCAGCCGTGTCTAGCGAGCCTAGCTGACACCCCTGCCAGTGATGTCCAACGAGACTAGCTGACACCCCTGCCAGTGGTGTCCAGCGAGCTTCAGCTGACACCAGTCCCAGTGGTGTCTAGCGAACCCAGCCGACACCAGCGTCAGTGGTGTCCAGTGAGCCTAGCTGACACCAGTGTCAGTGGTGTCCAGCGAACCTAGCCGACACCAGCGTCAGTGGTGTCCAGTGAGCCTAGCTGACACCAGTGTCAGTGGTGTCCGGCGGGCCTAGCTGACAAGAGTGGCACCGGTGTCCATCGAGCTAGCTAGCACCCCTGCCAGCCGTGTCCAGCGAGCTAGCTGGCACCCCTGCCAGCCGTGTCCAGCGAGCTAGCTGGCGTCCCTGCCAGTGGTGTCTAGCCGACGCCTGGTCTGAGCGTCGCCAGACTCTGGCACTTGTTCAAAACCGGCGCACCGGACGCGAAGTGTTGGCTCGGGTGCACTTGGCTCCTGCGCGCAGCACGACCACCCGAAGAGCAGACCAGCCATACCAGCCAGCTTGCTTCCCGCGCTTAGTGGGCGGGATGATGCTGTGTGACAAATACATGCGTTTTGTTTCTAATTATGGCCTACATGGACGGCCAAAAATGGAGAAATAGCCGGAGGGAAATGGCGAAATATCCTGTGGATAGATGGTTGTGACACACACACACACACCACAAACCAACACCACACACAACACACACACACACACACACACACACACACACACACACACACACCACACACACACCACACACACACCACACACACACACACATACACACCACACACACACACACACACACACACACACACACACACATACACATTTTGCGAAACAGCGCCCCTGGTTCATCTTTTAAAGGAAATGCAGCTCAGTTTATCCGAGATATGTCGATTACCGCGAAATCACCCGCGCCACCCGCGTTACGGTCAGCCTGACTACATGTTCTGACTTCACTTCTCCTCAGCGATACGGTCATGGCGTCGGTATCTTTCGTACACCATTGCTCACTATAGCACTCAACTACACTGTAACTTCGCTGCTCTAGCTCGTACAATGCCCGAGATAGCTAATGGGTGAATGGGGCCCGCTCATGAAATTGAGCTGGTGGAAACAAGCATCTATAATGTGCAGCATGATGCACGTTCATTAAAATTATACATAGTACTTTCAGTAGACCTATAACCCTAAACGAAATCAGCAGAAGCATGTCATGTAATCCTATACTTTGCAAATGAATACAAGCGCCAAAACAACACCCTGCGTACATGCCCGAGCAGTTTTTCTTACCAAGAGCGATCATTAACTGCAATTGACGGAGTGGGCTGAAGGCTAATTTATTAAATTGGTGTGCATTGTATGCGGTGGAAGCAGTTCGCTTCAGGCTTTACAGATAAAGAAAGAGAATAATCCACTGAGACGCAGCACATTGTCTTTAAATGGAAT
Organism: Pollicipes pollicipes; assembly: GCF_011947565.3. NCBI lineage: Eukaryota > Metazoa > Arthropoda > Thecostraca > Pollicipedomorpha > Pollicipedidae > Pollicipes > Pollicipes pollicipes. Next base: position 28,007,850 of record NW_023596136.1, on the reverse strand, counting down.
GAGGTCGTACAAAACGGCCTAAAGACGGCCGCAGACAGGCTTAATATGCCATGTAAGCGTCCTCAAACATGGCGGACCGTGCATCGCTCTGACATAGCGTTGTCCCAAGCCCTCAACACCCTGTCGCGTGCTGCTCAGGTGACAGCGAGAACAAGCGAGAAAACGGGAGAGCGAGAGAAAGAGAGAGAGAGAGAGAGAGAGAGAGAGAGAGAGAGAGAGAGGAGAGAGAGAGATGAGAGAGAGAGAGAGGAGAGAGAGAGATAGAGAGAGAGAGAGAGAGAGAGAGAGAGAGAAGAGAGAGAGAGAGAGAGAAGAGAGAGAGAGAGAGAGAGAGAGGAGAGAGAGAGAAGAGAGAGAGAGAGAGAGAGAGAGAGAGAGAGAGAAGAGAGAGAGAGAGAGAGAGAGAGAGAGAGATAGAGGAGAGAGAGAGAGAGAGATAGAGAGAGAGAGAGAGAGGAGAGAGAGAGAGAGAGAGAGAGAGAAGAGAGAGAGAGAAGAGAGAGAGAGAGAGATAGAGAGAGAGAGAAGAGAGAGAGAGAAGAGAGAGAGGAGAGAGAGAGATAGAGGAGAGAGAGAGAGAAGAGAGAGAGAGAAGAGAGAGAGAGAGAGAGAGAGAGAGAGAGAGAGAGAGAGAGAGAGAGGAGAGCGGAGAGAGAGAGAGATGAGAGAGAGAGAGAGAAAGAGAGAGAGAGAGAGAGAGAGAGAGAGAGAGAGAGAGAGAGAGAGAAGAGAGAGAGAGAGAGACAGAGAGAGAAGAGAGAGAGAGAGAGAGAGAAGAGAGAGAGAGAGGAGAGAAGAGAGGAGGAGAGCATGAGAGAGGGAGAGAGAGAGAGAGAGAGGACGAGAGAGAGGAGAGAGAGAGAGAGAGAGAGAGAGAGAGAGAGAGAGAGAGAGAGATAGGAGGAGAGAGAGAGAGAGAGAGAGAGAGAGAATGGGTGACCTGATGATATATAAATGACAAGCACCGGGGCTCCAATTGCTGAGCAAGCATCTCCGGTCCAATAAGCCGATCCTGTATCAAGGACGTCGGTCACGGTCAATGATACACACCTGGACGATGCCGGACTTGCATCACCACTTACTTCATTTACAGCAGGCGTTCTTTCCTTGGCACGGTGTTTCAGCTGCCCGCGGCAATCATTTCAGAGTGGGCGCTGGCGCCAGTTGTGCGAGCCCGCCTCATCAGCTGGCGCGTCACAGTTCCAGCTATTTGGCTGGTGGTCCGTATGAGTAACCTGTTCTGGTCAAGTTTGGGATGATACGTCACGTGGAGAGCAGGCTGTTTACGATAGATTAACAGCAACACAAACAGGGTTAGAACATCAAAAGGTGCCTTTTTGCCGCGCGACGACTTCGCGATGCCGGCAGTGGTGTAGCCGACTGGCTGTTCGAGCCATGCCTTCTGATCAGGAGCCGTGTTGCGCGAGGAGGCTGTCTGGAGGGGTGGCGCCTTCCGTACTGGTGGCCGCCATGGCACACTGCTGGTTCGGATTCAAATGTGGCCGAAACCCCAAGTTCTGGCATGTTGGAAACTGAATGTTTTTGCTGCTTTCTACGGCCCAATCGATGAGACCATATTAAAAGGCCCTCAGAAGTCCCCTAAGTCACTTAGTGTGACTCTGCATATGTACGGAGATGAGAGTTTCCAATGTCAGTTGACGTTTATCTTCCGCCCTAAAGCGGCAGGGTGTTTGTCGTGCATTCATGGATAATGACTATTCCGAAGCCAAATTGTGTTGGGATGAAAAGACTGGCCACACAGCCAGGGCGTGCTTTATCGATGCAATGTCGACGTCGACATTGACCCAAATGATCTTGTGTGTGTAATTGGGACTTTACGACGCACTCAGCTGCTGAGGCTATATGGCGTCGCCTGCCTCTCACCTTGGCAGGAAGGGCGGGCACCGCGGGGTATCGAGCCCCGTACCTCTGGTTTCCCAGACGCGCAGTAGTTAACGCAGCAGACACGTTAACCACTACACTACCGGCACCCCCCCCCCCCCCCCTCCCCCACCCCAAATGATCTTGAAAGTCAGAATAAGACCTGATGTTGAGACGCATGGTGGTATTTGAAGTATTAACAAAACATAATAGCAAAGGAGATCAACAAAGGGCTGTTCCAGTGCCCACTTTCGACTGTATTCAGGGCACTAACCGGGCACCGGTCGGCGCGACGGCTAGCGACCTACGCATGGCGACCTTGTACAGTGACGACGGCGACTTTCGTAAAGTGATGACGGCGGCAGTCGCGACACCTGTGGTTGTCGCGGGCTATGGCTGCACTCTGGGGCCACCAAGAAAGAAAGAAGAGAAGTACCGCGACGAAATGCTGACAGTGTAATGTGGGACTCGAAAAAAATTGGAACTTATTTCCTCATTACGGACCGATGGTGCTGCGGCGGCCTACCCAGCGCTAATGTCAGACACAACTAGTCCTGCAGTTTTATTGGAGTAAAGAGCGGTATTGAAATGTGTTCCAAAGGTGGGACATTTCCTTTTGATTCATTATTACGACTCAAATTAAAACATCCTGCTCGTTTAATCCGGCGTGTGGTCAGCTATGTTGTGCATGAGTTAAAAAAGTCGCGTAACTGAGATCGAGACAAACGCACCAGACGCCAGCGCGCTGCGACACTGAGCTTAAAACAATTAGACGTCCACTTTCCTGTGTGAGGTGCCAGGTTTATGCGATGTGTTTCTGTTCGGCACTTGTTTCTATAACGTATTGGCTTCCGTCATGTAAATGAATATGTGTCAATAGCACAATCATGCGCCAAAGGCACCGTGAACAACGCATGCTGACCTTACTTCCTCACGTTTCTTTCTTAACGGACACCCTTATACGGGTCTCAATCGGTCATTCCACATGGACATTTGATGGAAAAAATACGTGCCATTACATTACTTATTACCGAAGATACCCCATTATGTTTTACTAGGCTATTTTGCTATGACTGTGAAGAACCAGTTTCCTATGATTAATTCTGTCATGTTAAATGAGCGACGACATCCAGCCAGCGTAATATTTCGCCGCATGTGATAAACGAGCACATGACGGCAACTCCGTCAGAGAACAAGTGAGGTACGCTTTCACTGTGAGCCCTGAATGTTTATGTTGATTGGTTGCTGACCTAGAGGTCTCGGCCACGTCTGAGCGCGAGCTAGCGCCGCCCGCAGCGTCCGCGGGACGCGAGCCGACCCGACACCCACAGAGGCCGTGTGCGGACGGCCGAGGCGGCGCTGGCCACGTGCGCCATCACGCCAGTATTGGACACGGCGTTATCATCCAGCTCGTTGCATAGCTTAACGCGCCTTCCTCTCAAATTATATATTCGTCCTCTGATTACACCGCGGCGCCGTGACGCATCAGGCGGCGACGGCCGTGCGGCGCCTGGCGCAGAACACAATCAGACGCACGCCACGGGACAGGGGCGAGCTGTCGGCCGGGACATGAGACAGCGCTCAGGACACTGTGTGGAGCCGTCAGCACGTCTCGAGCTCGCGGGCCGGACACGTGCTCTGCGGGGGCGCCGGCCGACCCCCGAGCCCAGCCGAAGCCCGGATAGACAGACGGACACGCGAGGGAGAGATCGGTGGAGAGGGACGAAGACAAGAACACGGAGCACGAAACAGAGCACACAGCGCGCGTCCTATGGCGGCAAACCGATGACACGTGACCCTCCGAGACCAGATTAAAACAGGGCTGCACGTGCGCCGAGGACAGGGGACATACACTGCGTCCCGGGCCGGTGGCACACACTGGACACGGTGCGCACGCCGCGGACCAGACGGACTCCTCACGCGGGCCCGGACGTCACACCCCGTTCACTCGCCCGACATCTCTGCCAGCGGCCAGGCCCGCCCCGAGCCCGGCGCGCTCGCCGTCCGCCCAGCAGACGCGGGTGGCGCGCCGACGCGGCCCGAGAGCGGCGCCACCTGGCCCGCCGCCCCCGGACCGACAGATGCCGCGGCGCCGACCGAGCCGGACACGGACGGCAGACGCACCCGACCTCGGGGTCACGGCCCGGCCGTGGAGCGCACGCAGTCACCGGCAACGTCTCTCACTCGGCTACAGTCACGCGACCACGGCGCGCCCGTCATCGATTTCGGTGTTACAGTTAAGCAGTCAAACCACTCGCCGATCGCCGACGCCACGCCGGCGGGCTGTACGTCCGCCGACCAATCACCGAATCACACGTCCCACATCGGCCAGCCCGGCTCGCAGGCTGCGGCAGCGCGCGGCAGGCCCGTCGCCGCGCCGCTCAGCCGCCTCAGTCTGATCCCAGCGGCCGGCGGCGGCCCGCGTGCCGCCAGCCCCACTCAGCCGACCGCGCTCCACCCGGCACACGGCGCTCGGGCGCACTCGCAGCCGGCCCCGCCGGCGCCACGCGCTGTACTTGATCGCTGCGGCCTGGCCGCTCGCACGCGCGCGCCATTTAATTTAACAGCCTCTACCTAATACGGGGAATCTGGGCCGGTGCGGCGTGGCGCGGTCACGCGCGCGCGCGTGTCCTGAGGCCTGGGAATCGACAGCGGCGCCGGCGCTGGTGCAGGGTGCCGTGCCCCTGGCGGCGGCCGCCGGAACCGCGGCCTGTCGCGAGCTGCCTGGTCGCCGCCTACTTGCGTTTGGTGGGGTTCTTGGGTGGCGTGACGGGCCGACTATTGCCCATGCCCGTGTACTGATACTTGGGCTTCTTCTCCGACGGCTTCAGGATCTGCCGCGTCACAGCCGGGCGTCAGGCTCACACCGACAGCGGGGTGTGGCAAGGGGTGGGGATGGGGGAGCATGAGCACAGGTTCACACCGGTACCGGGGCATGGCGGCGGAGGGGGGGGGGGGGGGCAGGAGCACAGGCTCACACAGGCACCCGGACATAGCGGAGGGGGAGGAGGACAGACTACGGAGAGCACCACAGACGGACGGGGGGGGGGGAGGGGGGTACGACTGCCGCCACTAAACAAAAACTCCCACGTCCATTCATTTGAGCGACGCAGGGCTGAAAGTGCCTGGCCGACGTATCTCCGACGGCATGCACTGCATCCTCCTCATCTAGTTCAGCAAACTATCAGGTATCTACAAAAAGCATCTCAAATAATTCGATTCACTTTTGATGAGATATACTTGGCTTTATCTGCATGAGATGACATGCAACGGAGCGTCAACATCAAAATATCAACTGAAAAAGATTGTTCGGCACGATGTCAAACCAATACAGCACGCTTAATGGCGGGAATCAGCCTATTAGAACAATGTTTTTACTTCGAAACGTTTCATCACAACGCCGCAGAATTAAATATGCATCCATTTGACAAGAACTACGTGTTGGAATACCGCATCAACGGAGCCAGGCATAGCCCTAAAGGCAGGAGCCATTTCACGTGAACAGCAATGATGCTGCAGCCCGACCTGTTCTGACCTACTCGATGATAATGATTTGGGGTTAAGAGCGTGCCCATTACAATGGTCATATGGCGCCCATTAACCTACTAGAAAGTGGCGCATGCCACCGAATATAGAGATAAGAACGTCAGAATAAGAACCACACGTTGCAGAAAACCACAGAATGTCTGAAGCCCCTCTCATGCTGCAAGCAATATTGATGCAATACAAATGTTAGTTCCCGGCCGAAACATTGAAGCACCTGGATGAGCTAAATCATTTGGACACCGAGCACAACCCACAAGGCTTCAGAGAGCCCGGCGACATCGTGACCTCCCGAAGGGCTGTCACCGGCTGTCCGGAGGGCCTCAGCCCGGTGACCATTTCATGCATTCCCCTCCACTGTCCCATCACCACCCTGGGAGCACCTCCCACCCGGGGAAGGGAGACGCCGGACGGACGGGAGTGGGCCGCCCACCTGGAAGGAGCACATGAGCGTCTCGTCCACAGACATCATGCCGCCGGCGTTGTCGAACTCGCCGCAGTAGTTGGGCGCCGAGAACAGCGTCACCAGCTGCCGCTTCGCGAAGAACTCGTAGCCGTCCTCCACCACCTGCGGGAGCGGACGCGGCATGGCTGAGGCGGCTGCTCACAGGCGCCTGACCGCCGGCAGGCGCGCCGTGCCGTGTCGTGACGCACGGCACGGTGCGGTGCGGCACGGCTCACCAGCGCCGGACGACGGGACCAGACGGGCACAGTAGCTCAGAGGACAGAAGCATCAGCGCACACCGATGTCAGACGTCACCAGTGGCGCCAGAGCAGAGTCACGTCACAACACGGTCGCGTCAGAACAGAAACACGGATGGTAGTGATGTCAGAGCACGGCAATATCAGAGGGCGGTGAGTACCAGAGGACAGAAATACATCATGAATGTGGAGGGATGCAGAGTAAAGGTGCATTCTAGAGCACCTTTCATGGTGCTCCAGAGAATAAAATGAATATTATATGCCCACATACATATATATATAATATATATATATATATATATATATATATATATATATATATCCGAGCACCGGCATACCCCTTCGCCATATTGGACCTCTGATACACAAAACCCCACAGCAACAGGTCTTCTAGATGATCACGCCGTTGACGGGGTCACAGGGGCATTGGTTATACACGAAGGTGACGTGGACGACTGTCCCTCCCCCCCCCCCCCCCTCACAAGATAGCATTCGCACAGCTTCGCACATTGGGTGGAACATGACGATGAGCATCTGGAAAGTCCAATATACGCGGCACGTATAGCTAGCCCTATTCGCATGAACATCGTCGCTTGCAATCATGACCACGTTTATACCCACACGGCGTTTGCGTCCATGACGCACGCCCATACACGTCACAACAGCGTAGATACCACAGGCACTACACAGTAGCCCTTATCATGTGCCTGCCAATGTCGCAGCAGGTAAACTACGCATTATCGGTTACTAGGCCTGATAGGCAGACACCTGCCGTTTCAGACCGTGAGGCAGCGCTCCATCCCACCCTGTAACCGCGCCACGGAGGCCGACCGGCCGCGCGGCCCCGACTCAGACTGACCTGGTGGGCGCGGCATATCAGGTCCAGGTCGTGTCGGTTCAGGAACTTTGAGACGACGTCGGCGCCGAACGTGAAGGACACGCCCCGGTCGTTCTCGCCCCAGCCTTGTACGTCCTTATCCGGGTCCGACCAGAGCAGGTCACACAGCAGACCTGGCGGGGGAAGACGTGTCAGCCAGTCGGGCACTGCGTGGACTCTGAACCGCGACCGACACGCCTCTAACCTGTGTCGGCACGCCTCTGACCTGTCTCGACCCATCTCCGACCTGTGTCGGCACGCCTCTGACCTGTGTCGGCACGCCTCTGACCTGTGTCGGCACGCCTCTGGCCTGCGTCGGCACGCTTCTGACCTGTGTCGGCACGCCTCTAATCTGTCAGGGGGCACGCCTCTGACCTGTGTCGGCACGCCTCTAATCTGTCAGGGGGCACGCCTCTGACCTGTGTCGGCACGCCTCTGACCTGTGTCGGCACGCCTCTAATCTGTCAGGGGGCACGCCTCTGACCTGTGTCGGCACGCCTCTGGCCTGTGTCGGCACGCCCCTGACCTGTGTCGGGGGCACGCCCCTGGTCTGCGTCGGCACGCCTCTGGCCTGCGTCGGCACGCTTCTGACCCGCGTCGGCACGCCTCTGACCTGTCCCAGGCACGCCTCTGACCTGTGTCGGGCACATCGGTGGGCCGCATGATGCGCCGGATCTGCTCCATGTTGTGTAGGTCGGGCGACAGGCCGCCGTGACAGCAGAAGATCTTCTCGTCAATGATGGCCGCGATCGGCAGACAATTAAAACAGTCGGTGAACGTCTTCCATAGCTTAATGTTGAAACGCCGCTTGCCTGCAATATACAACCGTCGTGCTAAAAAGTAGCATTAAGGTCACCCCACCTCTGAGGCGATCCTCCGAATGGACACGCCCGGGCAGGGTACTTGCTAACGGCGATAACGCCCGCTATCATCTACGTGTGTGACCGCTCCTTAAACCAAGATAACCGCGCTGAGACCAGTGAAGGACGATTCCGCACACTCGAAATCGCAACATGCCAAGTCTCGCCAGCAATCGAATCAATTTCGATCCGGACTGATCAAAATACCTGGTGGGCACGTCTGGGCTGGGTCACTCACGCTGAATCAAGAGCTATCGCAACCACAACAGATTGCAAACCAGGACCAAACACACCTATCACGTGTTCTTTGCCTTGCCAGCCCTCGTCATGCATGCCATACCCATAATTCCTGCCATAAATGTGATGGTCGCGTAACCGGCCAACTCACATTCGTCGTAGAAGCCGTAGATGCGGTTGATGCTGGCGCACTCGTGGTTGCCGCGCAGCAGGAAAAAGTTCTCCGGGTACTTGATCTTGTAGGCGAGCAGCAGGCAGATGGTCTCGAGCGACTGCTTGCCCCGGTCCACGTAGTCGCCGAGGAACAGGTAGTTGGCCTCGGGTGGGAAGCCGCCGTACTCGAACAGCCGCAGCAGGTCCGTGTACTGGCCGTGGATGTCACCTGGGACAGGCGCGGTCAGTCAGACCTGCGTACTGGCCGCAGGCGCCGCCTGAGGCGGGACGGGGCCGAGGCAGGGCAGTACACTGGCCGTCGCTGCCGCCTGGGCACGGGCCGGTCCTGGTCGCGGCCGCGTGTCAGTCAGGGGCTCGCTGGTGAGGCTTTAGGTCCAACGGCCGCACAAGCCAGGCAACTGAGCAGTGCCTGGCATGTACTGGAAGTGAGAGCAGGGAATAGAGGTGATATTCTGGAATGGTCAAGTATGACCCTACCCTCAGTTACTGACAATCAAATCATTACAGCCCACAAGTAGCAAGTCACCAGTCCAAGAGCCAGATGTCTGACAAAGGTTACTTTCTCTTTTTCACGCGTTTCCGACGCGCGCCGTCGCGCGAACTCATGGAACGTCGGCGACAGCGCCAGTGACCCGGCACTTACCGCAGATTTTGAGCGGCGCCTCCAGCTCCAGCAGAATGGGCTGCTGCAGGAAGATCTCTCTGGACTTGAGGCAGAGGCTGCGCACCTCCATCTCCGACATCTGCACAGACTTCCCAGGTCGACATCCTCGCACTGCGGCACAAGGCGTCACGTCACCACAAATGGAAGAAAAGGCCCTGCTCTCTGGATATGCAAACACGTTGAATGTCAGTCATGCCTAGTGTCAAGATTAAGGTGCATTTTATCTGACAAGCCAGTGCGCTATGATCCTAGTGGTGCAGTAAAAGTAATGTAAATAGGGACTTTATACCTGTTGATAAATAATGGCAGTTGTTGATGACAATGATTGGAGTTTGAGGGCACTCCCAATACCAAGGTCATTTTGTGCCCATGAAGAAAATCTGTGGTCAATCTTCAGCCTTTAAACATTTTTAAGCACATGTTTGTGAATATGCCCATGAATATGCTGTTCAGCTGAACTGTATGCTAAAAAAATACTTATCTGGTAATACATTACTGAGACATTCCCACACTCTGAGATCAATAATCAAGATCATTTGAATGTCATCAAGATAATGAGGTCATCATCAAGATCATAAGCCTCTTGCACTTTTCCAATGTATCACAATATATCACTATTTGTGTTCCTGGCAGGACAGGGACCAGTCTCATGCTACATGGGACAGGGCCCAGTCTCACGCTACAATGTCGCAACATGCATATTATTTTAATCTAAGCCATGTCACACTTACCACAGGCCAGAGCATAAATAGAAGCAAGGTCCTTACTAAACATGGCTGGCTCCACAGACACTAGATACTGTCAATGTGATGCATACTACAGCATAATTGTCCCAGCCTGGCTGCAACAATTCTCAGTGTGTATGTTGACAGCATGGATGGTTGACAACATGCTGGTCCTACCAATGACACAGTAATCCATCAAAAGTTATATGAAATACCTACTTGCCAGGTAACATGAATTACTTTCTTCAGGTAGGTAAGCCAGTGGTGACTGTTCATTACCTCTCCATTGTCTAATTTTATCTCATTTCTAGCCTGCACTACAAAAATAAATAACCATAGCTGGCTTCCCATCCAGCATTTGGCTGGCTTAGCCACTGGCTATGACTGATATGAATACAATACAATACTAGTCAAGAGAACTCATCTACCACATCCAACAATTCTCCCTCTGAGTTGACGAATGGTGCTGCACAAAACAATTTGCTATGGACAAAGATGAGAGCTTTAAAGATGCTGCCCCTTTTTCCATTACAGCTGATGTCACCCAAACCAAACAGTGTAAGACCATCTGTCTCTGGGGCCTCCAATGGAGATACATCACCACCAATGCTGCTCTCACCACCAGCTTGTCAACCATCTGGTAATGCAGTAGGCTTGGCTTCAGTGCATTCATAGAGTGGCCAGCAAACACTGGTTTACACAGCCATGCAGGTACTGTTCCCTGACACCCCCAGGAAAGACCTGTGATTGCACCAGAACCTGCGCCCTACTGAGAGCTTATCACACAAGCCTGTGGTTGGAGCACTGTTGCCCACTGTGCATCTCCCATGGCCAATCTGAGGCCCTTAGACATTTGAAGACCCTCATTCCATCTGATTTCAGGTGGTGTCAGTGATGGTGAGAGGGCAGCTTTGGACTGGCTTCAACACTGCTGTCTATGGCAGTAGTGAATGATTTAGAGGATGCTGTCATTTACCAACTGGGACACAACATTGCAAGATCTGGTAGATGAGTCCTCATTGTTGGTATTTAGGCTCCTTCAGATCAATGCTAGCTGGTCGCTAAGCAATGTGGTTGATCAATGGGAAGCCAACACCAGCCTAAATTGAAGTGATTTTGAGATGTATACAAAAGTTTATTATTACACTGAAGAGATGGGAATGTCAATGATTGAGATCTAAGCAGGCAGCATAGATGGTGAAAAAATCAGCTGCTGTGGTTTCTGGAAGAGGTCAAACCACACTGGTAGAAAATCAGCACTTTTAATAACAATGTACTTGGCATACTTAATGTTTAATGGCATACAACATGTTCATTATAATTTACTGATGAAGTAAAAACAAAACATAAAGATGTGTTACACACCTGTAACTTCATTTGACATGGTTAAACATGCTCTTTTCTTTTGACTAAGATTGGAGGAGAGATCAAATGTGCTTGCATACCCTTTGTACACATACCACTGAGCCACATTTTTTAAGGGGTTTGTTCGATACCCATCTTGATAAAGTAAGAATGCTTTCATTTTAAGTACTGCTGGCTCACCCCCCACACAAAAATGGCATCCCCTTATGAGTGCCACATCTGTTGTATTTCTACATGTTGTTTTCTATTGCTATATTTTGTTATTCAATATTTTGATTAAGAAATGTATGATCAGCAAGACAAGAGATAGGTAACAGTTTTGCTTTGAGTATGTAAGTCAATGTAACTATGCATTTTCTATGATGCATTGCCCACTACAGGCAAAAAAGCCTGCATAATGTGATGGTTAAATAGCTGGTGCAATTACCAAAAATGACAATGTTGTGTCAAAACTGACCAAAATTTGGACTACATTGCTTTCCATTCCCAAGTATCCAGTGTCATCTTCTTGCCCCAGGACCATGGGGAAGGGATATGACAACCTTGGCCTTAAACCCTCGGTGACGTCCCTGTGTATGACCTGAGGGCACACCACTGATATTTTTTATTGTCTGATGATGATTGGAGTTTAGGGTGCCCCAAATTCAGAGGATGTTTTGCACACATAACTCTCCATCTACTCTCTGTTGCTGTTTGAGGGGGCAGGGGGCACAGCCTGTAGGCTGTTGTGACATGCGAGGTCCTTGGAATACAGGAAACTGCTTGTCACCTAATGTGGGTTCAGGGCGGTGTGTGAAGAATCCCAAAATAGTAGATCCAAAAATTTCAAATTTACACACCTAACTGAATGTTCTAACAGTAAACACCCCAAAAGCATTCCGCGACGCAAAGTAGGCGGAAGCAGCGCACAATCCAAATCGCGCGTCTGACTCTTCACAAAACAGAAATATTTGACGAGTCATCGGGGAAATACAAGAGTAATATATGGATATCATCTCACCTTCCAAAAGCCGAGATATAAGATTATCAACGTTTAGTTCACCGTCAGCCATATTTGCTTGTGACTCAACCACCGCCGCAATCGCGTCGAGTTAGTAATTGCCAGATTTTGAATTTGCCAGGGTTCAGTGAAAAGAGTTTCTGAAGATATCCAGTAGAAGTCTTCAGCTATTCTTCAGAATACCTCTACTTCTGAGGAATTTCACTCAGATGGGTCTCTAGTATGGCTGAGTAGGTTTTTCAAATTGCTTTCACTTTTACATTTGCTATTTACATGCCCTCGTCCTACACATAAAAATGCCAGAAACACATGTTATTTCGATTTATAATTATCAACAGTAGCAGCTCTGAACATGCAAAATACGGACCATCAACACGACTGTCCAGCGCATGCGAAACTAGCCTGTAGAGCCCACAGCATAAGGTCGGTTATCGCGCACGCCAACGACATGATGCCCGAGCCACCAGTCGGGAGCTTCGCTGCGCTGAAAAACAGGCAAGGCTATCGAGAGCTCTCAATGCCTATCGAGGGGTCGATCTTGCCTCTGCAGAGAGCCGCATTTTACGAGAACCTCAGTGGGTTTTTTTCTTGTCTCGTGTCGTTCTTTTTGTTTGCTAGGTTCTCAGCGTCGGCACAAATCATCTCACATGGGAATGCTTAAATATCTCCGTGACCAGCTAATTGGAACTTGGAGACAATTGAACATTCTCGAGGGAGGAACTGTACACTGATGCCGAGAACCTTGCAAAAAAAGTTCCCAGATCAAACAGACACCTTCACAGTATCCGAGCACTTTCAAGGGTTCACCCTTTTTCAGCCATCATGGCGATAACCTTGCAATACACGGCCAGGCAATATATTTCTGCATCTCCATCGAAACCCACCAGAGACAAAAACAAAAGCATTCAGATCAGCGTAACAGCACAAACGCGTGTAGCCATAACGTAGCCCAACAGCATGGCGCATCCGCATGAAAACAACAGGACGACGTATCTCAGTAGATTTCCTCATTCCACAGCAAAACGACGCGTCTCCATCGACATACGCCGGAGACGCGTCACAACACAATGTCGTGTCTTCGGAACACAGCACAGCAGAACGACGCAACGCACAGCTGGATGATCCATTCCATATCAGACCAATGCATTCTACAACAGAGTAACGCTTTGCATGATAGAGCCACGCATCTACATTGACATACCCTGACATACCAAAACTTCCAAATCAGCACTGCAAACAAAATTGTGTACTTATAACACAGCGCAACAGAACAACGCGTCTTAATCAAAACGATAGACGATATTCCACAGCAAAGCGACACATCGCACAGCAGTACGACGCATCTCTCGATGTACTCGTGAGGTCAGGTTTCCAAATCAGCTACAACACAAACTCGCGTCAACTATCAACGACGCTTCAGCGCCGCACTCACTGGACGTGCGTGTCATCGCTTCCGATCGGCAAGCTTCTTTGTGCCCCCCCCCCCTCCCCCTCCTTAATGTTCCGTCTTCTGGTCAGAGCCCAGTGCGACCTGGGAACAACACCGCAATTGCGCACCTGCAGCATGACATGTTGCAGGTAGGCGGGCGCGGGTGGCGCTCGACCAGGCCCAGTGGTTGAGCGAAGAATGTGTATGACACCACCTGCAGCAGAACGACCGCCACTATCTTCTACGCCTCCACCACCGTCATCTCCTCTGCCTCCACGGCAAGGCGGCCTCCAGCCAGGCCACTAGCTTAGACTGCCGGTTGTCGACCTCGACAGCTTGGGACTAGGGCAGGTAACACCGATACCTGGGGCATCACTAGGGCATCACCGATGTGTCCAGAGCAGCCGCATCTAAGGAAAAGCCCAACAGCAAGCCGATAAAAGCAGGATGGTAGTAACATTTGATCACCCATTCCCAGCTTAGACATGAGCGGTTACAAGGGTGACATCCAGGATTGAACACTCGCCGTGGGTGTCGTGCGACGGCGGTGCCAGAGGGACAAGGTGGTAGCCAGGGGCAAGGGATATATCACAATATGTGGTATATACGTCACCACCGCTACCAGGGGAGGGGAGACGACGACAAGCAGTGGGTGTCAGGAGAACCCTGCTCCCCCCCCCCCCCCCCCCGGCAGGCACACCAGCTCCATGCATTAATCCATAGTAACCAGATGAGCCACGATTCACAATCCAGTGAGCCAGCGAGAGCCAGTTAGAAGAGCAAGCAGGGAATACACGATGAATATTTTTGCTGCCATAGAAATAAATATCTACCTCATTCTAGAAATGGGTAAATCACTCATTCACATCAGTACAGCACAACATGAATCAGCCTCGGAAAAAACGGCCGAAATTTCCTGGTCAGGACCTGAAAGACTTCCGGCCCAGCCCGGTGTCCCCAGCAGCTGCCATTCTGGCGAAACGGGGACCGCGCCCTCTGGTCGACCCGGAGGCCGTCAGAGGAATACATCATGCACTGCACGCGTCCCCTACCTGGTGCGACAGGTCTTCCGACCGGGGCACTTGACACTGGATCGACGCAGCGGCCCTCACTGATGCAGACAACCCATTACTGGCGAAGAAAGTCCAATAATTGACGCTGCGACACCGATTCGGCTTATCGGCTCGTGGTTGAAACAGTGCAGGGGACCCTCGCTCGGTACTGTGGCCTCTGACACAGGACATTTCCATTATATCAGTGTGAAAGTGAAACTTTGCATAGTCATTTCACATTTGACTTCATTGTGAAACGGCCCCGAACCAACGCCAGAGGCCTTTTGACATTTGGGGTCCCGTCGCCGTCCCTGCTCAGGAAATGTGCCCCTGGTCGACTTTGGGCCCGTTGTCGACACAGGGTCCTCTGTTAGGCGCTGTGGTCCCCTGACCTGCATAGGTGGCCCTTCACCGTTTCAGGGGACTGACCAATGCAAGAGGCCCTCTGATTGACATTTGCAGGCCTATCTTTGCCCCTGCTTGGGACATGGCCTCTTGGGGCCTAGAACGGCATGGAATCAACTGCTAGTGGTCCCAGTTAGCTGATATGAGACCCCCACTGCCTCGGGGGCCCGCGTGCGGTGCAGCAGATTCTCTGAACTGATATTTCAGGGTCAGGGCTGGGCTACCTTGGATATGACCTCTGGCCTGCCCATTTGACCCTCCGATCGAGCCCTTCGTCGTGGACCCCGTAGGCGTTAGTATATTATTTCCCCTCAAAAATAAAGACTTGGAACCTTTTGTGGTGCTCTGGAATTTGTCGTCACTTGAAAAGAAAGTTTTGCTGCCCTTTAAGGTGCCCTCTGGAATCGGGTGCCTCTTGCAACTCAAGATCACCATACCCCAAAAGGAAAGCTTTTGAGGCCCTGCACCGAGGGAGCTAAAAATTGTGTTGCCCCTATATTTGGTGTCACCTGGAATCAGGCCTCTGCGACCCTTTGAATGTCCCGCTTCAATTCGATACTTTTAGAGAACAAATACCACGGTACCTTGAATTCAATGTTTTGGTGCTTTTTCGCCGAATGGACGTCCAAGGATTTAGTCAATGGAAAGACACGGGCATAATGGTGTCCCTTGGAGCTTGTTACCTCTTGAAAATGAAGTCCTTGACGCTCGTTTTGGCGCTGCCTGGAATAAGACGACCGTGGATAATAAAATTGAGGATGCCCTGAAACGGAGGATTTAGGGTCCCTCCAGCAACCGGACAAACCCAGCATTTTGTCAGGTTGAACGGTAAAGCAATAACGGCCCCCTGGATTTCAGTCTCCTTAAAAATGAAGGACTTTGTGCTCCTCAGATAGTCCCCTTCAATTTGGTGTCTCATGAAAATAGACGTCGTGGCACCCAAAAATATTTCATTTAGAAATCCAAGGGAAAGAAAGCTTTGGTACCCCCTCTTCCAAGCGGCCGATCCGGAAATTCGTCTCGGTGGAGAACGGAACAATATTGTGCCGCTGGAATCTGGTGCCTCTCGATAAGAAAAGTTTGGGACCTTGGTGGTGTCATCTGGAAAGGAATACACTCGAAAGAATGTGATCGTGCCCCGAAATAAAGGTGTTTGTGTCTGGTCAACCTGTGATCTTAGTGTTTAAACTCCTCCGCCTCAAGGCAGCGAGACCTCGTTGGGCTTTGATGGGGCAAGGCATGCCTCATGCCCCTGCCATGCAGATAACCATATCACCGTCTTTGTGTAAGGCATTTAATGACGTAAAATGAATATTGGTACGGGGAGATAACAAAATTGAACTGACCGAGAAAACAATAAATTATTCACCGCTCAGTTGGTGGTCCCCGTCGCAGTACTCCTCTAGTTTTGGCGAGAGCCCCAGCGCTGCTCCGTGTCCGCTGTCGCTGACCTTCGAGCCGTAAACCCTGCAGAAATATTGAGCTCGCAATGAAAAGCGTAAGCTTGCAAAACCATAGTCAAGAAGCTAGTTCCAACAGGAATCGCAGAAGGAGTTTTCGGACACAGTAAGATCGAACACAGGATTTGACAGCCTGTCTGTAAGACAGCGTGTTGGCAAAGCACAAAACTCTTAGCTCGCAGCCTTATGTAAATGACTTCTATTCACGTTTGGCCTGAACCTGTTTGATGTAATGTTAAGTATTGTAAGTTTATGATGAAAAATGTACACGAAGTACAAAACATGAGCCATGTCATAAGTTTAACATCTTCCTGATTCTTCCAAACAGAGACACAGCCGGGGGGCGGGCCTCTGTCTCAGGCCCAGATTTTTCAATTTCTACTTCAAATGACAGAAGGCTGCCGAAAAAAGTGAGAAAAATCGGCGGGATACGTACTCATTGATCCCCGGGCTCCTGACAAAATCAAGGCGGCGAATTTGCTCCCAAGCATAGCAATATAGGTGACTGAGCGTAACTTGGTTCACCTGTTAAATTGTGGAGACCGACCCACCACCCCTCAGATCCACCCATGCCCCGGGCAAAACGGATGCCTTCCTCAATTGGGTCACAATCAGCGCATCTCCGGGCGTCCCCTCGTCCGGTTTGACAATTCTTGCAAACTGGGTCAACCATATCACATGCCCTCCATCCGATTTTTGAGCGACGCTCCGGCCATCAGCCAACCAGTACAGTGCGTCACATTCGCAAAACTTAAGTAAAAGTGCACAGCATACCTTAAGCACGGGAAATGTTGACTTACCATTAAGTGTCTCCTGCACCTCCACCTACCGAAGCTAGCGGCAGCAAATGGTACATGGTGACGGAAATGCAGGGTGTTCGAGAATGTTCAAGCGCGATAAGAAACCTAATCACCAAAGCTTAATTCACGCTGCTTTTCTGGAACAAAACTGCTTCAACGTGTAGTGCTCGACTTTAATAACGTTGTTGTGTGATAACTGCAAAGTGCATGAATACCGTACTGTTCTTATCATCAGTCTATCGCCAGAAACACATTGATGTTGTAGTCTGATTCAGGAGCACCGTGTAACGCTTAGCATTGCTTAGTAAAAACGCCGCAATATTAGCTTCATGTCGAAAACTACTTTTCCTAAAACTCCCAAAACGTCACATGAACTTCAACAAGACTAAACTGAGAGCTGCATGTGATTTAGCTCATGTTTAGGCGAAATAAACTCACTGCGACTCGATTACGGTATCACCTTTCGATCACAAACGTGTTAACTGTATATATTTTTGTGTAGATGTCGCTGGCGGCGGTACGCTGAGAAATTCGTGTAAATCCTGAATAGTGTCGAAAGTATTCACTGCGGCACGCCGAGAAGTTTGTAAAATTAGCGGAGAGTCCACATGGCTTGCCGAAGTGACAAACCGGTCTCAGTTGAGACCATGTAGCGAGAGGTCTCATCGTGCAGACCGTGCAGCATACTTTCATCAGGACTTGCGGTGTAAGATCCCAAAAACAGTTTTCTGTGTCGTTGCGGACTGGTTGCGACTTTCGGATGGCTAGTGAAAATGAACTTATGAGCAGAGCCGTCACTTTATATACTTTCGGGGTAGCCTGAGCCCCCTCCCCCTCGAATGCTGACTTGAGTCCCTCCCATGCTTCTTTAAGCGCCCTCAATACACATGAGCAAAGGGGGGAATGCTGGGTGAAATAAATTAAAACAATTAGCTTACCTGTTGGTGTCTTAGGTGGTAGGTACCTACTTATATCAGTATCAGTACCATGCCAATTTTGGACCAAATAATATATTGTAGGCACATTATGCTTTTATCATGCTGAATGCTTCATATGTGACGCCGTCTACAAATGTTTGACAAGTGACAAGTAAAAAGAATTATAACGCCTGGATTAGATAAAGAACAAAGGCTGCAACATGCGACAGTTTTTTAAAGCATAGGGTGACCCAGATAAAAGTTAACGCATGTTTTCCCCAGCAATCGCAAGTGTATTTGCTGCAAAATCGTGGCTTTGGTAGACAGCGACAGCGGTAGGCATCAGTGATCGTTTACTAAGATTGACTAATATTTTTTGTTTTGCTGTGAATTACAACCATTTCTAAGTTTTCAAAAGACCGCACGTCACATGAGCTTGAAGTGAGAAGTCATTTCGCAGGAAAATAATTTTTGAATCAACGATATATCTAAGAAGTTTTTTAATTCCAACATTGAGAACGACACTTTTCGTGTGGTCTAATTCCGGGGAGTTTTCAGATTTTGGGGGTAGCATAGGCTCAACATGTCGTCTGGGCACCGCCTCAACCAAGTTTCGAAAGTGAAATATTTTGTAATGAGACGTGATGATGACGTAATAAGATGGATCGCACACATTCTTCGTGCGTCGTTTAGGGTCGTGAGATGATACACAGCACAGCTATGAACAAGGATTCGCTGAAAGAGATGGCGAATGTCACAACTTCAGTGAATGGTAGTTTATTTTCAGAAACAAAACCCCACGCAACTGGGAATGAGGGGCGCATGGAGGGAAGCGGGACATATGGGCACGTGTCTCCTCCCACGGATGACTATTTATATTGTTCTGAGTGGGCCACTGTCGCCCCCTGCCCCCGCCTCCCAATGTCCAATTTGCTCTCCCCCAACTGTCAGTTTGCCCATCAACCTTTTGGAGCCAAAATACAAGAAGGATATTACAAATGGAAGGTCAAAATAATATCACTTTTAAGGAAGATTTCTGCTCATTGTTTCATAGCAAAAGTGATCAAAGAATAAAAGACCTGCGAGGCTATGTTCTATTCAGCGCAGATGACTGAGCTTCTCTCATTTTAACGTACCGCATTCGTGTCGTGTTTACTTAAGGATTTTGGTTTTCCTGCGCTCTGCATGCATTTTATTACACAATTAATAGGTCGCGTTGACGCTGGTCAAATTTGTGCTGCTGTTAGGGTATTTTGGCATTATTCAGCGCGATAATTCAAGGCCTACAGACTGCAGCAAGTTGTGTTATTTTGCCACGACGTTTTATCGATAGATAAAAACGAACCGGTTGAAAAAAACAAAAAGGTACACAAGTTACTCTGACGTCATTCGAATGTTTCATGACGCAATCAAATAATGACGTTTCGAGGAGCGTGTGTACTGAATAGTGAAAACTTGTGTTCTAGAGCAGTATTTTGAGCTCCAAAACACACGAATAATTACAAGTGAGCTGACTTCGTCACACATGATGCTTGCCTGAATATCTTCAGATGTGGAACATTCCTTTAAGCTGAGTCCTATAAAGTCAAAATCCGAGTTCGGGTCCGGCCAGACTCAAACCCATCTTTGCTATTTGGCATCGCGGAAGTTCTGTGCAACTACACTGTGTGCCTCGCACGATTCGGTGCGAAACACCATGGGCACCATCATCATGACAACGGATGCAAACGGTGTGCTGTAAGGCGGCAGCAGCCTGCTGAGCAGCTTTGCACTTCGCGTCCAGAACCGGAGCGGGCACTATCGTTGCAGACCGATCAATTATGAGGACCCAGCGTCTGATAGATGTGTTTTTGCTGATATTCGGGATTTCAATCGCGCCCAGCGCGAACGCAGCTTTGTTCAGCTGGATCAACGGCACGTTCATCGACGAGCCGCTTGCGACCATCGAGGTTGCCTCTATGGTCCTCTGTTCGCTCATTTGTGAGAGAACGGGTTCGGCTCTCTGTGCTGGAATCAGGTACCACGACAACGGCACGTGTCAGCTGTTCCGTGATCATATGTACTGCAAGAGCCGACCACTGCAGCGAGTCAACCTTGAAGAGCCCGGAAAGAGCTGGGTCCTGTCTTCATGCCCCGGTAAGCCATTCTATGCTTGCTGGCTCTGTGATGTGAGTGAATTTAATGTGAGTGCCATACTAATGACAATAAAGCAATAGATATAAAATGATAATAATACTAATAATAATGATAGTAATAGTAACAATAATGTGAGTACACGAAGGACCCTCACGCCGGCGACGTGCACTGTATCTCTGTCGACGGACCAACCAATAAACAGCTGCGTCTCTCATATTGTGCGGCAATTCGTGGACTAGCTATGCCACTTTCTTCCGTCAGAAGACCCTGTCTGAACTGCTTCAACCTTAGGCAGCTTTGATTGGCCGCTGTCCATGGTTTTCAATATGAATTTATTCGAAATAATGTAAGTTGCTCAGTGCATTAACAAGAAACATTCACATACATAAGACATTAGTGTAAGCCTTATTCCTTGGAGAAAAAAAACAGGGGAATGAAGATATAGTTGAGTTAATATTTCGGCAATAAGGCTAATACCACTGTCTTATCTATGTGAGTTTAGTCACAACAAAATGGATTTGGGACCCTTTCTATGCAACCTAAAATAAGATACATATCGTGACAAATAATGCATAGCGCTAGTCAAAATTCGCCCGTGCCTGTTGCTGGTTTCAAAATAACGTTCCTTCTCTCGCATCATGTCGCGTTCACAAATTCTGAAAAGGCCATGCCGTGCCACAAAGTGAAAAATGAAAAAGTTAAAAATGTGAGGAGTGGTGATGATTTATTTATTCATTCAGTATGCGCTCCTCCATAACATAAGTTAGTGTACGGGTGGTTACACAACTGGCAGGAAGGCTTGAATTTGACTGATTCAAAAACAGGATGTATGAATGCTACATTCATGGACCGAAGACATTCTAAATGGTTTGGCTCGTGCAGTTAATTAGGTTAACCGCGCACACAGCCAAGCCCAGGCCAACATCCACACATACACATGTATGCATGTTTGTGTGCACAGATGCATATATATGCACATGCAAATATATATATATATATATATATATATATATATATATATATATATATATAACGAAAAAATTAAGTACTCTAAGGTTTTCGTGTCACAGGAGTAAACAATGAGAGTTTCAACTGAGCTACAGCTGCATATGATTGATATATTGTCCTAGTGCCCTACTGAGCCGAACAACCTTGGATTGCTAGGGAAGGAGTTGAAACACGTCGAAATGAAGGACATCAGACATCAAATCGTAGAGTTATTTACTGGCTCAATGCAAACTCAACTGATTTTAAATGCGAGGAGCGGATTTAAAGAAAGATTTAACAGATTTGAGATTTTCTTTAGCCTTTGTTCCCTGTAGCACCATGCATATGGCATGCGTAATGTTTAAACCACGCAAAATGCTCATGCTGTGTAGTCCGTCAAAACTCCCAACGTTACTACCTGTCACCTTTGCCATGCTGATGCTGTGTAGTCCGTCAGAACTCCGAACGCCACTACCTGTCACCGTTGCCATGCTGATGCTGCGTAATCCGTCAGAACTCCCTACGTTACCATCGGTTACCGCTGCCATGCTGATACTGTGTAATCCGTCAGAACTCCCCACTTGACCATCGGTCACCGTTGCCATGCTGATGTTGTGTAATCCGTCAGAACTCCCCACTTGACCATCGGTCACCGTTGCCATGCTGATGCTGTGTAATCCGTCAGAACTCCCCACTTGACCATCGGTCACCGTTGCCATGCTGATGCTGTGTAATCCGTCAGAACTCCCCACTTGACCATCGGTCACCGTTGCCATGCTGATGCTGTGTAATCCGTCAGAACTCCCCACTTGACCATCGGTCACCGTTGCCATGCTGATGCTGTGTAATCCGTCAGAACTCCCCACGTTACCACCGGTCACCGTTGCCATGCTGATGCTGTGTAATCAGTCAGAACTCAACACGTTACCACCAGTCACCGTTGTCATGCTCATGCTGTGTAACACATCAGAACTCCCCACGTTACCACCGGTCCCCGTTGTCATGTTCGTGCTGTCTAACCCATCAGAACTCCCCACGTCATCACCAGTCAACGTTGCCAGGATCGATCTGAGCACATCACACCTAGATTAGAAGCGCCAGGTAGCATTAGGAATAAGTTTGTGAACTAAAATTGAACGATGGAAGTGGTGTGCACCGGCTGACACGATGGTCGGAGATGCTGTTAAGTCCAAAAAGCTTGTAAATCACAGAGAACAGACGGACAGCGAGCGAGTTTGCCGTCGGCGGTTCGTGCCAGGTCAGATCGCGTGTCATGGTTAAGCAGTCATGAGCGGCGGACAAGTCGTTAAAACTGTCTGGTAAGTCGCCAGGCTCGGACTCTGCCGTTTAAAATAGATCAGGCAAGTTGGTTAGGCGCGATGTCACCAGATTAACAGGGGCTGTTAAGTCCTAACGTACGTTTGAGTAACTACAATACCGACTTATTTTCGGAATTCTTTGACGTACTGGTTGACGTAGACAGGAAGTAATCATAAAGCAAGGTAAGGAATTAGGCATCGTACCACCACAATAACACCATCTGTTTGATCTCGCCGATGCGTTTGAACAAACACAAAACCATTTCTTAAGCAACTTTCGTACTCACAGTGCTGTGAGATAGAGAGCAGCAATATTTTCTTGAATTATGTCATTTTCATTCACTAACGCCTTATCACGTTTTTTAATGGATTCCAAAGGGAGCGCTCTTACGTTTAAAATGTCTTTCAAGTGATTTGCATGGAACATTCAGGCCAGAGTACACACTAAACGTACCTTATTTAGGGGTTCTAAAACTACCACCAAAGTAGCACTAGTTTAGTTCAAAGAACATTTTGGCGCCGGGCGTTTTGCCACACCAGGCCGGTGAGGGTTATTTTCTTTTACACATTTTTTCTACAGAAATTGTCTCTCCTCTCTCGGTATGTGTCGGTCTCTTTCGGGATCACCCAGCTATCTCAGGATCTTGATCTCTCTCATTCCACTCGCGAGATTCATTTGCCTGAGGGCACGTTGCGTATATCATTGCATGAATCTCTGGATATCGCATCCAATGACAGCGTAGCATCATCGTCACTTTCACACAAAAACAAAGGGCTCTTTGTCCCTGGTTCATCGTTACAGGTCACAGCAAAGCAACAAGCTAATACCCCGTGTGCGCTTATCCTCATCACACTCATCCCGTTGCATGTATAAACTTTAATGCGTTCCAGGGAGTATAACAGAGCTGTACGATCAAGCTGTTCATTTCTGAATTTTCTTCGGTGCGCATATCGCCTAACTAGTGCAATAACCAAACCACCGAATGATACAAAGTACGCACACACTAAAGAGCGTCCCAGCTCATCTCATTCCTTATTAGGCCGCGAACATTCCAATCCACACTCACGGGTGGGAGGTCGCTGGCTCAAGCCTGACCTCGGATGCACTCACGTGCAGTCGCCTGCCAGCCAGCCCGCTGGATCCAGTACCCGCCGACGCACCAGATCCTGTGCCGTTCCAGGCTCCTCCTCCGACCGGTGCAGCTGCCCGGCCGGGTTCACGCGGTGCGCCGGCCGCTGCCTGGTCCGACTGGACGCTGCACTCACCAACACGGAGGCGCAGAGCCGCTGCCAGCAGCGCGGCGCCCACCTGGCCGTCCCGCGCACCGAGGCCGAGAACCAGTGTGTCATCGAGGTCGCCTCGAGGAGGCTGGTGTGGCTGGGGGTGACCGACCTGGGCTCGGAGGGCGTGTTTTGGGGCGTTGACGGCTGCGGCACGGTCCCCTGGTGGGGGTTTATCTTTCCTGACAACTTTTGGGGTGTTGAGCATTGTGTAACACATATGCTGAGTAATTGGAACGACGTCGATTGTAGAAGGCTGTACCATCCCCTATGCCAGCTGGACTATTGCAAGGAGACCATGTGCCAATAGGAAACGGACAGGAACTGGTCCCTACGCTTGGGCGCGTGAGGCGTGTGGTCTGTCCGGCTCACGTAATGGCTCACTCACGGGACGTTTTAACTGTTTTTCGACGTCTGTTGTAATCTCTTGTTGGAGCAGTGGGTAAGAGGCCTTTTTGGACGTGCAATGAGTGAGTTGGTGCCAGGCTGCAGGATAATTGTGTCATCGCCGCTTAGAAAGCATCGAGACGTAAGCGAATAGCGCCTGTCGGGCTGGGAACACATACAACCAGTTCTTCACAATGCCACGGAAGACCTCCTTTCAGCTGGCTTAGGAGACCGTGGCGTTCTGATGTTTAGCGTTGGTTCATACATTTATCAACACCATTACCTGAGCATTGCCTGGCTTTGTGGCTAGCAAGGCCTTGCCATTTTGACGGACGAAATCGATGAAGTAACGACCAGCAGAAACGAAACAATGACCAGCGGTTCGTGCGCCGGATTGTCTGGGTCTGGTAAACAATGTCAGACAATCTGGTGAAAATGTCTCCAAGCTGCACACCAGCCAGGCAGTCCTTGCGCATCCCAGGGGCATTCTGCTCAGCGGCCATGTACGAAATCGGCGCAGCTGAATGGTGCACGTTTTAGGCGATTGTGATGAGGATGTTGAGTGATTGAAATACGATGCATGAATGTTGTGGAAATAAATTGGATTGAGTGACGAAGCAGTTTGCATGATTAAGATACTATGGTTTAGGCCATAGCATATTTCATTCGAGCGTGCAAGGCAACAATGATAACTGAATATGTCCGTAATGGAACCATTACGAACGAAAAGAGTGGAGTTGTAGTGTGAAGCAAGTAAATTCGACGCTGATATGCACGCATGCACAGCTGATATGCACAGCTGATACGCACAGCTGAATATGATATGATATGCACAGCTGAATATGAGCGTGCAAAAACGCGATGTACAAAAAGTTGTTCCGCTTCGGCGTCACGAGAAAAGTTGTTCATCGAACGAGAGAGATGGAATACACGAGATGGCGATTTTTCTTAAGGGGTTTTGCCGTAAATAAAAGCAACCTGGTGTTTCCATGAATCTCGACTTGAAATACAAGATAGTCTCACGTGCAGGCGGCACAGTAGGGAGAGGGGGAGGGGGAAGACAGTAGAGTGAGTAGCATCATGTCCAAGTAGAATCAAGGCGACTTATTCCAACTCTATGCGACGGTTGGTAGTCTCAAGTCACTCATCTGACGGAAGGCAGAGCTCTGCCTTTCAGTGTACTTCTGGGCTCATGGTGTACGCATGTTAGGGTGAGCGCGAAAAAAATGTATTTTGGCACGGCATTGGAGACTAAAGCGATCGGTGTGAGTGATAGTTTTTTGGGTCACGGGATGGCTGCACGAATCGAATGGTTTACCGAATGGTGGGGACGTGCCGCAAAACATTTGGCACCTGTTCGCTAAGGATTTCGGGGTGGAACAAACATGCCTCCAAGATGTCGGGCGGTACATGCTATGTCACCTGTGCATAGGGCATGTTGTATTAGTAATACAATGAACCGACAACATGCCATTCGCAATCTTGATAACAAGTCTACATTAAAAATACCTATGCAAATCCACGATGTTCACCCGAGCAGCCGATATCGAGGTGGCAATAGTCGTAAAACAAAAACTGACTGTTAAAAGCGCAAACATTTGTCATGTACCAATCACGGTGAATTACAAATTAGCATTGACGAGCGCATTTGGGCTACATATTGCATGGAATTCAGCCTGCTTGAGATGCAGTTTATTTTATGAAAAAAGCAAGTAAGCACAACTTTCACGCTATGTGATATAATTTTCCCCGGGGTGGGGTAGGTTGCCTCATTGGAAAGAGGTTCATTGAGAAGTCATTTGCCAAAGATGCAAACGTGCTCTCAAAACTTTACCGTTGTATGTGAATCTGGAGCTTGCAGCTGTCTGCAGATATAAGAATCGAAGCCCTATCCTCAGTAGTTCCAGAAGGAGAGAGCTCAGATTAAACACTGATGTAAGTCTCCCCACTCTCCCCTATATCCAATATCGCTGGGCTGCTGGATGTGTGGAGCCCGTATTTCATATGCATCACTGAACTCTGGGACACATTCTTCAATTCAAATTTTACCATTGCTCGTACTGTATCATGATGCTTAAAGCATGCATCACCACATTTGCTTATTTCCTTGTTAAATTGAGTGCCCCACCTTTAGGGTAATTTCAAAAACATACCTAGATGAAACCTCAGGGCTACCTAGTCAGCACTGCTAGGATCACTTAGTAGCACTGGGAATTGTCACTGTGGTATCATCAAGATATGATGAGATAAATTTGAAATATTTTAGGTTCAAGTTACGCTGTGAACGGTTTCTCCCAGCAGTGGCTCAAACCTAACATTCCATTTATTTCTTCCCTTGAGGCTCCAGCGCGTAGCCCTAGTCTGCGACAACTGACGACGGCAGCATCCAGGATCATAGTTTCTCAAAATGAGTTGGTAGGGGCTAAAAAATAAAAGCAGCAATAAATAGCACAACCTGCTCCCAAAATACGGCAACAAATGGACTACTCCTCGGATTTCGCCCATTTTTTTTCAGTCAGGAGCGGTTAGGAGCCCAAGTTGGGGGGCGGGGGGGGGGGCTCCCAACTGAACAGGAAACTACACCCTGGTAGAATCTGCTGGGGGCTGTCGTCGGCAGTTAAGGACTAGAGGTACCAGATTTGAACCGTTTTAATGCGCACATTGCGTGCCTGCGAGTTTAAAAGTCGCACCTGTACTGGTATGAATGACATTGGTAGAAATGAACGTCTACGAGTGGCACAGTGGACACCGAAGGCCACTTATCCAGAATCGTATTGGTTGAAGTTTGGGCGATGTGTTGCGTGCGTCACTGTAGCCGATGTGATGCGTCTGCTTTCCAAAGCCGACAAGCGCTTCGAAAAGAGCCTATGCGATGAATTCACGTGATAATTAGCTCATGTTTAAAGCTGTATATTTTTCCCTGCACAAAGTGTTCGAAGCTTCGGTAGCAGTTATTGCGCAAGCCTTTTAACGAATAAGTGTATTAGAAATAACATGAATTGGAAAGAACAAAGGAAATGAAAAGTATGTGTTACCGTCAAAACGAAGAGCAGGAAGTTCAGTAATAATTCTCTCCCGCCGGAACGGTTACGTCTAATCAGTATTCTGAGCCATTCAGAAGGATTTCGGGAAGCTTCCATCACCAATCAGATTGGACGCGTTTAATCTGACGATGAGTAGAAGGTACAAACGCTAAAAGTCCACACATTTCATTGGCTTCACTGCTTTCTACTACAACCACAAACATGTCAACATTCGCTTCACGCGATCTCGTTTGAGTCAATACGCTTTTGAAATCATGCACACGTTTCTGTTTTCGAAGTTTTAAACCACTCATTGTAAACTCAACGACCTACACAATACAATTTTCCTCCGGTTTTGTCGTACGTAAGTTAACGATGGCTCGTCATTTTAGTCGTGATGTAGTGTCTATCTTTGGTGATATTTAGGAGCCAACTTTGACCCGTTTCAACCATCTCTCCCCCGAAATTCGTTCCCGGCATGGGAACATCCACCACCCTCTGGAAAAACACGTGCCCTTTACATAGGGCCTACTAGTACTACGTTAAGCTCGCTCTCCACAATGTGCAGAGCAGGCTAGTTCCTTCATTATGAAAATCGGGTAAAGCATCTGAATAGACAAGCAAAAGCATCTGATAACAAAGTGGTCGAAATCCGGGCACTCTTGTGGAGGCCGGGGAGGGGCACCACAGTGAAACGTGGCCCCTCCCTTGACAAAATCCTGTATCCGCCTCTGTTTTGATTGCCTGCCTTTAGTAAAATCTAGACGACGATATTGGTGACGATCCAATAGGGAGATGACTGATCTATTTCATAGGCCATCTGACGCGCGATTGAAAACGAACTGTTTGTACCTGGAATTAGGTGTGATGCAGCCCTGCACTGGACCAGGGGTGCATAACGCAGCCTTGGACGGGACCAGGGGTGCGTAATGCAGACCTGGACTGGACCAGCGGTGTGCGATGCAGCCCTAGGCTGGACCAGCGGTGCGTAATGCAGCCCTGCAACCCCTGTGCGAACGCAGCTGCCTGTCTCCAGTTCCACGTGTGAGTTTTCCCTAGCGCGGCAAGGGACGCCTGGGACATTGAAGGGGCCATCATCTGCGAAAAAAGGGTATGCAGCTGCGCTTGAATGCCCCGCTGTCACTTACTCTGCACCGCGAGAAATGCTCACCCAGTACTCTCGGCGCGAGGAGCGCGTCCATGGCATGAATGTATGTGCGTCACCTATCGCCTTCCTCGGGTACTCAAGGTTGTATGAATGCTAGCTAGGTGACCGAAAAACGCCGCCCGCTCGCACTGTTTCGATGAGTGTTCGGGGCCTTAGCAGTCGGGGGACGGGACCATCGCGCCCGGCTTCCAAATGCTGCAAACGGGGGCATGACGCAGGCTGACTCAGTGAATATCCTATGAGCATGTCCTCGCACGCAGCCACAATTAAGTACCGGAGGTCTGCAACAGAACGCATTTACTTAGCCGCAGACATCCCGGGCTGTCACCTCCGGACTCTGCAGCGGACGTTGTGAGCTTGTATTTCGAGCAGGCAAGCTTGTACCTCGAAATCTCCTCATTAGTAAACTGAAGGACCTAAGCCGTTTTCTGCGACACAGCGTAGATATGGTGGCATCGAAACAAGCGTGAACCGCTTGTTTGATTACTGTTTGCATTTGGTTACTCTATCTCATATTGTGTGACCATTGCATGTGTGTTGTCGTAGAAACCCGTAAAGTTCTAAGGAAGCTCGCATATATATATATATATATATATATATATATATATATGTATATATATATATATATATATGTATATATATATGTATATATGTATATATATATATATATACATATATGTATATATATGTATATATGTATATATATATATATATATATATAATATATATAAAATACACACACACACACATATATATATATATAATATATATATATATATATATATATATATATATATATATATATATATATATATATATAAAATACACACACACATATATATATATATATATAAAAATACACACACATATATATATATATATATATATATATATATATATATATATATATATATATATATATATATATATATATATATATATATATATCGGTCACTACTCGGTCGTATGTGTGTGCGTGTGTGTGTATGTATATCCGTTTCGATCTTATTTAGGTCAAAATCTTTTCGGTCGTGTGATGTTTTAAAATGTCCCACGACCTCTATTCATCTGATGGCCTCTCTCATTCACTCTCTCGCTCTCTCTCTCTCTCTCTCTCTCTTTAGTTCTCTGACCGCCACTTTTCAAGGGTCTCGTGATCCAGGGCCCTTCGGCTGACCTTCGGTGTCATGAGATTGACCCGCATGAGCGCAGGACCAGTCCGCTGCCGGCGTGCCATGTGAGGCGCAGTGGCCGCTGTACCAGTGTCCAGACACACTGTGTTATGAACTGTTGCACTCGCAGCAATGGAGACGGTATTTGTCTTGTGGTGGGACGTAATCACTGACGGATAAAACCCCTTCTGAGCGCACACCAAATTCCGGCCAGAAGTACGAGGTGTTATGAGGTGTCCGGTGAGGTGTTATGTACAGCTATTATGAGGTGTCCGGTGAGGTGTTATGTACAGCTATTATGAGGTGTCCGGTGAGGTGTTATGTACAGCTATTATGAGGTGTCCGGACAACAAGTCGACGTAGCAGTTTTCCGTATGCCTTTTTGTTTTGGCGTTTTATGACGTCTTTCATATTGGCAACATGCAACAATGTTAACGAGCCAGAAAGTCGAATGGGCTGAATGGCGAACTGCAAAAGGGCGACATGGAGGAATAGCGACATGCCAAAATGGTAAACAGCTTATTGATGAACAGCAAAACGGCGACACACCAAAAAGTCGTCATGTTAAAATGGTGGCAGGTTTAATGACGACCTGCAAAATGGTAACGTACCGAAGCATCAACATGCCAAAATGACGAACGGCTTAAGTGGTGAGCTGCTAAGGGGTGTTGCTTGAATAAATGGTGCTTGAATAAATGGACAATGGAGGCATGCCAAAATGTCGAAACTAGATGGTGACAGGAACAGATTAACAAGCCCAAGTGGCAGGCGCGAAAGCACGATTTTGTCCTTGGTGATGCCGAATGGGAACCTCCTATCCGAGATTTTTTAAGCGCTACGTCCAGTACGACTCTACTGAACAATGGCCCCTGCTTCGTTACCTCTGCGGGAAAAGAGTAGTGACCGATCTCTTACCTTTATATGAAAGACCTGCAAACACAGAACACAAATCTGTCATAAGAATATGTACACAGGTATGTACAGGTACGACGTACAGGAGGGGATGCAACTTTATATCTTTTGGAGTATGCCTCCCAATGTTGAGCTGCCTCCCCCCCCATTGTTTGGCCGGGCCCCCGCAACAGGCTGGGCCCACAAAGCACTGGACAAAGCCTACACAACTGAAACCTTGCGCCCAATACTTATCAGATATTTCCAATAAAGATAATCTAGATTTTGGCAAAATGGAAATGCATCTCACACACAAGTTTATTATTGCACCTGCACCTGGCCGTGAAAGCAGAACTACTGAACTATTGGTTAAAAATGTTCAGTGAGTGATTTCCGTGCTGGTGAAATGAGACGCAAATACCGAATTTCAGACACTGTGAATGGATTGGAAATGCCAGCGTGTCTACGTATTCGGCCTCGTGCTGCTCAGTCCACTGGTCGGGCCGTGGATCCCCTGCAGCTACAGGGTAAGCCACAGAAACGCCCTACAGTTCTGGGGCACCTCCAGGTGCGAATCCAGGATTTCGTTAATGGAGGGATCACGCCTCACTGAGGAAAATGAACTTGGTGCCCTGAAGTTTGGTGCCCCCTCCCCGTCTCGAAAATTTCCCCGTATTTCGGCCAATTCATCTTAAGGTCCTTTTTCAGAAACTACCGTCCTCTGA
Source organism: Pollicipes pollicipes (assembly GCF_011947565.3). Taxonomy (NCBI): domain Eukaryota; kingdom Metazoa; phylum Arthropoda; class Thecostraca; order Pollicipedomorpha; family Pollicipedidae; genus Pollicipes; species Pollicipes pollicipes. Next base: position 27,976,670 of record NW_023596136.1, on the reverse strand, counting down.
GCATCGTGGAAGGCTGGACATGGGTAGATATGCATGTACATGGCGCATGTTCATTCTTTTTCCAAAGTCTGATAGCTCCTTCGAATAATGTTCTGGGGAAATATGACAGGACGAGTTGAAGTTAGCTGCTAAAGGCCATCAAATTAAAAAACAACACGACTCGATTGACCTGCCATCGCCAGCTCATGTACAACGAAACCAGGGAAAGGCTGTTTTTTGTACGTCTCTGATCTTACAGGAAATGATTGCGTGTCATTGGAACTTTACGACGCTATTGAGCCTTCATGGCGAAGCCTGCCTCTCATCCTACCAGACAGGGTGAGCACCATAGGGAATCGAACCACACAGCGAATGGTCAGACTTAAAAGTACTTGTTCATGATGCTTATATGATGTCATGATGTCTTGTCCATGATGCCATGACCTGTACATGATGTCTGAATCAAAGTTTAAAAAACCTGCAACCCAACGTGCTGAAGAACGCCTCGGAAGCGGGTACCGAAGCTTCCTTGTGTGGCGGAATCTGTTTTCTATTTGGGTTACAAAACACTTTTGGAATAGCTGTGTAGTGATTCCGGTATTAAAATGACTCCGAATATTCCAATAGCCATTCCGATATTCGAATATTCGATTGAACATTCGAACCCGAATGCTAAGCTCTGGTAAGCACTGTAACATCCGAATTTGCCAAGCCAGCCAACAAGCATTTTGACATGTCGCTGTTTTCAAATGTCCGCCAATTACGCAAACATAAGCCTCTAGGATCAAGCTTTTTAGACATCTGCCGTTTTGACGTCTTGATGTTTTGGTACGTCGCCATTTTGCACCCCGCCATTTAACCGTTTGCAATTTGTTTTGCAGTCAACCATTTAGCAGTCAACAAAAAGGCCCTTGCCAAATGGGCTTTCAACTTTAACTCCTGGAGCCACATCACGATATCCTCAAAATTGTGCAATTCTGGTGGCGGCCAGAGTTTTACAGAGCAGAAAGACCATCAGATGGAAAGAAATTTGAAAGACGTTTTAAAAGATCATCCGACCGAAGTGCTCCAACCGTAAAGCGGTCAAGACGGAAAAACCACTCAAACGAGCGGTTCACGCTGGCTTCGATGCCACTCACGCTTGCTTCGGTAACTGCGCCGTGTTACAGGAAACGGCTAAAGTCTTGCTGGTAACTGATGAGGACATTTCGAGATATAAACTTGCCTATGCGAAATACGAGCTCACAACGTCCGCCCGCAGACCGAAGGTGACAGCCAGGAATGTCTGCGGCTAACTAAACGCATTCTGTTGCAGGCCTCCAGCACTTAATTGTGGCTGCGTGCGAAGACATTATGCTCCAAAGATATTCACGGAACCAGACTGCACCATGCCTCCTTTAGCAGCATTTGAAAGCAGAGCTCGATGATGCTGCCCCCGGGCCACTAAGGCCCCGAACACTCGTGGGAACACCGCGAGCGGGGCGGCGTTTTGCGGTCACCTGGCCAGCATTTATACAACCTTGAGTACGCGAAGAAGGCGATAGGTGGCGCAACTACATTGATAACATGAACACGTTCCTTTGCGCCGGGAGAGAGAGAGAGAGAGAGAGAGAGAGAGAGAGAGAGAGAGAGAGAGAGAGAGAGAGAGAGAGAGAGAGAGGAGAGAGAGAGAGAGAGAGAGAGAGAGAGAGAGTTCTGAGCCAGTTTGTCTCGCGGTGTAGCCAAGATCACGGGGGGGGGGGGACCAGCGCACCTTGAGAGGCTACGCACAGTCATTTCGTAGATGGGGCCCCTCTGATGCCGCAGACGACTTAATTTCGCGCGAGGGGAACCATCACCCAAAGAATTGATAATAGGATACCGGCAGGAGGACCGTCTTTGTTTCAAATCGGTTGTGGTGGGAAGGGTTGGGAGGGAAGGAAGCTGGGCCAACAAAGGTGACCTAACCTATCCCCAAATCCTGGTTTCTCTCCGGGCTGTCGGCTACTTTGGTTTGCGTCCATGATGTCAGCTTAAAATTTAAGGATATCATTTGCTCGGTTCGGAAGTATTTTGATGTTAAGGAATGACTTCCCATTCCGGGCCGATATAATAGTGAAAATGATGACGTGTGATGATGGTGACATTTATACCCGCACAGTTTCAGACAATTGCTGCATTCATTGACCCAGTATTCCCTGTTCTGTTCACGTGCATTTGGGGCTTATCAGGACATTGCGGGGTTCAAGCCAGGATTGCGGAGGGGGGAAAACTCAGGTCCCTCGGAATACCACAAGGCGACACCCCTGGGTAGAGATCTAGATTCGACCTGTGCCGGGATACCGATGGGAATGCTTATCGGGGCTTCCCACGGTTAAAAAAGATCGTCAGTATTTCATAAAACCTTGGCACGTGGTTCTCCTCAGTATGGAGTGAAATCTCAAGAATCCCAAAAATGTAGCAAACGCACCGCCTGGCTATCTGGGTAGCTCTGCCCTCATACGGATCCATGGAGAGCATGCAGCGGGGGTACTTTGGCCATAACACCCCCCAAGCAGCCAGGGGGTGGGGGGGGGGAGGGAGGGAGAGGACGGCATATTATTCGGCCTTCAAGCCATCCAAAGAACATAACAAACTGGGCGTGTAATTGGCATTTGTTCACCTTACTACAGCGAGAGAGATGAAAGCGATATTTGGCCCTAAGCTTTGCATGCCCGCGAAACAACAAATCAAATGGTTAGTAATCTGGGTCTACTCCGCAATGCATGTGTGGTTTGTGCCATCGGTGCAAAGTATTTTGGGATTTGTGCCGTCAGTGCAATACATGCGGAGGTGTGTGCCATCGATATTGGCCCAAAACAGTTCCTGATGTTTTCCTGAAATGATAATATTCATCTAAAGATGGCCAAGTATTTTCTGTGTTGCCCAAACCTGAGAGTGAAACGTGAACTACACCATGTCAATCCAGGTGTTGGCGGTAGATTGCAGAAGGAGCGGTGCGCGGCGACCCAGCTATGTCGTCAGAATAGCCAAATTTGTATCCTCCCCATAGCACACACGTTGTTCCTGAGATGGCCCCCTGCTGCCAAAGGTTTTGTACTGCTGGCAATAAGGAGCTAAGGACCCTGTTTTGCGGGAATTTTGGTTCCATAAAAACCACCGCCTTCCTTGGTGCCTTCAGTAATGCAACGCAACAAAGGGACGATTGGCGATGCAATTAAATTGCATATATATCAAAACTTGCAGGTGAACTTGCTCCTGCTAGCATATCCAGGGAACGGCTGGATGCCAAGTTGTGAGAATGGAATTTATTTACAACATGCTGTCCTGCCTTGGCTTAAGACACATTATTTAACTCCACGAGACATGGCTCAGTCAGCTCTCTGCTATATTCAACTAATGCACGCTGTACCCGTCCCACAAACGACATTCCAATCAACCACAGCACATCGTTGTGAAATAGCGTCATACCGAAAACGTACCACGTCTCTCCAAATTGGATCACACACCCTCAAACAATACCAAATGTCGACGGCGAGCGGCTGATCGACGGCACTCAGCCAAGCCTCTAGGGAGGAGAGGTGCCCGAATGACACCTGAAAATAACAGTATCATTCGCCGAATTTCACAACCTATCCGTTTTCTGTAACTATTTTCAGGTATCATTAACACGCGTGTGGGTGGTGGGTTGGATACCCGCCGCCCAGTGGGGGGTCAATTTGACCCCCTGAAATCTCAGATACTAAGAAAACTAGAGACACTAAATTTACAGGGTGTGTTGGCCTGTATGTGAATTCACTCAGGTGACAGTGTGAGGTCCCTAGGTTTTGACCTTCGGTTAAAATAAGGTCAAACAAGGCCAAATTCCATGCTAATCTCCAAAGCTCCCCCGAAACCTAGATACCTATTCTAATGAAAAGGTCGCATGTTCATCGAAGATCAGTGACCCCGTTTGAAATGTTCAAGGCCATGTTGAACAAAATCATACAAAACTGGTTTGAGTTTTGCATTTGAATAACCGGGAAAGCTCACGCTAGACAGTATGTTCCTGAATACAAAATGCTGACCTTGGTATTTTAGGTCAGTGATAGATGCTAACCTTTAAGAAGTCCATAAAAGATGCATAATGCGACTTTTGTAATCAACCAATCCTAAATAAACATCAGAAACTACCACATACATCCAGCCCTAGATTGATAAAATAGATTGTTTTTTACCTTAGTCTGACCTTCATACCGGACCCTAGGTCAACGGAATTTGTTCATTCAGTTGCTGTTGCCTAAGAAAGTATCTCGGAAATGTCTGGCTTTATCCAACACATTATTTTCCATCACCTCGAACGATTCCCAAGAAATTGACTCCGCTGAATCCGTGGCCTGACTTGACCAGGTCGGCGACCTTTCAAGTTGCATATAAATTTTCGATACCAAACGATCCACTATTCACTATTTGTATTCACTCATTGCCTACAGTTATGGCAAAAAATTGTCGCGGCTACGCCGCGCCGTGCGGAAACCATTCCGGAACAACCTTCGAGAGGGAGGGTAATTTGATCCCACCCGTACGGGTTTTAACTATTGTCTGCAGCAGCAGCAGATATTACGACTTCTCGCTTTGCCCCGGGTACCCACTCTGTTCCCGCTCCCGTACACTCTTAAGGGTCATGATGAGCAAATGTTCTCTTTGGCGGTGTATGGAGGTTTTCATCTGTAAAGTTACACCAACTTTTCTCGAAACAAGAAGGCACCATTCGGTAGATACGTTTACAACGCCTATGTGATACCCATAATCCCTAGCTTATTTCTGAACTGGCGATGCCACAGAAAAAAACAGCCCCGTAAGGCTCTCGGTTAGTTTTATCCAGTTGAATGGGACAGTCGTCCGTTAAATTGAAAGCCGTACTCGGTAAGGCGGTTCTGTCCGTGGAACTTCCTCCAGAGATTAATGTTTCCAAGTGATAGCAGCCTGTAAAGATGGTGTTGTACAAGAGGCAGGTCAGAAAGCGTTTTCATTTCTGAGGTCAACGCTCTTAATAGACGCCTGTGTACAAAGCCGAACCACCTTACAAGCGCGCGGCTGAGAAGTCGGCACTGAGTTACCAGCACGTCCTCTCAGCATATTTGCAAGCCTTGAAGGCATATCTGTTTGAGGAAGTGCACGAAGGTGATAGAATAGGCCATGTCCTGCGGTTTACATGTGGCTCCATTAACAGATACCAGTTGTAAAGTCCTTTGGCGTATGATTCAAAACGCTCTAAAAATTACGCGAAATGTTACGAAGTGAAAATCGCATGGCTTCAACCATGCAAGTAACTTATCAATTGCACCACGGAAGCGCTTTGTTCCTTGACAACAGAACGAGATATCACGTTTGCAACAGACTAACCATCACAGTCAGTGACTCTCCCATAAACAGTGCTGATGCATTTAAATGACAAAATGCGTGGAATTAAAGATGAGCTCGCTGATATCTGCGCAACATGCTGAATAATAAGATATTCGATTCGAGAGGTAGAGTCCAAGTCAAGTGAGGGCAATGTACGGGAAACAAAGAAGGCGTGTAACATGACGTCACGCGGCAGGGTAAGGGTAAGGGCCATCGCCAGGGTAAGGGTAATCGCCAGAGGTGCGTGGGGTTGGATGGCTACGCTCATACTGATCCGTAATGTACTCATATTCTATGTGCGGGCGATAAATGGTGACGTATGCAGGAAAACGTGTCATTTTCTGTCAAAAAAAAAAAATAATACACTGAGAAGTGATGACATGACAACGATGATGTTTTTGGCCGGACTTAGGTCACAACACACCCTAAACAATTGCTTATGAGTAATCGGCTCGGTAGGAGATAGAAACGCATAAAGGCAAAAGTGATGATGGTTCTATACATTGCGGATGAGTGACATCACCTTTTTGTTGCATGCCAATGCCTTAGGAATGAAAACGTATGCACCTGCATTCGTGCACACACGAATTCATAATTACGGATTTCTCAAATAAATTCTGGATGGAGCGTAAGGACGGTTGTGCAAGAAATCACCGCCACAGACGTTGAAGTCTCTTCGGTTCTAGCCGTTGTGCGTAGGAAAGCAACGCCCCTGTTGTCACCCACGCCAACTAAGCGTTGTTTCACGTTGCGTTCAGCGCCTGGAGTTCAGTGGTGGGAATGGGCATTGGGATAATGCCCATAAAATTGCAGTTAGTCTCCAGAATGTGATGCATTTTCACCATAGCAGGTCATGCAGCGTGATAACGTCTGGCCATGGTAAGGGAATGTGGGAAGGGTCTGGCATTTGATTAGGTGTCAGTGGAACCGCACTGTTGCCAAATAAAACAGCATGGCAATTGCGCCTAAAATGTTGAAAATGAGCTGCATTACATGCATGTAACGGCCCAGTCCAGCTGGCGAAGGTGATTTAGGTATGACGGCGACAGATATTGGCCCGCGGGGCCTGCACGCTACACAGTCTCCCAACCGGCTGACCGTGATTGGGGATGGTGATGCGCGTCTGGTGGTGCTGGGAGCTGATGGCATTACTGTGAATACCGGCCATGACAGTGGAGTGACATCAGACAACGCAGACTGGGCGTGGGCCGTCCGCTTCAGCAAGCCACATGCGACGTCCACTTCAGCAAACTGACGCTCAGGCATGTGGTCTGTGGTGCTGGTGGTGAGATGGTGGTCCGGTATCCTTCCGATGGTCAAATGATGAGATACTTGACCTACGCTGTCAGTCTGAGGCGGCGCCGGGATAAGTTAGCGTCTCTAATATCAAAAGCAGGTGATCAAAGTGAATCAGTACCGCAGCGGCACGTGATCGATGGTCCGGGCGGGCTCTGAAGAGGTCATTCAGTGCTTGCTGACCACCGGCCCCTAGGTTATCCCTCTGTTTGGTAACATTGGCGAACAGAATACCCCCCCCCCCCCTGGAAGTGCCGACAAGGGTACGACCTCCAGCGCTAGTATGTATAATTGTTTACTTTACACTGCATCAAAACGGCCCTGTCTGGCTAGAATAGTTTGTCCAAGCTTCAGCGACGGCGCAAAAAAACAGTTCTGTTGTATTCTTCTGTCCTAAAATTTGTTAGAGACGTCCTGTTACGCAAAAGGTTATTCAGCGTAATAGGTTCTCAGCTTGCAGTTGCACGCCCGTCTCGCTGACCAACGCTGAGCAAAAGAAGAGAGCGCTGCCGGTGGACCGGCTCAGAGAAGGAGAATGCTGCCGGTGGACCTGATCAGAGGAGCTCTGACCAGAAGACGCCACGCACCGGAACAGAGAAACTCTGACCAGAACCAGCCAGGGCCAAGAACCAGATGGCATTAGACAGATTAGTATTACTGACATGAACTTTGATACTGATGCTCTGTACTGCAATGTTCTGAATACTGGAATTGGAAACTCAAGCCAAATTCAAAAAGTTTTTTTATTCGTTGTCAGTTGCTAGTTGTACGTAATGTTCTTCATAATTTAGTACCTGATATATGTGTGTTCGTGCATTGATGCGCACGTACATCCTCCCCCACAGCAATACACCGCGCATTGCATTTTGGCACAGACAGGTACATTGAAATATCAGGAATCGTTTTGAACATTCGCCATTACTTTAACTGGCACCGTTTTCCCTGTGGTCGGTGACGAAGCGCGTCCGTAACACGCGACTCCCGCCGCCCATCCCCACGCCGCATTTCATTTCTGTGGCAGCGGTGCCCGCAGAGCTGTGCACGTGCAAGTGCGGCTCACGAATCGATGACGTGCATTTGGTGTACCGCTGGTGCAAAATTCTCGGATGAACTGGTGCCATGGCAGGTCTGACCGAGAGGCCGCACGGCGGACGGCGAGCCACCGTCCGACAGCGCAGCGAGACCTCCTCTCCGCGGTGGTGCACCGAAAAACCAGAGGGGTACACCTCCTCTGTGTGAAGGCAAGGGTTTCATAGCCTCCCAGGGGTGTAGTTTTTTATTCAGTTGGGGGGAGGAGGGGGGGGGGGCTTCAGCATTTTCAACGTCGGCCCCAGCCGCTGACTTTGGGAGAAAAGTGAGCCAAAACGGGGGAGAAACCCGTTTGTTGGCAAATTTTTGGGCAGGCTTTTACATTTTTTTCATGATGCAGCCAATCAACTCACTTCGAAAAACTATGCTCCTTCAACCTTTTTAGTTGGCATTATTAGACGGGAATCTAAGTTGGTACCACATGTAAAATCCACAAAAACTAGGTTAAATAGATGCAAAATTTCATGGGTTGACGTCAAGGTTATCAAAAAGCCTATTTTACACTCGTTTTGGTTTCATTTTCATCTGTGTATTCCTCATTTCACGCATGCATGACCTTATGATTTGGTCTCATTGGTCCATATCTCAAATTTATAATGGCCAATTGGTACTCGGTGACGAAACAAAAACGTTTCTGGAGTAAAGTTTACCAGCCATTATCAAGCATTGCACGCAATGTCCCGAAACATCCATCCTATTTCAGCCTGGCGTTCTTTTTCAGCTACCAACTGACAGTCGCTGATGAGTCAGATGGATACGGTTTCTTGGCCGCAGACGTACACATATGTGATATGACACACATTGGTTACAGTACCCGTCGCTCGACCAGCTGAGCTGCAGGGGGGAGGGGGGAGGGCGCATGCTATGATGATTTGCAAGTTATCTTTTCAATGTTTGCAATCTAGTTCCATTTATTTGGTACCGAATCTAACACACGCCAAGGAAGTCAGTCACAGTAGTGGAGCTGACAAACTGAAGAAGGTAATAAAATTAGTGGTGCATCCAGTTACAATGGGGCGGTCTTACCGGGTGGATAATTGTTACCATGACCGAGATCGGATCGATTATTTCGACTATCTGGAATTGGATAGTTCAAACTAGCACCTTGGTGTATTTACTTGTTAAACTTATTGTTCTCAAGTTTTGCATGCCGGGAAGTGTTTCGTTGCATCTAAGGTCAAAAAGTGAGGTCTCTCAGCCTTTCACCCAGTTTGCCCAGCTTGTCGTTTCTGCTAATCGGTCAGTCAGTGGCTGATGTTTCTACTGATCGGTCGGTCAGTGGCTGGTGTTTCTGCTGCTCAGTCAGTCGGTAGCTGGTGTTTCTGCTGAGTGTTCGGCCTTTGGCTTGTAGCGTCACCCCGATTCATGTCGTCAAGGCTTTCTCCTCTTCTTGAACTGGTAACATGACCTTGAGAAGGCTGATTTATTCACAGTATTTCTGCTTGAGAGTCCCCGACAGCTGTAGCTGCTGGCCTTCGGTGGAGCACGACTTTCAAGAGGTGTGATTACAAAAGTCGTCTCCAATGCTTTGAAATGATAATATTGCGGTCAACATCTGATTAGGCACTGCTTTAACATAAAGCGATGAGTAAGCAAGGTAAAGGGACAATGTCAGCCAAAAGCGACGTTCTGTCCTTTGCATTGAAATTGAATGGGCACGGATGCTGCTATTTATGAAACAAAACTCGCACATCTGGTCACAGCCGATGCGATCGGAACCGGTTTAGAAACGCTGCCATTGCTTACATCACTGCCGAAGATTAGCACATGTGTGACTTGGAAAGATCCAGTAATCCGCATGGTCGGTAAACGAGGCATCTTTGAATGTTACAGCAACGAACTGGCGTTTTAATAAAGGTTGATTGCCGATACATCTTACCAAGCGCAGGATGATTCACCAGATCCCGTTCGGTCGAGGGCGCGGATATATAGCTGATGGGCTGGACGTAGGTGCACTAGCAAAATTGCACTATCACTTAAGTGGGTGAATCGGGGCGAAAATCCCTCTGTTTGTTCAATTTGCCTCACGAATTCGGGCAGCTTCCTGCAGGGATCATAGCGCTGAGCGGGATTATGCGAAATTATCCGGGAGGAACTGATAGAAATCTACAACCCGGTGCGCCCGTGGAAAGAAATCAAGCAGAATAAAAAATGTTCATAAGCAGCTTGGAAATAGGCTTCCGGGGTATTATGCTCTTACAACTAGAAGGCAATGACAATCATAAACGCTGAGCTGGCTCTCCAGCTGCAAGAACGTTGAAAGTTTTTAGGGTATGAATACAACTTTCATCAAAAGATAAAAAGTCGTGATTTCCAACGCATATTTGACGGTTTTGGTTGATCACCATCATGGCTCTGGATTCTTTTGATTGACCATGTACAATAGCCGATAGTCACAGTTCTACCTCGGTCCAGAAACATAATGCAAATAAATGTTTATACCATTTTCTGGATATGAACGAGAGATGAAGCAAGCGAATCACCATTGCGAAGCAGCATGCATATGGCGTGTATTGCAGGGCACAGCTGGCTCCCTTCCATGGCGCGTGCATTTGCGATGACCAGGCACGGAATCCCGCGTCGGATGTCACAGCATCTCGCTCGACGCGGCCCGTTCCAGCCGGCTGGCTGTTACATGGCACATTACAACACGCACTGCGTCATCACACGACGCAACACCGCAGCATTGGACTACACACCAGCTGCCACCAAGGCCACGTGTGTAATATGCTCACCTCGCACGCCGCTGAACGTTATCCAAGAATCAAACATGCACTTACAACTGACCATGGACAACACTTGGGGGGACGAGACCATTTCCTGTTGGCTTCGGCCAGCAGTCGTCCGGAGGGCGGTTGCCGCCGTCGTTTGGAACGCCAGAAGCAGTCGCCAGTCGGCGGTTTGCGGTGTGAACCGCCCGACTGTCGGCTAATGAGTGGTGCGCAGTGGCCGCGCACGGGCGCGATCCATCAGCACGGGTGACGCGCTCTCGGCTCGCAGTCGGCTGTTTCTGTAATTGATTTCTAATTGGCTCACAACAGATGACGATGGCCGGGTAATGGGGTCGCCTGGGTCAGCTGATGGATCCTGATGGAACGGGGCTTCTGTGGCGGCGGCGGGCGGCCGTCACCGCTGTTCCAGGTAGCGGTGACCAGCTGTTCTGCTGTCCGGCTGTCCGGCCGCCGGAACTGTCCGACACCCACAGCCATCCGTCCATCTGGTCGGTTATTGACCGTTCGGCCTCGTCGGCCGTCCATCTGTCCTGTGGTGCAACCGTCCGATCTTTACAGACATGCCTCCGTCCTGCTGCTCAACCGTCCGGCCATCCTGCCACCCTTCTGACCAGGCTGCTGGGCTGTGCGGGCAGCGAGCAGCCCGGACGGTTGCTGTCCGTGTGGTGGACGTATGGTGGATGTACCTCCCGTATATGTCTAGTGGGCTCACTCGATTTGCAACTTAGATGCAAGACACAAGCGTCATTATTGATGCTAAGAGCTGATATCGTTTGTATTCCATGCTTATGGTACAGTGAGTGTGGGGAAATTGATTTGTGGTCGGCGATTGGAAGATGATCGACATACATTAGTATACATTACATTAGTATAGTATACCTATTTATGTTGTTGATGATTGCATATTGTGGCGCTATCACGTTGCTTAGCATCCTAACCGAAGATGACTAAACTCTTAAATAGGTGCTCTTAAAAGCTGCGCCCCCTTACCCGGATTTCCCCTCTTCGGGTCGCGTTCTGCCAGTGCAGGACGGATATGCTGCATTTCCGGCCGACCGTCACAAGTCGAGCCGTCTGACGATATGAATGTCGCGCGGCTGCCAAAAAGGCACTGCAGGGCACTACGGTAATGCTGCGTGCTGCCTGCTGACTTACTGCCTCGGTTCCATCGACGTATACAGTGCCGCACACACTGCTAGGACTTGCAAATGTCATGAACAAAACGCCCCGTAAATTTACTGGCTAGCGAAATGTCTCAAGGATGTCACTAGCAAATAACTCATTCTTCTTTTCATAATCTCGTTTTTTCCTACTGTTTTGGCACTGTTGCATTTAAGCTACATGTTTGTCACATGTATACACAACCGAACCTAATTTGCTTAAAGAAACTGCTCCACATTTCTATGGAGTCTGAACTGAGCCAGCCATTTCCAAGAAGATCTGTGCAGTTTACAATCATGGTCTTTTATCAGCTTCAAATCCTCTCTTTTTTGAGCTATGCGTACGAGAACCTGAGCAGACATTTTGCGTCGCCTAATTTGAAGCCACCCAGAGATGCCATAGAAACGTCACACGAATTCCGCCTCCTTAATAGCCTCAATGTGTTCAGGGTCAATAACAATATGACCATTGACTTCTTCGTGTCTGGAGTACGTCAGCACAAATCGTCGCATCAACGAACGGCAGTTAGCTTTCAACCAGATGAACGCGTCTCGCATGTTTTGAGCATGAACCGCGTTTTGTGATACATTATACAGGCATTTGGACACCTCCATTAGTTTTGACGGAAATGAGACTGGGCGTCGAATAGCTTTAGAACAACGCCGTAACCACGAATGCCTTTTGCCAAGCAATTAGAAAAAATGCCACTGCAGGCATATATTCAAGAGAATGGGCCGAAACACGCGCACATAACGATATTCGGTTTAAGTCACGCGCGTAAATTAACCAGCCACCACCTGGCGAGCTGAAGCACTCCAAGTGAGGCGGGTCGTCTGCATCAGTGGGAATTCTGACACGGCCAATCTGGCAGCGACTGTGGTGTCATGAAAATGGTTTGTGACGTGATCAGACTAAGGTGAAGTGAGGATCATATTTACTACAGAATAAAATTGTGTTTTGTAGTACGTTCGTTTGCACTTAAAAGCGTACCAAAAGTTACAGAAAAGCTTTTCCATCATATCTGATGCTTGTCGCAATGTCTTCAAATGTGGATCATTCCCTTCAATTATGCATGTTTATCCATCGACTTGTTTAAGCCTTGAGTAAGAGATATCAACATATGTTGGCATTATGTTTCTGTTCTGAATCAGCGAGAATACTATTTTATTGTTGCTTTTTAATGAAGCATCCTGCGGAAACTAATAAAATATCTCCACATAGACCCGGCAAGCTGGTGCAAACAGTAAGATTTAATGCAGATAATAAAACACGGTTTTGCTAAGGTATTTCCTGAACGTTCTGAATGATCTTGAGTTTGGGGTCATTTGAGCACCCACATCTTGATATCCTATGCGCGGCAACTGTGATAAAGGGCTGCCGGAAACATAGACGCCTCTCGAAAGATTTCCACGACTTGTGTTGAGCAAGTGCTAAAAAATTACTTGCCGCAACACGTTAATGCCTTCATGCAAGCTCCCACATCGAAGCGCCCGATACACGGTACTATCATGCGACCTGTTCGAATCACAGACTGCTGAGTTCAGAGATGTAGTTGGCCACTAACTAACAACAGCTTATTTAAGGACGACAGTGGTCGAACCAACAGGTGTGCGGTATCCAGACAAAATCCTCTTAAATCATGTCAAAAGTCAACGCATGTGTGTCTGATTTCCGACGAAGATTGCGCATGTGCAACGATTTTAGTTTCTGAGGTTCCGCTCATGCTGTGAAGACGCTTACTGTCCTGTCTTGTCTTGTCTGGTGTTGTGGATGCCCAGGAATCGGATCTGCGCGTGCGAAAGAACCACTGAAATCCTGAGCTGGGATCTGGAGTTTTCAAAATGGCCGGTGAAAGCAGTGAGCGATGATCAGTGTTAATAACAGAACCTGTGTAAACCAGAACCAGGTATTTATTTGTTAGAAGATGATCATGGGACCACGGACCGTGGACAAATGTTTGTAAAGCAATAAGTTAAAACAGGAGACAGCGTCCGTTGTTTGCAAAAACAACAGCGAACCAGGAAGTTTGTGAATGGAACAATGGAACCAGAAACCGGAGACTGATCTTTGCAGAAGAACCTATGATTCCCAAAACCCATGATATTATAAAGATGACAACACAAAATTGGGAAAACCAGAATTAGTGTTGAGGACCCGCTGCATGTCTGGCCATATAAATGCAACCAGACTCGATTTTTTATCTTTGTGTCTTAGTCAAACCACGAGAACAGGGTTTAGCTCCAGTGCCTTGCAAATAAATTACATAAGCTATTCTGTGCATTTGTGGGGGGCATTATGCACATAGATACGATGGCAGTAATCGCCTCATTCCTCGTAGAAAAAAAAACCAGCAGAATGGGGAGACACATGCATTGATATCACAGCAACATGTCGTTTCCATAAATGTTCGTTTCGATGTTCGTTTCAGATGATAAATATTCGATAAATGTACGGTTCAATGAAGGCATGTTGCCGAAATATCAACGCATTTACCTTTCATTCTCCTGGTTTTCTACGAGGAATAGGCTATTACTGCTGTGTTGCCTAACAAAGAAAATTCAAACGTTCATGACAAAGGCAAGCGTTTTTGAAACAAAGCCAAAGGTATGATCCACCGAAAGGTTTGAGAGATGAATGCAAAACTCTGCGCACCTGAGGGAGTGCACCGATCTCCTTACTACCTGATTTCAGCAGGCGCTGAAACACGTAGTCTTGAGCCGCATCAAATGATGTGTATAAGGCATTGGTGGAATATAGCACAAGCACACGCCTGCGCATATTATCAGTCTATACAAGTCCAATTCACAGGTATAGAACATGAAGATACAGCTTGGACGTTTGATGATTGGTTTACATTACAGAAGTTTAGTTGCAAGAAAGCTGACCTACCAGCGCTGGAAAATCGCCACCAGATCACACAGCTGCCACGCCCACTATTTCACGGCGTAAACGTCACGAAACGAACAAGTGGACAAATGAACAAGTGAGCAAGTGGACGAACTCTTAGACTGCATGCATGTTTTGTTTGATGTATTTTGTCGGCGGTTGGCTGTGAGATCAAGTGTCATCGCCTCCGATTTTCTGGAGAAATTTCGAACCGCTCCAGACAGGGCTACCAAGTTTGCAGTCGCGTCAGGCGATTAGCCTGGTAGATTCTCAGAGAAACAATTCCATGTTAGACTCCTGCGCTAGGTCACTGAGCCATGACGTGATCAGCAGAAACTTGCATGGCCAGATTATCTAAAGATAGCAATCCGCAATTCCATCTTGTGTTTTGGATTACTTCCTTATAGTCCGTCAACTGGTTTAGCTGTGGGCCGGGCAGAAGCAGTCATACTGCACGAATTCACACAAGGTTACCGAGAAAAGTTGTGTGAGGTCAATGAATTACTGTTGAAACAAAATAATTTGTACTGCCTCTTTGTGGCATATGAGATGGAATGCCTAATGCATTTACAGACCAGCAATTCTTAGGAACCATTTAAACCAGCAGAGCTAAAATTTCAACCAATCTTTCTTAGCATGTGGAATGACTATCAGACTCATAAGCATGCTGTTTTATTTGGTGCTAGGAACAAGCCTACGTGACTGTCATTGCGGATGAAGAATGTCGTGCAGTTGTTCGAACGCTTGATTTTCAAGGAATTTCTAGCGACATGCGAGGTAAACAGTCACGTGACAGATGTCACCGTGATGAGTCCTGAGTGATATCAACGAGAACTGCATTCGGATATTTTATCAGTGAGGGCATTAGCTATAAAAACGGGAGGACGGGAGTAAAACCAGATCAAGGGAAAAAGAGCTTAAGTAGTCATAACTTCCAGGGATTTAAAAGGTGAAAAACAGTGTAGGGCTGCTAGGAGCAAGGCACTTCGGATGATGGGACTTATAAACAAGAATGTCCATTACAAGAGTAGGAATGTTGTCAAAAATTTGTACTGAACTTATGTGAGACCACACCTAGAGTATTGTGTAGAGGCTTCCAAAAAGATGTCGATATACTGGAAAGAGTACAGCGGAAAGCAACTAGGGTGATAAATGGGATTGGTGACTCAGAATATGAGGATAGGCTTAGAGCCTTGGATTCGCATTTATTGAAATATGGCAGACTTAGAGGGGATCTGATAGAGGTGTACGGGATTATGAAGGGGATAGACAAGGTAGATCTACATGGAGCGCTGGAAATAGGGCTGAGACATAGAGGAAAACAGTTTTATTCAGCAAGGGGTAGGAATAGAATTATGAAGAGGTGGATATCATTTCGTGAAAAAGCAGCGAACCATTGGAATGCGATGACAAACAGAGTTGTAGGAAGTCACTGTTTAGCAACATTCAAAAACTTTTGGACAAGTTCTATCGGTCTAAAGATCTCATTTATAGCTAAATTTATATAGGTCAGGTGATTAGTTTTGAGGATGTGCACGAAACCTGGGGTAGGCCAACCTCGATGGGCCCTTATCTTTCTTTGTTGGCCGGACATCTTCATGCCTTTATGTCTTTATGGCTGTTGAATTTGTGCGACATAGGATCAGATCTTGAGATACCAGGTGGATATTTAAACCCCGGCGGCGGTGGCTGATGAAAGATGAGTGATGATACGGTTAAGAAAGGGCGAACAAAGGTCTTAATGAGCTAGCAAAGTAAATATCAATATCTCCTGAACGCCACATTTCATGGTAGCGTTCGAGGGTTGACAACTTTTCTAAACTTTTGGGAAGGCCTGTCAAGCCGAATGTCAAACGACCGAGCCCTCCCCAACATTTTGTTTCCCAGCTCACTTTTTTAACAACGAGAATTTGCGTTCTTCATCTTTCATATCAGGTATGAAATAGTTCTTAAAGGGAGTGTTCCACATTTGTGAGGGGCTTTGGACTAAAATAGCCACTTTGAAGATCATCCGATGCAGTTCAGTTCAGGTCTGAGCTTTACTATTGCGAAGACGTGCAGACTTCTTCGAGGAGACTATTTCAAGGTCATCCAGGCATCCATGAAGTCATTCAAATCCTGCCACTCCATAAGCTGTACGGTGATGAAGGCCAGGGAAACCATAATTGTCAATTCGTCCATATCTGGCGTCCGTGAGCACCATTTCCAGACATAACTGCTGTTAACTGGCTCACAATCAATGTTACGCGAGGTACGATGACGTAACCAATTAATGACGCGTTGAGGAGCATATTTGCTACACAGAGAATGTGCGTTGTCTTAAGCATTCTTTTACTATTAAAACTGTAACCATAGTCGTAAGTGAGCTCATTCCATCATATTTGGTGCTTGCTTCGATATCTTGAAACGTGGAACATTTCCTTTAAGCAGCATTGTAGTGATGGGCCTGCAAATAAGGCTAAACGGGCTAGATTGTTGTCATAGTTGACTTTTTCATAACAATTTTTGTGGTATTCTAGCCAAAACATTGGAGTGGAGTGGAGGCAGCCCAATATTGGAGGACCTACGCAATGTTGAGGAGGGAGTAGCTTCATCACTAAACTATGTAAATTTACACTACTGTATCTTCCGTTTTGCTAGCTTTTCGTCGTCGCTTTTTGCAATTCGCTGACGTTATCTTAGTTGTAACGTTATGCAATAGGGAATGAAACACTAGCGTTGCAAAAAGTTCGCGAGTGGGGACATGAAACCGAACGGGGACAAAAGCCACTCGGAATGGTACGAATATTGTGCACCAGGGGTGGTGTAACGGGTTACATGCTCAGCCCATGGTGAAGTCTTGAAGGCAAAACTTGGCTTAAGCTTAAGTGCAAGAATGAAGAGCGAGCGAACTTTAGAAACGAGAAGGTCATAGGCATCATGAGATGCCACGGCATGTCATGGGCATGCCGCTGAAAATAATCATAGTGTATTGATGCTTAACAGTGTTACCGTTTCACTGGCAATATCCAATATTCCTACATCGGAAGAAACTCTTCAGCACTCATATTATCGAAAACGTGTACATGGAAAAACACCAAGCGTTCGATGTTTCGGCCGGCGCCATCATCAGAAGTGGCGATGGTCCCATGTTTCAGCAGCATGAAGCGTCCAGGGGTATGGAGTGGGCCAGGAGTACCGCAGTGATCAGCTGGCACAGGACGGTCACAGCCTCCGGAGGGCACTCGACGGGAAACAGAGGACAGACGTCAGAGCGGATAAAGTCAATTTTGCTAAATGGTCCGCGAATATCGAGACGATCGGGGCGGGGCGGGGGCCTGACTTGGATGCAAGTGACGCCAAAGCGCCTCAGGTGATGCATCACATGGATTCCTCAAGGTGAGGAATTCATGTGATGCATGCATCCACTCTGAGACTCGCCAGTGGACATTTGAGAAGGTTGTCAGATGATCTGAGGCGGTTATGACTTACGAGACGACATGCCCGCAGATGGTGCTCGAACGCCTAGAATGGCGCGCCATCGCAGGCTCATAGACCCATGATGGCATGCCATTTAACATACGGCAAGATTTCCTTCTGGGCCGTCACTTAACCTTCACGCATCACAGACAAAGACTTCACGCTTGCGACTTGTATGGATCATCAGCCCGTTTCCCAACACGTGGAGTGCATCACGGCAGATGCAGCACTGCTACAAAATATTCAGTGCGTGACATGACAGCCGCTGGCAGATTCGTATGGTAGAGAATGATGCACAATAATATGAAAGGTGTGTAATTTCAACTTCTTCCGCGCCCGTGCAATTAAAAACGTCTAACAACTTGATCATGCGGAAGCGAGTTACATGACGCTGGCAGCGGGGTCTGGGTCGTTTCTGCATCGATGGATCGTCGGTCCTACTAGTCGGTCCTAGTTACTGGATAATAGTGCATGCACTTGCCTTGGAATTAATGATCATGTTATTGCCGACAGAGCGGGGGAATTAAACGTTCCTGGTAATGTCGCATAGCCTGAGCTCTCTGAATGTCTGAACGCTTCCTCATTACCTCGTGCTGCTCATGTTCATCTTAATTTGGATGCAGCTGTGACACAACTGAATTGCCCATGATGCGACTTAATGATATGTTTCGAGCAAACCGAATAGACCATTCCAGGGTTTTCAGGAGCCATGAATTAAAAGGAATTCAAATAGCAGATGTATAGCACATGCCTGAATTGCCTCATTAGGGCCCTGCATGCTTTAAATGATATTTGCGGAATCCGACGTTGGACAGTGCACAAACAACTAAAGCGTGCGGTGGTGGAGCTGCGCAATTCTTTGCTTCTTTGTGTGTTTCTGACGCAGAAGGCGGCCCGCTGTAAAACATATAACGGGCTTTCAACCGTGGTAATTGGTGACGAAGTTGAGAAAACAAGCAACATAATGAAATCGTCTCCGCACGGGTATCTACTGAAGGCACAATCGTGATAATTTATCTCTGGAAACTTAGGTTGATGACCAATGATATCACATCATGGGAAGACCTCTACACCATACTGCATGCCTGCAGTTCCCAGCTGGCTGTCTTAATGGCTTCCAATGGCCGGAAAACGGCTGACAGTGTCCTGCAGATTTTCTGCGGAGCTTGAGCCCGCTTCTCTCCATGGTGGCTGAAGCACGACGCATCGCCGTCGCACTGACTTCGCACTGCCACATCGACGGTTGTCTTACGTAACAGCAAAGACCATCAGTAAACAACTGCCAAGTATGCCTAAGGCAAGGCAGATCGTTAAAGCAAGTTCTTAGTTTATCGTGATTCGTATGCAAGACCAGCTGCACAGTAGAAAACGCGAACACCTCTAGAGAAAATGATGCGTCCATACCGAACAGGCCCATTTCGCCCGAGCTCTCCGTGCGGTCCTCATCGGACCTCCTCTTCCCTGTCGCACCTTGTGGTCAGAGACCTGAGCCAGTCGGGCTGCACGTGCCACCCGTTCCTATAGAGCTGCGCGCATTCCTGAGACGCACCACCCGCGGGTCTCGTAGATAAATGGCCGGCTAATTGGTGAATTGGCACGTTTTGTGTTACGGCCCGTGCGTGGCCGGCCGAGCCCTGACTAATGGCGCGCTCGCATTAGCCGTGTATCGTCGACACGCCGCTCTCGACCGCGCACCATCAATTACGGCGCGTTACCGGCCGGCCGCGGCCTCGGACGGTGTGGAGATGACGGGCCGGTGTCGGGCGCCGCGGCCTCGGCCTGTGTGGAGATGTCGGGCCGGTGCCGGGCGCCGCGGCCTCGGACGGTGTGGAGATGTCGGGCCGGTGTCGGGCGCCGCGGCCTCGGACGGTGTGGAAATCACGGGCCGGTGTCGGGCGCTGTAGCCCCGGACGGTGTGGAGATGACGGGCCGGTGCGGGTGCTGTAGCCTCGGACGGTGTGGAGATGACGGGCCGGTGTCGGACGCTGTAGCCCCGGACGGTGTGAAGATGACGGGCCGGTGTCGGGCGCTGTAGCCCCGGACGGTGTGACAGGCCGGTGTCGGCCGGCCGCGGCCTCGGACGGTGTGGAGATGACCGGCCGGTGTCGGCCGGCCTCGGCCCCGGACGGTGTGGAGATGACGGGCCGGTGTCGGGCGCCGCGGCCTCGGCCGGTGTGGGGATGACGGGCCGGTGTCGGCCGGCCGCGGCCTCGGACGGCGTGGAAGTGACGCGTCCAACGTGTTGCCTCTGCCAGGACCTAGCCTAGCCTGGGGAACGCGGCTGGCCGCCGCCCCCGGCAAATGCCCGACACGGCCCCGACCCGGCCAGCACAGAGGGCTCGGCCTCTTGGACGATGGGATTGCGTCACTACCATGTTGGGTGCTGGGGTGGGGCAGTTCGAATGCCTTGTGAGGCTCAAGGCAGGGGGCGCCGGGTGATGATAATAGGTGCATTGGGGTGCGCCGATATCAGTGGTCGTCCGGCGCTCTGCGTCAGCTACAAAATGTCGTAGTGTTACATGCTACCTAAAGGGTTGTGTAGATAGCTAACATTTAAAGCCAGTTGAAAAAGCGGTACAGGAACAACCTCATGTCAAACAGTTGTTCATACGGCACTAGCCTTGTTTGACTTTGAAAAGGCTACTGAGCAAATCAGAATGACGTACGTGATGCAAGATTATCTTTATCAACGAGGCGCCCAAAGTTATCCTCACTCGTGAGAAGTCGGCTATTATCGTAAATATCCTTCAGAAATGCGCTATAGTTTTCCATCCCTCAGAGATTTCGTTCCAGCTCAGTGATTTGATGTGACCTGGTAGGCACCAAGCTTATTTGCAAAGTACGGCAACCTTCTTACCCCAACCTTACCCAACCAGCCTTACCTTTCATCTCATCACCTGGGTGTTCGCGGAGGGGGCACCGAGGGGCAGCAGAAGCAAAGGTGTTGGGGGCAGGGGAGGGGAGGGGGAGCAGCCTGCCCTATTGTGCGAAAACGCTCGCACGCTTTAGCGCTGCATGGAATAAAGCAATGTACAAATCATTTTTGCTGTTCTCTAAATCTCCTCGACAGATGCGACGCCAACCGCGGCACGCCCTGGTCTGGTGAGGGCTGGGGAGCGAGGATTTAGGTGGTGGAAAACGAGTGGGTGCGCCATTTGCAAGCGCACCGAGGTAGAAAACTTTTAAATACACCAAACCTCCAGCTTTAATTTTATCTCAAGCTTTACGCTTTATTTTGGACAGACTGTCATAGGTACAGCATCATCTAACGTAAAACGGTCTGCAGCTGTATGCCAGTTTGACAGTTGCCTACCGATCTTTCCTCTCACTGTCACTCAGCTGACGCGGCGCGCCCGCTGCTCTGCCGTCCCACACATTTGCGCCCCCCCCCCCCCCCCCAACCCCTCCGGGAAGCGGTGTACGCGCCCGCCCGCACTATGCGTGCGCCCGCTGTCCAGCGCGGCTCCGCCGCTGCGGCCGGCCGCAAAAAGAGTGCGCGGCCAGGCCGCTGAGTTAGTGGCGGGCCCAGGGCTGCAATTAGGGTGGGCCGCACGGCGCCGGACGCGGCCTGCCGACCGGCCATAATTAATATCTATAATTTAAAACAATAACCGGCCGGCGGATCGGCGGTAAATTGTCGGCGCTGGCGCGAGGAGAGGCGGCCGGGACGCAGCCGCGGTGTGAAAGCCGTCGCTACAAGCACCGGGTGTGTTGACTTCATGACGGCGGCGCGGCCAGATTTACGGCCCGCCAGCCGGCCGATCGCGCCGCACCGTGTGCCGAGCGGGCGGCGCCGACCGCGGCGCTGGGCGGCCGCCACGCAGCCGGCGGGGCGGGCGCGGCGCGCGGGTTACGGCGCGGCCTCCTCCCTGTGACCGCGCGCGGCGCCGCCCGTCCCCGGAGGCGGTCGTGGATGGGCTGATAACATGACATGAAGACAGTGGAGCCGACGGTGCTCTGCACGGTATTCGAACGTGCCAATCGCGTCAGCCGCAGTCGGACCTCATGACCTGTTGACGCCAGGGACATGGGTCCAAGGAGGAGGGCATTGCGGTGAGGTTCCCGGAGGGGGGGGGGGGGGGGTAGCAAGGTGGCTCCAAAGGGACCTCTTTGATCTTTCAAGGGGACCGAAACTGGCCGAACGGACAAAAGTTTTAACACGAAGTGTAAAAATTAGACGATTCCGGGACTCCAGGCGGCAAGGAGAGGCAACAAGAAGACGAGGACCCAAGAGCAGACATACGCAATTCTTGGCTGACTGGGAGGAACGTGGTTGAAGACGTTTTAGAACCAGTTATGCTCTAAGAGCCCTTATGCTGTTGCGTTGAATCGGCGGGCGCCCTCGGCCGCTCAGGGTCCCTTCACATTGGGCTTGGGTTCTTCCTGCTTGCCAGTTCTTCCTGCTTGCTGTTTTTTCCCCCTGTGCGCTTGCCGGGGGCCATGTATGCCAGCCTGCCCAGACACTCCCAGGCAGGCTGACAACCATGCTTGAAAGCGTCCAGCCATGCCAAGCCATCGTTCAGAAACCCATCACCAGGGGTGTCACTTTCTAAAATAGGTTGGAGTACAGCACTGACAAGGTTTACCTAGCGTAAAACCCCGAAACCTGAATTCTCCCGAGATTTCGGCCACTTAACTTTGCTTCTCCGATGTGAAATTCACATTGAAAAACTTCTTCTTCAATTCACAAATAGATTTCCTGTGGTGGGATGGTCTCCCAATTCTAGGCGATGTGAAGTGGCTTTTTGTGGAAAGCTTAGAATGGGGTTTAATACATAGAAACACATCTTGCCAGTTTGACTCCTAGTGATCAGCGACAGTATGTGTTACTCATTGTTTATCGAAGGTGGCCCGAAGAATAAAAAGACGGTTTGGGTTGGAATGGCGTGGCCTGGTACGTACAAATTCTCATTCGTAATGAAATTTTCGTTATGAAAATTTGCGTGATGAAAATTTTTGTATACACTACCACAATGCACCAACTTATGAAATTAAAACTGCTCTTGCACGTCGCTCTCAACACACATGCTGACAACTGGAAGGAGAGTGTAGGTAAAGACCAGTGACCCAATGGGTCTCCAGAATGGCCGTCGTACAAAGAAGCGCGACCAACGGTTTGGCACATGTTGGAAGTTAATATAAGCAAGGTTGGCCTTGAATTTTGGTGCTTCCGTGATGAAAATAATCAAAAATGTTTTGGTTTCATTGAGAAAACTCGACTGCACGAAGCTGTGAATATGTTCAGATCGGTGCCCTTTTCGTAGTACAACCAGGCGGAAGCTGCACCGCCGAACTATACTTGAAATCGTCCCCCGAGCAATGCACCTGAGTTCGTCCGGATAGCTCAGCTGGTTAGAACGCCTGCCTCTCCACCCACCGAGCCCTGGCAAGACAAGACAGGACCAAAGCAGTGGTAGTTATAAGCGATCTCACATTCGCCAAACCATAACTCTCAAGACGATGCCTCTTTGATGACGGAGCGAGTATCCTGTCAACACCACCTCATGGTGCTACATTATAACCACTCTGATACCCTTCTTGACGCCCCTGAGGTGAACTCACGGGATCGATTGGTGACGAGGAATAGCTTCAGCAGGAGGGGTGATACTACATAGGGCATGGACTGCAGAACAGAAACATTTCGGAATGCACATCAGCCTAAGTCTGCCGTGCTGTAGCCTCTCACTCGCCCGACCCTGTCACCCCCGGACTTCATGCTGTGGGTTAATCTCAAGAACCATCCCCCTAAGCCAGCGAGCCTTCAGAAGCTCAAGGACGCCTTCAGACTTCCGATAGAACACATCACCGTGGACAGTAGATTGGGCAATCGACTACCTATAGCAGGTGTAGCTGTTGCGCATCTTGGCCCGCCAGCGGGCCATCTGGAGCACCTTCTGATGTCACGATTTGGCAGACGTGGAGTCGCTGGTGACAACCGCTATAGCTGGTTGTGTTTTGCTATTTAATTGACAGTCGAAGACCACCACAGTCACGGCTGCGCGACAAATGCACTTGCGACTGTTGAGGGAGACATCGGTTTACTTTTATCTGTGTCACCCTGTACTTTTAAAAGCTGTTGCATGTTGTAGCTAATTGATGATCCAAAACAACGTGTTATCATGCGACAAGCTTGTCACACATTTGCAGTCTGGCCTAACACAGGCAGGAGTGGGTATGATAAAAACATTAGGTACTTACGGCCTGTAGATACCTAGTGTTTTTGTAGTTACCTGTGGGCTACCGGATACCATTCGGCACAAAATGAGCACGATACTAAAAGTGATGTGTTCAGGTACCTAGTGTACCAATATTTATGAGAGACTTGCTGCATTTCTTTGGCCCACTGTTCCCTTTTTGATCAAATGCACTGAGGAGCTCCGAGGAGCATTGCGGAGGTTCAAGTCGGCGTTGGTGGGAGAGGCTTTCCTTTCTTATATCGAGCAGACTTGCGCAGGATGGCGCAAAGGCCGGCATGGCCGACACCATTCTACCAGGTCGTTTTGCTCGGGTTGTGAGAAAGTCTCCGGAGCTGTTCACTTTCTTACTTTATCATTCACTTCGTCTAGGGTTAAATTTTGCTAAGCAATTGAAGGGACTGAACTCCCCCCCCCCCCCCCTCCCTCCGACCCACACTTTTGCCCCAATGGACTTAGCCCACTTTATTTTGACAAAATACGATTTGCATTGTTAACTTTTGTATCTAAAAGATATGTATCTATAAGTGAATGTATCTATAAGTAAAGCAGCATAGTAGCCATGCATGGGCGGGTCTACAGAGAAGGCGAGGGGGAGGGCACTGGAGCCACGTGAGGCACTTGGCTCCAGCGTCCTTCGTGTCTGTTGTGATCGGAAAAGAAAGGCACCTGTCTAGAGGCCGCCTTAAGGCTCCGAAGGCATTCTTCTATGGGCGACTGCACGTATTTTTGGTTGTGGAGGACGGGGACAAGGTAAGTTATGAAGGAATTGTGTTATTCCGGTGCTCTGGAGCTTTTCATCCCAAACCCATGCTCGTCTTATGGGCCAAGGTGTGCAAAGTTCATTGCATCGCTTATCCCTCAGCAGCTATGACTTTCATCTGGCGGTATGAGCAAAGACGACTTTTTATCACGAGGACAAGGGTGTCCTAATGTTGTTAAGTGAACTGCTCTATAGACAAACATACATGTATGGTGTCTTTGGGTTGGTAAACGCCCGGCTACCTTAACGGATCCAGTTGGAGGGTTTTGGGGGCCAAGCCATTCGACCAAGTTGCGCAATATGTTATTTTTTGTTGTCAGACATAAAGCATAGCATCCTGGCGTAAAACAGTGCTATTTCATTGAAGCTATGGCTCTTGCGTGACTCGTGAGCGACGTACGAACATTTTGGTCTGGATTTTGCATCGCATCACATTTCTTTCAATTTAACTATGTCATGGCATCACCAATAAAGTCAACAATATAATCATAATCGGCGATGCTCAAGAATATCCAGTTATGTTCAACAGCTTTTGGTAAACGATTCAAATTAACCAATACTTGTAGGAGATTGAAGGTCTAAGCTAGCTGCTCCAATAAGATGCATAAAAATAAGTTGTAAAAATGGCGGTAAGCATGACTGTTGCAACTGCGGTAGGAAACATGCACGTGCTTTTAATAGCACTGGCCGATGCATGTTTATTATGAAATTGTTGTTGCACGCCTGAGGTGCGCATAGATTTCCGTTGAATGGATCATGTCATATCATGTAAGCCATTTTAACTTGCCGTGAGCTGGTTCTTTATCAGCAAAACAAAGGC
The DNA here is from genome assembly GCF_011947565.3 of Pollicipes pollicipes. Taxonomy (NCBI): domain Eukaryota; kingdom Metazoa; phylum Arthropoda; class Thecostraca; order Pollicipedomorpha; family Pollicipedidae; genus Pollicipes; species Pollicipes pollicipes. The sequence goes on along the minus strand of NW_023596136.1, from coordinate 27,950,927 downwards.
ATAAATGGCCAACCACAAAATAACCCGGACTTAAATTCGGAAGATTGCGCACTATTTAATGGCACCATTGCCTGTGCACCTGGCGAAGCCTTTCTCCCCTGCAGACTGAAAATTTCAATTAATCCCGAACCGGTGCCAGCTGCACCGGCCGAGGCCGCGCGGTCTGTGAAGATTCTAGTGCCGGGCGTCGGTGTTTTTGTACCTGAAGATTGCGAGTGTGCATGCTGAAAACTGTGGTACTTTAGGATAACCGTTGCTCAACTACATCAACAGGGGAACTATATATATATATATATATATATATATATATATATATATATATATATATATATATATATATATATATATATATATATATATATATATATATTCACAGAGAGAGAGAGAGGTCGTGGTGCTTCCTGGGCCCCACAGCGCAGAGAGCTCTTTCTGAAAAATCGTTCCCCTTTTAGAATATACTGAATCCCCGCTCGGTGAGAGTGACATGTTGCTAAAGGGTTCTTATCCGTGGATGTATGACTGGAAAGCTGGCCTAGCATGTTTAGAACATAACGAGCGTGGCTGCACTGTTAATTCCTACCGCTGTGCTTCCGCCGGGAGGGAGGATAGGTAAGGATCCGCTCCCAAATATATCAAGATGCAATGCATGATATCATGCAATACTATATATACACACACACGCATATATATATATATATATATATATATATATATATACATATATATATATATATATATATATATATATATATATATATATATATATATATATATACATAATCATATACCTTGTCATACGTAATACGATATATGCATATGTACATAGATACATAATGTTACATCTTGAGATCTGGCATTACATCTGTGAAGCTGTAAAATGCTTTCTAACCCCACTTTACCCCCCCCCCCCCAAACCCCACCCTCAGCTCCCACTCCATCCCGTCAGCGATGCTACAGGTGGTAGTTGCATTTGGAAGTGCAGCAGGGGGCAAACAAGTCAAGAGCATAGCCGTGGATACGTGACTATATTTTTTCACAATGCAATGAGAACGAAACGGAAATGGATCGAAAAAAGTGAATTAAAAGCAGCAAAAGCCAACAAAAACGTTAGAAATGCCACTTTTCCTTCTGATTTACGCGGTCTTTGTTTACTAAGATATGGCTAAACACCAGCCCTTATATTTGAGGATAGTTGTGAGCATGGGTACCTTTTTAAGCATGGCATCACGCATAGCTGTCTCCTTACTACTGGATTCCTTTCTACCGTAGCGTTATGGTGAGGTCAACTGAACGTAATTGCAAGAGGGGCAATAGTCCTGTTCGTTTTACGTCAGTTGAGGGTGAGATCAGAAACTATTTTAGCATGTTAATTGCGGGGGGGGGATTATCGCCACCACTGACCACCAAATCCTCCCCCCGGAACCGAAAATTCCCCTCCAAGTGAGAACCTGGATTTACCGGCAGCTCAAGCTAGACCAGGTCCCTGAAACGATTCCGGCAGAGATCGCAGTCGTGGACGCAGGCATTGTATATGGGGCCATGCGTTCGAAGGAGAGGCAGTTGTTCCAGATAAGAAACAAAAAAACTAAAATATGAGCAAATAGCCGCTTTTCAAACTTCAGATAGGTAAGACAGGATATGTCAGACGGCAGGAAAGTTCCGCAAGTCTTTTTGCGTGCCGTAAAATAGCATGACATATCATCAACGTTGTTTCTTCGTGTCCACGTCAGTCCGTCGGAATTCAAATGACGTAGATCCGTGTCGAAATTTGGAAGAGGATATGACCAACCGGGTGCCATGCATGCTTATCACCCTGATTGGTTTAAGTTCATGAACAGCTGCGACCGCATGTGAGGTAAGACAGACCACATAAAAATGCGGCTAATCCAGCTGGCGCAAAAAAATATAGTTCTGAGCACGAAAAACGTCAGGCCACGCAACTGTTATCCAATTGCAAGTGGGATCTGTCCAATAACACCTGGATCTGTTGGCTTTGCGTCAGGCTGCTTATGGTGAAGACGAATCCTCTGAGGAGTTTTGGAGGGAAACGCGATTTGTCTCACGTTTCTTTCCATGCAACGTCATAACGCTCACGTTAGATCTTGTTGACCTGAGATGCATCTGATTACTCTTACGGAACTCACCCACCATTTGTTACTGTGGGTTTTCCTCGGGGGTTCGGGAGGACGAGGAAGACGATGGGGACAGTTTCCGATGTGTCTCTCGTTGGCTTTTACCGCCCGGGCTTACTCCCTTTGGCTGCCTTGAGTGATGCGTGGTCGGCCAGTCTTCCTTTACATCGCTGTGTATCACGGTTTGTGCAAAGCTTCGCCTATGCCAGTTTTTATTTGCCTGCCATTATCAATCCTGGACAATTGGCTGGTGCATCGTCGGTATAAGTCAACGCAGTCATGTCGTTTCGGGTTTGACAATGGCTCCAAATGCGAGGGTGTGCTTGCTTGTGCTTGTTGTATGTTGCTATATATGCTTTTACGTGTCGCATGCAGAGGGTACAACTAAAAAGTAGAGTAAGTGCGCCGCAGTCGTGTACAAAAATTGCGTGCCGTAAAATGGCATGGCATGGCCTGGATCTTATTTTTACGTGTTCATATGAAATTATTGGCTGCCAACATTTAGTCGTGTACATAGTAAAACATGCTGTTAACTTTTTAAACGGGAACACGTGCCTCCGGTGCTTCTATGAGCGTACGCCCCTGTTTCTCTACAGCGCCTGGCGTTAGACTCCGGCAGCGCAAGAGCCTAAAATCATGCCTCCGCCGCCGAGCCCGTCGCAGCGAAAGGAAATTCGTCAGCTCATCACTTGCTGAGAGCGCGTGCTGAGTTAACACAAAACATCCTGGGAACATTTCCAAAGTCATGCAGCGTGGACCGGTAGCAATGGAATGTAAAGTTGACAAAACGAGTTCGACCTTTTATAACACGACGTACAGATGAACCCGTGTTAAGTTCAAACAACGGCCTCTGCCCAGCTACTGGCTGGGTATCACCGCGCCTTTTCCCGCATTCCAGGAACTTCAAGCCAGTCATATTGTCTCTTCCTCCGTCGTTGTACTTCTAACAATCTTACCATTGCCACAATGCTTTGATACTGCACAGTTCCAGTTGGATCCACAATTCACAGTTTGTCGAATACTTACTGCTGCAACCTCTCTGATAAAATAAAATATCGCCAAATACGCTATTTCCACACATAATCCCCACGATCACCCACGATCCGCAATTCTACATTTGTGCACTGATGCTATTTCCGTAAATCGGCGTCCTACAAAGAATCCAAGGTTCATCGTTTCTCACCTAACGAAGTGAGTCATTTCGACGGACTGAGTACCGCGCGTGTTGTCTCACAACGTATACGATCAATATAACCATTTTGACTAATGTAGCATTTTTATGGGCCTAAGAACGGGAGTTCCCACCAGCGCGAGGCGTTCATCAATCCTCGTGCCCCGCCGTCAAGATGCATATGCACTTTCTACGCTCGCACAGGTGTGCTGTGAAAATTTCAGGCTCTTGTTGCCCTCCGTTCACGCACAGTTTCGGAGATAGTACTTGATATGATGGCCTCGTTTAAACACGGAGCCAGCACAGAAATGCCGTGCGCCTCCATATTGTAACCGATCTCATTCTGCAATCTGAAGTCTAACCCTGGTTCTAAAGATTACTCGTCCCTAACCAAAACAGCCTGAAAAAAGAAATTTGGGCACATCTCTCGGCATGGCAGCAAGCTCTGCAAAACACGCAAGTTTTATTTTTATGTTCGGCTCGGAATTGGGCAGGACCAAACCCCTTCCTCGTGATTTGCCCGTAAAATGGGCCCCTGTGAGATGACCATGCTTCGAGTGGGTATTTACGCCTTGTCTTAGAAAAGGTGATCACATCGATTTTTTGGCAGGCCACCCGCTTCAGACGTTCGCTGTCCTTTCAGCCCCTTAGCCTTTAGGTGCGTGCCAATATGGCCATCTTAATCCTTTGTGAAGGGGGCACAACTATACATATCATCATAGGCGTAGTAACAGGGTGGAGGTGCGTGCCTTGGACCACCGCCTTTTCATGACAGTTTAACATTGCCCTCACAGCGATGCATGGATAATTTATTTAAAATAAGGATTTTGCTCACACTTTTTTGGAACGCTCCTCCTCTCAACTCATCAGCTGTGCAACAGCTACGCGACCTGACAGAGACAATGACAAAAACAACAGCAATACAATATGGGAAGTCATTTGGGCAAGGAGTATTTGAGCAAGCAGCCAAGTGTTCAACGCCCTTAATGACCTTTCTTCGTCCCAATCCGTGGACATCAGGTGCAGCGGTCATCGAAAGGACATGGGAACGGCCCTGTGAGCAGTTCTCCTCCTAAACAAAGGGCTACGCTTCAGATTTAGGAAAGGCAAACTTTAACCTGTGGTATTGTGGCGCATTAAGAAACTTCTCAAAATAATCTTGCTTTGCACCACAAGAGCCGCACCTTTGGGGCGTTTCTGTTTTCTTGTCGTTTGGGAGGAGCGCGTCAGCATTGTTGTCTCTTAGCGGCACCTAATGCACTCTTCCGTCTGCGGGTTGGACGCTGCAGGCGATGGCAACGTGTTTCCGGTGGGACGTTAGGTTACGAGAACATCCCAGCACCTCTTTCCACCTGGTGACGTGCAAGCTGTGCTGTAGAATGTGATAATGTGCTGTAGAATGCGATGCTGTGCTGTAGAATGCGATGATGATATGCTGTAAAATGTGATGATATGTTGTAAAATGTGACGATGTGCTGTAGTATACGGCGATGTTCTGTAGAATGCCATGGTATGCTGTAAAATGTAATGCGCTGTAAAATGTGATGATGAGTTGTAAAACGTCATGATGTGTTGTAGAATGTGACAATGTGCTGTAGAATGCGATGATGTGCTGTAGAATGTGATGATAGGTTGTAAAATGTCATGACGTGCTGTAAAATGTCATGACGTGCTGTAGAATACGGTGACGTTCCGTAGGATTCGATGATGTGCTGTAAAATGTCATGATGTGTTGTAAAATGTGATAATGTATTGTAAAGTGTCATGTTGCGCTGTAGAATGCGATGATGTGCCACAGGATGTCACGGTGTGCTGTGGAATGTGGCTCGGTGTTCCCAAGAGTATCAGGTCCGTAGCATGCCTCGCATCGCACCTGAGGTCGGCCCGTGTCCTTTCCCCGCCACCATGTGTGGCTCGGGGCTCTTACAATCCACGCGATTGTGCGGTGTGGCCGGTGATTTCACCGCAACTAAGCTGTACGGTTATGCTTGATGGCTGAATCCCAGTGGTTTTTATGACATGCTCTGCAAATTTGGCGGTAGGCACCAGCAGCAGTGCACGCTCCATAATTCCTGGCGCGATTTAAAGGTGCGAGCTGAAAACGTTCTGGACATTGACTCTGGTTATTGGCCCTTCTGTGCGGCGGTTTACGATGGAGACCTTCATTGTCGGGAATACGACTGCCTGGAGGGTAGATTCAAACGGTTATGGAGGCCAGGATTACGGAGGAGTATTGAGATTAACGCATATATAACTACACAAAAAAATTTGCTAAAACGCTGGACGGCGCGTTCTTTTCCAGCTTAGCTGTATATGTGCTGGATTAGCCATGTGGAAAACTCTGGAAATTCCGCACGCGCACAATATCCATGCAAGATTCTTGCATGATGCAATGCTCTTACCTTTCATGCGAAGGACTACAAAACACCTTCTGTTGCGTGCTAGGAATAGCATACCCAGCATCCGTGGCATGTTGGTGGGATATGGACCTGCTTCTCTTACAGTCTTTGGTTTGGGTTACTCCGCGCATCAGAACAAACATGACTGTTGGTCGTATGGAGACCGACCGAGGGACAAAAAATCTGGTCTTAGCTTTTCTTCCGTTTACCAGCACTTACTGGTGCTTACCTGGTCCTAAGGGCATTTAGCTATTTGTTGCTATCTTGGGAAGCGGTAACATTATTTCCGCTATTTCAAGATCTAACCTTCGGCCAATCAGACATTCACACCCAGTTATCAGCTTGTTGAAATCTATTACTTAACTGATGACATCGCAGATCGCTTAAAATACCTTAAAATCACTCAACGTTCCAGAAGACCTTTCAGCACGTGCAATCACGGACGTAACCGCTGCTGAAATGTTTTCCCGGTGCACTTCTGTTTCGGTGCCCTTTGATGTGATAAAAATGCAAAAATAGTCGGATCTGCCCAAACATTACTGGGTTCAGATCCCACTTATCCCAGTGGTGGCGGGTGGGTATGCCAATATCTCATGCATGCAATGATGGTTGTGGAGCTTTGTAACTGGTGCCAAACGAAACGGTGTGTTTTTTCTCTTCTTCAAATGATTCATAAGTATCATGCTTTCAGCAGAGATCGCTAAGGCCAGGTGAAGTCGGTGGTGGTGAAGTCGATGGATGGCCACCAAAATTAAGCACGATACTTGATCCCGAGGTTGGTTGCGGCCAGCATGTTTCCAACGGCTCGATGGCTAGTTGAAGTTGCGATCAGCAAATTTGTTCATTTGATCAGCAAATTTCATCATTTGTTAACCAATGATTAAAGCAGAGATTTTGTTCTACTGTAATGAAGGAGTACGAAATATGCTGACAATGGAACTATGTCAAGGATGTATGCACAAGTGTAATGATTGTGGCAAATTTTCGTTCTAGTTAAACCAGTGGCGGATCAAAAGACGTCCACTTTTGTGTTTTGTGTTAAAGACCTGGTTCTATCTGGCCGGTTACTGGCCCCATCGGAGTGTACGGTATTCTTTGGGCGCAAGGGAGAGCATCGTTCCGTGCCTCCTCCGGATCCGCCACAATATTAGCTTTTTTAACAAGTAGGCATGTATAGTCCCGGGCAACAGCGTGGTGCCCGTAGACAGTGTAATAAACCGTAAAGCTTTTACCAATCACCATCATGTCAATCTGCGAATGGTTATTCTTGTCTGCCCAGGGGGCTTTATTTTCGCTTGCGATCCTTCCTGGTTACCTGCAGTCTCAAATGTGTTCACTTTTGTGTGTTGCGTTGAAAACCTGGGTCCAGCCGGAGAGTTATGGGCCCCATCGAAGTTTATGGGCCCCTTTGGGGCTTAAGAGGGAAGCATTGCCCCGTGTTCCCCTGGATCCACCGCTAGGCTAAGTTTAAGCTGGAACAACGTGAGGTTATCTCATTGTAGGGAATTTTGTTTTGTCCAATTTTTTGAGCACTGTCTATTTCGCCGCCGGGCCGTAATGACGTCACTGGGGAACCCACACTTCCGTAATGTCAGAGCGCCGCAGTGATCAGCCTTGTGGCTTACTGTTGATCCTTAAGGCGGTAGCAGCGATCCTATTTTCACATGGCAAATTTCGCCTGAATTTCATGCGGTGGTCAGTCTGACCATCCATGAGATCATGAAATCTGCTGAGCCAATTTTGACGATCTGGGGCTCAATGTGACCACTGGAGTGTAAGCTCTTTTCTGACATGCAAACAATGCAAACCTTTCATCAATGCCGCCCTTAAAGGAGAGGAAAGCGTTGGGTAAATGTCGCGTACATTTTCCTGTTAAAGAGGAATATGACACTCATGGTCTTTAGTCTATTAAAGCCACAAGGTAAAGGTTGCGAAATGACCTGAATGAATTAGGAGGCATACTGGAATTTTTAGGAAGAACAGGGGCCCCAAAGCTTGAAACTTTCCTGTCAATTTCCTGCAAATTTGGATATTTTCTGACCACTTAGTACCGAAACATAGCCTTCACACCTTTCTTGTTCGTGTGCCTCCCAGGCGGTGCGCCGATTGGTAAACTTTGCATTGTGATACAAGTAAAAATGTCAATGCAAAGTTGTAGTTGGGCATGTCAACAGCCAAAGATGGTCAATTCTGAGCTTTGTGGCCCGTCGTCCACGGCCAAAATGTTTCATACTTGTTTGACTAAAGCAACTGAACTATGCACCGTCCAATGGTGTACTTGCCTTCTATCGTGCAACGGAAAGATAGCCTTTTGAGCTCGGTACATCTTCCTTCAGTGTGTCGGTATTTAGTGCCTCCAAAACGCGGTACTTGATGCCATAAAGTTCTTAAAATGGGTCGTTCTGGAAAATAACTGCCTCTAGAGTCCAAGGAGGAATGCGTGTTTTGGGTGATAGCAATCAAAATGTTCCGTGGCTTTGCAGTGGCAATAAAACTATCATGTTCGATGTTTTGCTTGGCTGGGTCTCCCCTCTGGAGCACTGACTGATGTCAATGCACAAGTGCAATTTCTGAAATGGTGTGTCTGTTCACAGCCATTCAGCACCTTCTTACATTGCTGCCACATTCCGTGGTTCCGTGCTATGGTGTGCCCAGGCATTCCATATCATCCGACCGTTCCGTGTCATCCTATTACCGAAACCTGAAACAGTGACCAAAAGCCCGTGGAAGGGAAGGGGAGCACTGGTAAAGCGGATGCGGACAGCCACCGAACAGCCCCTCCTCCTCCGAACGAAGTTTCTGACCGCGCGCGCCCTTAAGGGCGAAGCCTCTTACATCGTTGTAGGTGGATATAGCTGTATGCTGTTTGTTGTTACTTTTTCTATTGGGTACTTAAAACATAAATGCAGAAAAGCATGAGCTCTGAGGTCAACAAAAATGCATTATGAAACCGAACTTAACTCCAATGAGCAAGCTATGGCTTGTGTTGTCAAGTACAATGTGTATCTAGAAATGTGTTTGTTTTAAAGGCAAAATTACCTACCTTGTCTGTAGGGGCGTAGCCAAGGGGATCCCGCTTTATTCTTAGGCCTGGTTTTTTTCTTCACCATACTCCCGACAGAAAGTCAAAAATCGGCGTGATGCGTTCTCACCGCGCCCTGCCCTGTGCCTAGGAACATTCTAGCTCCTGCCCGCTTGATCTCATAATTTTCGGTGCTACTCATTCATGAAGCGAGACTGTTCATGTTAGTCATGGTGTTTGCATGCAGCGATAGCTGATGCACTTGATAATGTTCTTCAAATCTACAGGATAGCATGCCCAATGCATACCTGGTGCCATGTTTTCTTCAGTCAAACAGCATGCACTTTTATTCGGCTGCGAGATCAAAAGACGGGCAAGAAAAGTTCCGAGGAAATCCAAACATGTTTAGGTATCATTTTACGCCCAAAAGCCAAGTTTGCATACTACTGTCGCAAAACACTGCATGCAGACTGCTTGCGCTCCAGCTTCAGCATGGGCGTCACCGGACGCAAGGCTCCCTCGTCGGAAGGCGAGGCGGCGGAGATCCATCATCCCCCTCATCGGACGGCGAGCGGCGGGGGCGCGGCGCCGCCGGGGGTCCGCCCGTGGTGGTCGGCGGCGGCGGGCCGGATGAAGCAGCGCCGCCGCCGACCGATGGCCGCCCCCGCCGGCGGCCGATGGCCGCCCACCAACGACCGGAAATGATGGCCGCTCGGTTCCACGCCACTGCGCCGTAATCGCCGCAGCGCGGCCATCGGCGGCGCAGCGTGACGCCGCCGGCGGGGTGGGCCCGCGGGCCCCGTGCCCGTCGGGGAGCGGCGCCGCCCCGCCATCGCAGCCAACATGGCCGACGTCCGTCCGGCTGCGCGCCCGCGGCTGCTGCCAGAGCTGGCCTGGCTCGTGAAGAGTTTGTTAGATCGCCATCACTTCTCAAAATTAGAAGTGGACGTCTGCGACCGCGGCCTTTCTTCACGGCCATGCTTGAGGGGCCAATATAATGGTGTTTGCGAGACATCGCATCCACATTGCAGTCAGCGCAACCTCCGGCTTTCTCTCACTCCCAGAAGCCCCGACTTTCGGGCGAATTATATCGTGAAATATATCATAACGCTTCTATGCTCGCTTGTAAGGTATTCGTCAACGAAACGCCAATCGTATTACAAGCACCGAAATGAAACAAGAAAGCACGGAAGTGCTGATACTGCGCGTAAAACGTCAGAAATATACGAAAACATCAGAAAATATCCCGTATTGGTTAACAACATGCCAAGGCCATGCCATATTCATGCTCAAAGTGAGCTGGAGACCATCAGAACATGCTGCAGCTACCACCCGATCCAACGCTCCGTCCGACGCTTTCATCAGTACTCGCGGGTCTGCGCTGGACCATCTGGAGAGGAATGAAGGCCCTCTGTCCGACGCTTCCATCAGGACTCGCGGGTCCGCGCTGGACCATCTTGAGAGGAAGGAAGGCCCCCGTCCGACGCTTCCAACAGGACTCGCGGGTCTGCGCTGGACCATCTGGAAAGGAATGAAGGCCTCCGTCCGACGCTTCCATCAGGACTCGCGGGTCTGCGCTGGACCATCTCGAGAGGAATGAAGGCATACTCCAGGCCACTGTCCATCCGGGGTGGACTTAAAATATTTTATAAATGCGTCCGACTTTGATCTAATTCAGCGAGATGCGGGTCCAATCGTGGCATATATTTCAATGCAGTACATGCCGGTAGCCTCAGTCCAAAATGTTTATCGGCCTTTTGGTTTCACTAAAACCTGTATCGAGCATTTCTTTTTGTAGTTATTACAAACGCATAACTATGACACCCACGCCGTGGGTAATACGTAGAAACAACGTTTTATGTGGGTTTATAAGTCGGGTCTGTGATTTCCAAATGTAACCTGTTTGCTCAAATAAAAAAGCAAAATATCTTTGTTAAGGAGAGCAACCAGACCATACTCATTTGAAACTGCCTTGATTCTGGCAAAAATTTTTACTGCGCCAGGAGGCACGAATCAGCTCCTTTATCGCTGTTTTACACAAGTGCAACTTCCCTGTTCTCCCGGGCATACAGTGTCGGCCGAGTCTGAACGCATCGGTGCGCTCCTGTCGAGCGGTAGCGCATTGTTTCAGCGTTCGGGTGTGGCAGTGCGTCGGGTGCACTGTCGCCGCCGCCGCTTCCGGGGTGCTTCCGATGGGTGCAGTACCCTGCCGCCGCCTCCGGGGTGCTTCCATTGGGTGCATTATCCTGCTGCCGCCTCTCGGGCGCTTCCGATGGGTGCACTACCCTGCCGCCGCCTCCGGGGTGCTTCCGTTGGGTGCACTACCCTGCCGCCGCCCCCGGTGTGTTTCCGTTGGGTGCAGAACCCTGCCGCTGACTCCGGGGTGCTTCCGTTGCGGAGCGGGGCTGCTCGCTGAGTGTTTTATCGGACTTCAGTTCTGGGCATAGGTTAGTTTTATGCACAAATGCGCCGACCCGGTTTTGGCCCTTGCTCTTCCCGAAAATGAAGTTTATTTTGCAGGGTCGCCGACTTGACGCCGTGAATGATGTCCAGCGTGACTTGCAGGTAGTGCCTGATGCGCTTAAAGAACGGAACTTCCAGTGAGCGTTCCAAGCATAACAGGCTCGCTGGAGGCGATGCATCGCTGCACGAGGTGACTTCTTCACAGCAGCTGGCGGTCAAATCTAAATCAGGCACTTTTTCTGCTTTTTATTGGCGCAGTGTTGGAACTTATTGATCGCGTCTTGTAGTGAAGGAAAACAGATTTGAAGTGCAAGGTTAGCCAACAGAGAGGATGTAGTAACCACTGCTCTTACCCGGTCCCCTCCCCACCCCGAGTTAACATGTCGCTGGGTTTTCAATCGTCAGGCTCCGGGCAAGGGAGATCAAGCAAAGAAGCAGTCGGGTACCTGGGAATTTAAGAACTTTGACGAAGTTAGGTTTGGTCATTCTATGGGTTAAGTCGTAAGCCTTGACGTCAGATTAACGTTGTTTAGATATAGGCAACTGAAAATTGCTGTGAAGGGAACAAAATGAGAGGCTTCTCTTCTTTCCATCGGGCATGCTCATCTGACAGGGAATCCTTCCTTTCCATCTGAAACCAACGTGTGGTATTGTCACAGGCGAAACAGTCTCCCGGTGTCATTTCGTGTTCAGAGCCCATATTTAATAAGTCCCAAATTACATTTTTAGGTCAGAAAAAGGCATTAAGCCGCCCTCACAAATTGCATTTATTTCCTAGTAAGGGCCCATAACAGCTGTTCATGCATATGCCACCGGATTAAAAGTTAGCCGAAATTAGTATGGCGTGAATGCCCATGTATTGCTCCATAGCACTTCGTAAACAAAAGTGTGAAGATCGCCCTGCGAGGAATCACGTGCAAAGCACTCGGCAATGAACGTGTCCTGAGGGTCCAAATGACCTGTTAGGTGCAATTGTGGCGCCGTGTCTGCATTCAGCCGACCTACGGACGGTACTGATGGCACAGGGTACTGAGACCGTATTGCCAAGCGCCGTCTGGGGTATTTGCCCAGACGGTCAGAGGGTCAAAAGTGGCTTCCCTAGTATCTGAGGACAGTCACATGATCGATTAACTTTGAACGGCAGTCGACAGCCGCAGTCATTTTCACTGTGGGGTAAGGGAATTTCTGTGTTCCTGAGAACCCTTAGGTGTCTTCTGACGTATGGGTGATGGAATTACAGGTCACGCAAGATGTCATTCGAATAACCAAAATTGTCGAAAGGATTCCGGACGCTCAATAATTCGTGATATTGGTTGTGGCTAAGTGGAAGTCATAAGCTTGCGAGTCTCACTCGTACCAAATAACCCATCACCAAAAAAACATAACAAGGAAGTCACTGGTGCGGGTAAGCTGTAGCTAACCTGACATGACCTCTGATGGTAACCTGGTGTGACCTCGTACGATGTGACTGATTCCTGCTGACAGATGGTCAAAGCAGTCGTTAAAACACATCAAAGTTCAAAACAAGGCGAGGAACTACGAATCACTGCAAGTGATAGAAAAGTCGTTGTGTAACACTGTATTGATGACGTCAGGATTCAGTGGCCTGGTTTAATATCAACCATTGTCTCGCTTCCGAATATGCAAAATTGATAATTTGTTACGCGAAGAAAAATGTATTGAACATATCTGACACAGCCCGGAAGTTAGTCCCGAAACCTTGGGGATGGTTAACAACTGGCTGCGGTTGGTGGTTGCAGGTAAATCCCGGTATTCTGTAGGCTTGTCTTAAGCGGGTTACCTAGGTCACTTCGGGATTAAGCTTAGCACGCAGGGGCGAACGTACATGGTACCACCTGGAGGGATGTGTTTCCCTCCCCTTACCAAGTTAATGGCATGTATCGATATGTACGTGACTAAATGCTGGCAGTTCAAAATCACAGGTAGACGCGTCAAAATGAGAACATCAGTGACATGGGATGTTTTCTAACGACTCGCAAGAAATTATGTGCTCCTGCGGTAGGCTGAAACCTGTTTTCAGAAAAGATTTTTGCGTCATAGTTTAAGTACATTTGCGAGGAACGTAGGTAAACTGATGCTTAGGAATTTAGGCCAAGTGTTGCAAAAATAGCTGCGGGGTGGGCTGTGCAGTAAAAATGACGCGACCTCTCTCGAAATAGCCAACTGATGGCTTTCTCCCCGGAGTACACCAACTTCTTCTCAAAGTTAGGGAGAGTGGAACCCAAGTCCCTCCCCCCTCCGCCTAACTGAATAGGAAACTATACCCCTGATAGGTAGAGCAGCCCGTGCTTAGCAAGTAATTTATCTTGAAAACCATGCCTGCGAAACGGTTATAGAAATTACAACTAATAAAAACTTGGACACAGAAAGCTCAATCATTGTGCACCAGTAGGAAATCGTCATGCGCATGAATTTCAACACAGATTTTAAGTGCGATCACCAAACATATTTGGCAGAGGCCATCTGCTTACCCCTTTCTAAATTGTCTCGCGCTTCTGCGTCACATTTCGGAGCAGTCTCCCAGTCTTCTCATATTGTCGACTTCTCCTCCTGCCGTGGGTTTGCTTTATCTTTCTGAGACCCTCCTCTCCTCTACTATTTCCCTAATGGTCCTTCCAATCTGGTGCCTTCTCCGTTTGTCTATATGGCCCCTAGCGTCTCGATTTCCGTGAATTGCTTCATCCACGCGTGCACCGCCATCGGGCTTACGCAAGTCCGCGATATGAACACAAGCTTTACACGAGAATTTGTTAGAACAGCGCTCGAACGACCGCGTTAATGTACTCCGGGGATAACGTGGCTAGCGGGCTGAGAACGTAAACGCTGGTCCCTCGAACCGTGCTGTTGATCTCGAATAGCGAGATTCTCAAGCAGATGAGATGACAGAGCGTCCTGCGTGAAAACGGCCAACCGTTTCAAAAGTGGTATTTTGGGACCACGGTGATAGCCGCGCAGAGATACGCAAGGATCTCAGATTCACAACCCCTCGCAGCACAGGCATGCAGACTGGGGCGGGGACAGGTGGGCCTCGACCCACTCATTGTTTAAGAAAGTTGGACAAAAATCCCGCAATAAAATTACAGAAGTGTAACATCTACCTACAAGTGCTCGGCGATATGCATGGATGATGGCACTTCCTCTCCAGAGATTATCGTTCAGAGCACTGCAAGTGGCCTCCAGTATCATCAGCTGCTCCTCGCATGGATCAAAGCGAACAAATGCCTGTCGGCTTTCCTCTTCACACACCGTGGCACTATCAGTTTATCGAATGAAACCGGACGCCCGCCGCGCCTTTGACGAGCCTCGGCGACCCTGTGCCGGGGCGGCCGGATCTCTATCCATTTCATCCGTCTCTCGTGACAAAGTAGCCTCGGGACGCCATCCCTCCCTGGAGAGCCCGGCCGGCACCTCTCGACCCCTCATCCGCACACAAAACCCGCAATCGGCGCGGCGATTGTGGCGCGCCCCGGCGCGGCGAGCGCCGCCGCGGCCGAGCCGAAACCGGAGCGGCCTCGACGGCGACTCGTCCGATTACTGGCATCAAAACAAGCCCATCAGCGCTCTCACAGCAGCGACAATGTGACTAAAACGCGGCCTGGCGGCGCGGGTCGTGCGCCTTTGTCGTCGGCTCTGGGGGCGCTTTGTGCGCGCGGCGGGACTGGGCCGCCCGATTCAGCCGTCGCCGCGATGAAGCCATCCGAGACGGCGCGCCGGGCTCGCGCCCGCCATTTGTCCGGCTCGTTACCGCGCATTCAGCCGGCCGGAGGACGGCGCGGCCGCGACGGTGGCGCGCGCCGCAAAACCACACCGCAAACGGCGCACCTGACGGGCGAGGCGCGTCCCCGGCCGGGGTCCGGTGCGGCGGGTCTGGTCCTCGGTCGGGGTGCGGGCGCGGCGGGTTTGGTCTCCGGCCGGGGTCCGGTACGGCGGGTCGGGTCTGATTCCCGGCCGGGGTCCGGCGGAGCGGGTCTGGTCCCCGGCCGGGGTCCGGTGCGGCGGGTCTGGTCCCCGGCCGGGGTGGGTCCGGCGCGGCGGGTCTGGTCCTCGGTCGGGTTTGGATGCAGTGAGCGCGCGCCTGCTGCGCGCGCCCACGGCGACCGCTGGTGCGGCCTGCCGCCGAGTGCTTCACGCCCGTATCAGGGGCAAACGCCGCCTGTCGGCTGTGGCGACACGGAGAGGAACGGCTCGTTGTGTGCGGACGACACGCTGTATTTGCTGATCCCACAGCAATAGGAGTAACTCAAATTTGAGTCGTCGACTTCAGCTTCGCTGCCGATTGCGGTTGGATGTTCGCGGTTCAATATGAGGCGAGCATCTCCCATCACGGATTTTGCGAAACGCCG
>NW_023596136.1:27912876-27930376 GCF_011947565.3 Pollicipes pollicipes | reverse complement strand
AGCCAGATGATATCCCAGAAGTGACCGGCGTGCTTCAGATGCTCAGCTTTCTCAGCAACGATGGTGTTTTTCAGGGTTCCCTGACGAGGCTCTTCACTCGGGCAGCATTCTCTGCTGATGGTCACCACAGGAGTGGCCCAGCGCGCGACAGGTCACTAGGGCTTCCCTCCGGCTGCAAACGCCCGCACCCGTCTCGACCTGGGGCTTCATTCAGCGTGAAGCTACTGCACATCTCCAGAAGTTTTTGTTTTTGGTTGTTACATGTAGGCTTCCATTCCACGGACAGAAATGTGATGGCCGAGGGCTGCTACAGCGCAGAGAACTTCATCGCCGCAACTTCTGGCACGGCAGTCCTAGAGAATCTGATTTAACGCACAATGACGTCTTGACCGGTGTGGGTGCAAACTTATATTGTGTTGTCAACGGTAGCCAACACTTGATTAGGATCGGGAAAGGTACCCTAATAAAAGGTTTTTGTTTATTAAAAGCTTGAAAAAATAGTGGCCGTCCCTTTTACAATGCGCTTTCCATTATTGATTCTGAAATAAATGCCACAAATGGCCGCTATTTGATCTTAATAAAAGGACTTGAAAAAAAAACGCGCCGGCAATGCTTGTTAGCTCATAGCAACGGCAGCAGTCCTGCACGGATGGCATATTAAACCAGCGGGAAAGCTGTAACGCATGATTTTAATCAGCATAACATTATTTCAGAACCCATTTGCATGATGGCCTCCACTCGGCCACTGGCGAGAGGCTGCACCGCCTAACGATCTTAACAGTTACATGCTTCAATTAATAATATAAACGATTGTTATAGCGTAATGTGCCTGATAACTGCAGTAAGTAATATCGACTAACTGACACTAATTCTACACATTAGCGTTGTTTTCCCCGCGGCTCCGGCTGGATGGCACTATGGCGTGACCGCGTCCAGTGCCGGCAGCGGACGGGCCCGCGCCGGCTACTTTGCCACATCTCGTGGCCGACTCCTGGGCGATTGTGGCAACCGGCACGCAGTGCCTAGTCACTCGGTTCGCCGTGGTCTGAGCCTCGTGCCTTGAGAGGCAAAACGAGCTCGTGCGCCGCTTGAGGTAAAGGCCGTTCTGTGTTGGCGCGCTCTGGGCGAGTGAAGTACGCATGGTCTTACCTTCTATGGTACCCTGCTAGACTTCGGCCGCAAAGCTTATTTCTTAATTAGCCGAGGTAAAGATCGCGGGTTAATCTTACAGATGGTGATGACGGCTCGCAATGTTGTAGAATCATGGTCAGTAATGATCTCTGTAATAACCCAAACCAAAAATTTGACAAGATCTTACCTGTATGTAAATATATCTACCTGTTAGTAAAACCTTGTTGAACACGAATGCACAATTGTCGATCCTGTAATTTTTCCAGCACTGCGAAAGCTGCTTGCATGCCGCAGCTCGTTTCACGCGTCGCTATTCACAGGGACTTGCAATAATTCCCCATTGCGCATGTGATGTTGTAGCGAGAGCACTGATCTGCTGTCGGTGTGCATGAGCGCAGAGTACGGCTTCGCTGACGTGCTGACGCAGGGCACGACAACGCCTCGCTTCAAGTTCCTGACGTGGGAGCGGCGACAGCCTGGGGAGCTACGTATCAGGTTGCGGCGACGCCCTGCTGCCTCGCGATGCCTGCACGGGTCGAGACAGGCGTGACCGGGCTGGACCCCGACTCAGCCCGTCGCCGACACCGATCGCTGAGATCGGCATCCTGCTGTAGCTGTGCCTGCGCGCCGATTTTGGACGGACACACCGGCGGGTGACACGCCGTGACTTGCCAGCCGCGGATGTGACCACTGGGGCTGGGGGCATGTTCCCCAAAATTTTCCCCAAACGGGGTTTTGATCTCCTGATCTTGCCCGTAGAACGCGCGTTCTCACGCTTATTGCATTTCACATGTCATTTTCAGGTCCAGTTTGCCTCTAAATTTCTGTTTGCCCCTCCTCTCACTCCTGATTTCCCCCTCCCCCCCAATCTCAGAGACGTGATGACACCTATGTTGCCGACAGGCGTCGTGCGTGAGGGCGACCGCTGCGACCGACGTCACGTTACGGCGCTTGCACTTGCTCAGTGTTCTCTAAGGATATGACTCGAAATATCCTATTTTAGTTACAGAGGTAAAACGCAAGCACACTAGAAAAGTACACAGCAGACAGACAGTCCGGTGGTCGGAGCATGCAGCTGCGTTTTCAAACGGAGCCGCGGTGCCCTTTCACACATACCGAGCTGCGCATGCCAACTGCGAGGGACGCGGTGGCCCTCGCAGGAACAGCTGAGTGAGATTGTAACCAGATGCGAGCGTGACGTCATACGGACAGAGAGCGTGATTGTTGTCACAGTTGACTTACAGCAAGGAATCCATAGTTGACTTACAGCAACGCTTGCAAAGAAATTGCATGGGGTTTTTGTTTTGCCTGTTGAATTCACCACATGGCAAACTATTATTGTACGCCCTTTTACGAGCGGCTTATAATGAGCCACTATGGCTGCGTTGCGATTTCCTTGTGTCAAACCAAGGAGAAGCCAACAGCGTCTTGAAGTGCTGGGTTGCCAAATTGCTATCATTGCTCACAACAGGGCTGTTTCCATGGTACTGAATGCGGTTAGACACAAGAATTTATCAGAAAAAGTAAATGCTGTATCATTATTGCATCAGCTAGAAAGCTTACGTTCAGAGGTTTCACTTTCAAAAATCGGTTGTAGAGGTTGGTTCAGCCAATAAGCTTGACCTAAACTAGCCTCAAAACGTAATTTTTCTGCAGATTTCAGCTACTCTGATTAGCGTCCTCGATGCTAAAATAAAGCAGACATTTTTCAATGTTGCATGGATTCAAAATGTTTTTCCGAGGAGAAAATGTTTTCCATTTGAAGCTAGTATGAGAGGTCTTTTCGTAAAATGGTTAGAATTCGGTGTAATTTACAACAACAAAAAAACACATCGTAAGAAAGTTTAGCAGGGGACCACTGATGACCGCCGCTGTCACTGACCATGTTGTGTAACTACCACAGCCACAATTATGCACCAAATGCACTTGTCACTGTTGGAGAAAACATGTATCAACTTTTACATGGTCGCCTATACTTTAAAAAGCTGCGGTATATCGCAGTCAACTGTTCTCTTTCCAAGCGCTAGCCAGGCGTTAGCATTTGAAAAAGTCAAATATTTGCAAATTGGCTTAACATATAACGTCGTTGGCGTAACAAAAACGTTTGGTCCAAAGAAATTCAAAGAGATATGGTTTTGCACGCACCATGGCACACTTTGTGCAGGTGGACTTCGTCCTGTTCCTCATTAGTGCGAATTAGAAAGACCCGGAAAATCGACCAAGATATTAAAGGAATGCTTTATATGAAAAACATAATTGATATTTGGCCGAATGAAATGCTCATTTCTGGGAACTGACTTTGTGACTCGAGGGGTTCGAGCTCTTACGAAAAGGTACGTTCCTCAAGCTGAAGATAATTGGCATTTCAGCTGGTCCACTGAAGATTCTCTATGTTATGATATATGCTATACAATTTTATCATTCTGTATCGAGGTTACGGGTGCTGCTAACATGTGTTGAATTTAAACCAAAGCTTTCCGGACTGTGAGGTAAAAGTTAAGCTTCAATCGCTTTGTGCCTCCGCGGTCTCAGTCACACATTTTCAGAATCTATGTGTCTGTGCAGCCTTAAAAACCATTATTAAATTTAAAACAGAAGCGTACCTACCATCTACCAACACGGTGTCTGAAAATCACCCTGTAGTGACGGATTTGGGGGGTGGGATCATCCACTCCCATTCTAACTTCTTCTATCGAACATCCACAGGCAGAAATCTAGTTGGCCTACTGTCATCTTACTATCTGTGGATCTGATTTCTGTGAATCCCGTTTTATATTCGCTCGTCATATCTGTAAAGATTAGACATTCCCCACAACAGCGTGCATTTTCAACCAGTTGGGTCTCACACGAATAACGCGTCTTGTTAACATAACGCCATGGTCGGATCTGTCCAATTTTTGTCATTCTCCTCACATCTCCCAGGTTCACTCGCAGCCTTACCGCCCCCCCCCCCCCCCCCCATCCCAGGCGCTCCAGTATCCTCCAGTTCCTATCTCCCCGACCGTGCTCACTCGCAGCCTCACCGTTCCTCTCATGCCATGCTCTTCAGTCCCCTCCAGATGGCAGGAGAGGTTTGAACGCTAGGAAATAATGGCTGAATACCTTATCTGCGGACGGGTCCAAAAATGGCTGCCAAACATTCCTGAAATGTGGTGACACACAGCTGAATAACTGATGAAGATCGGGCGTCTAAACCAGAATTCCGACGTCACAGGCGTTCCGTTAGATCGTCTGATGTCCTTCCATAACTGTCGGAATGCTACGCCCAGTTTTTGCATGAATCTGAACTAATGTGTCTCACCATCTATAACGAGAACACACACACACACACACACACACACACACACACACACACATACACACGCGCACACACAGTGGCGGCACCAGTTTCGTAGGACAACTTCGGCACTGGAGCGGGACCTTGCCATCCAGGCAGATGCATGGCTACGGTATGTGCGTGCTTCTCTTTTCACGTGCTATCAGGCTAATTAAACTCTCAGTTAACGTTCGAATATATGACTTGCACACCCCGCTCACTCGTATAAATTCCACAAACTTTAGTATGCATCAGTTTCAAGTGCGGTTGATGATGTCAAATAATTCGGCCCAAAATACCGATCTCTGGTCAAAATGCCGGCGGAGTCGGGGTGCTAGCCAAGACTCTTGGCTAAAAACCTTGGCTTCTGCGAGTCAGCAGCTAGAGTAGCGATGAATGCAGCTCTGGTGACAGCACGATCGCCGGCACCAGGTAGGGATGTGCACATGTGGCTGCTGCCAATCACCAGCCTCAGCCATGCGCCCTCAGCGCCAGCCACGCTGGATGCGGTCCCGCTGGTGCTCGGCGTTGTGACCGCGTAACCACTGACCTAATGTAGCATTTGTCTAGAGCTGCGGATCTTACGTCATCCCCAGCATGCAGCTTTGTCGGCTTCCGTGGGGATGTCTTCTAATACCTCGTGCGACGGAGAGTTCAGCACGATAAACACAGAGCACGTAACCTCCGAGAAGGTATCATCCGGGATATAGGATCAAATGTATCCCGGATAAGTAAACCGGGAGTGTAAGTAAACGCGCCTACTTTACAGTTTAAGAGAACCTCACTAGTGACATTTATCTGTTGCATAGTTGAAGCGAAATAATGGTGGGCCGCTGTTCGATAATGCAACAGCAATGTGTTAGCAGAAATAGCAGGACATATGTAGGAAAGAGTAGAAGGATGTAAGAACATTGTATAAGAGACCATGGGTTGTCTTAAGAAAACAAGATGATACACAATGGATAGCAAAGCAATCGACCTTTTGTATTCTATCGACCCGGCCGTTTTAAGATCTGTTTGAGATTGTATAGCCACGATGCAGCTGTCGGACATATTCACATGGATGCTGAACAAACGTTTACGGAGCATGTAACAGTATTCAACTAAACCGACTGCAGGAGCTTTTAAACTTCACAGCTAGAGTGATTTTCGGACGAAGGGAACGTGACCCCATCAGCGATGTTCTACGGGAGCCTGGGCAGCTTTCAGCAATAAATATGCACTTAAACTATGGCTTCACCCATCTTAGAAAATCGTTGACGACATCCGAACCCGAGCCACTCGCTCGCGACCACGTTATCAGGCATGCCATTCGCCATTGCACCGCTAGACAATGTGATCGGCTCACAACCACTCCGATACATTCCAAGCCCGAGGGGGAAGGTATAAACTGGATCATAACTACCTTTCATGATCCGACTGCAATTATCCGTGTAATGGACTCATCGCGTTTTGAGATCTGGGTTCAAAACCGCTTAATACGAAGGCAGCACGGTACTGATCAGGTGACCGACTACTATGTTTATGTTACCATGAACAGCCGAGTAGATGTTTTGCGTCGTTCGATAATGCAGGAGAGCTATCTACTTGACCCATCGTTTGATGTATTTCCTGGCACGAGGCTCAGAACAGCCATACTATGTGAGGTTACCTCAAGACGTGAGCAAATGCAAGGAAATGCAATTGCGGCTTCGTCGCCCCCCCCCCCCCCCTCCCTCCCCTCCCTTTCCATACCGCCACCACCACCGCTACCACATGACGGCCAGATTTGTCCTTTTTAATTTGGCAGCGTCCTGACTGAGTCTGTTGTTGCGTGGTGGACGTGTCGACTAGTTTTGTTTTAAAGTAGGTAAGGTTTTCCAGGGGCCATCTCATTTACAGGCCTGGATGCACGTGCCTGGCCCGGCTTGGAATCATGTGCATGCACTTATCCATCTATTTAAATTTGGGATGGTTCTCTGAGAACCGAAATGTTCCGTCTCGACTGCCGATTTTTGCTACACCTGCAACTCAACGAGATCCAGAAGCGTCCGTGGTCGTAAACAGCTTCTGCCAGTCGGGCAAACCGCTGCGGATAACGCTAGTGAAGGTCCAGAAACCATCCACGTCCTCCATGGGACAAAGGGTTCAACAATGGTCTGTACAGGGGAATGTTTTTTCTTCATGAACAGGGGGGCTGAACAATAAAACGTGGCGCAACTTTCCCCAAAATATGCCAATAAACTTGTTTCCCTCCGAAATCGGTCCACTTGCTTCTCGAAATTGGGGAGGGGGCTGCAGACCAAGTTGGCGGGAGGGGGCTAGCTGAAGTCCCTCTTCCTTTTGCTGAACGAGAAACCCCACCCATGGTTCTGTGCTTTAAATGCCCCTGTCATGCAAGGCATCCGATGCCCACGTCTGTTGCGATTGAATAAACAAAAAAGGACTGCTCGCCTTTAAGAAAGCATCTGTTGAATTTCAGTGATGTGCAAAAAAACTAGCCATTTAAGATATCCACCAGGGACAGAAACAACAATGAAACTGCCCCAACTTGTTGACTATTGGCCAGCTATCGACAGGACTACATTTCGCCGTTTGCTTCGGACGGGTTGCCTGGGCGGTTGGGTACAACACTTTTCAGTCCAGAGCACTTGCTGAGCAGAAATTGCCGCCTGCGTCCTGAAGCCACGTTTCAAGGTGTCACGTACCATATGACACTACGGCACCGGATGCTATCCTGGGCGCCCCGGGGCCAAGACAACCGACATTGGTCAGGTGTCAGTCGCCATTTCTTTACCAGCCGGGGAACGCAGGTTGTCCGCTCTGACACTCGCACCCAGATGGTTACATCAAAGTCCAGCATCTCCACCTACGCCTCAAAGGTGACCGAATATCGAGGTAAAAGGACTTCTCTGCGTTTAGTGGTCGTTGCCGCTCCCTAATGAAGTAATCCAGCCGTCCGGGGTCAGGTCTGTGGTGAGGCTGCGATCCAGGCGTGAGGCGTGCGGAGTCAGCCCCCCCCCCCGCCCCACCCACCCCCAACCTGCTCGGACGTGTCGTCGCGCTTCATTGCTGCCCTGAGCCGTCAGCAGTGGTGTGTGAGCCCCCTCTGTCAGTGTCGGCTCACTTCACTGCCGTCCCTAGCCGTCAGCAGTGGTGAGTGAGCCCACTCTGACAGTGTCGGTTCACTTCACCGCCGTCCCTAGCCGTCAGCAGTATGGAGTGAGTGAGCCCCCTCCGCCAGTGTTGGCTCACTTCACCGCCGTCCCTAGCCGTCAGCAGTATGGAGTGAGTGAGCCCCCCGTTAGTGTTGGCTCACTTCATTGCCGTCCCTAGCCGTCAGCAGTGGTGAGTGAGCCCCCCTCTGTCAGTGTCGGCTCACTTCACCGCGGTCCCGCGCCGTCGGCAGCTGGCGGCCGGGTCTAGAGGCGGCCCGTCAGCCATGTGACGGAGCGGCGGGTTGGCCCTGCCGCCGGGGGCCGGCGCCGGGGGCAGCTCCCCATTGTGGCGCCGTCGTCGCGCCCCCGGGCCGCGTCGCCGCTGCGCTCCGCTCGGCCGCCGGCCTCTGTCCGGACCCGTCCGGCGCCGATACGCGCCGCCTCGTGTCTTTTTATCGCATTTGTTCGCCGCTTGTCGGCCGCTCAATGAGCGCATATATCACACCCAATTTTCGTCCCATTCAGCGGCATCCGCCCCCCGCGCTGAGGCCGGCCGCAGGGCCGGGAGAGCCGAGCCGCGCGAGATGGCGAGACGGGAGATGGGGCGGGCACGGACGGGGCCAACCGGAGATGGTGCGGAGGACGGGACGGAGGCGAACGGGAGACGGGAGATAGGGCGGGGTCACGGACGGGGCTAACCGGAGATGGTGCGGAGGACGGGGCGGAGGCGGAGGCAGCAGAACATGAGGATGACGGAGGACGATGGAAGGGTGAGTGGGAGCAAGCAGGCGGGAGGCAGGAGGTAGGATGGGGAGACGGGCGGCAGAACAGGAAGGTGGCAACGGACGAGGCAAGGCAAGGTGAGGGAGACGGGGGACGATATATGATAACCGGACTGGGAGTCAATGAACGGGAGGTCCGAAGAGGACCGACATAGACGCCAAACGGCGCTACAGGCTGCGAACAAGGAACGGCGCCACAGGCTGCGAATAGGGAACGGCGCCACAGGCTACGAATAGGGAACGACACCACAGGCTGCGAATAGGGAACGGCGCCACAGGCTGCGAATAGGGAACGACGTCACAGGCTGCGAGCAGGGAATGGTCAGCAGGCTGCCGGCTCCAGCTTGATAGGCTTTCTGCCTTGGGTCCTAGTTCAGCGTGCGTATACTGACATCGTGACATCGTACACTCCGATCAAATGCTCTTGAGGCACACGGTGTGTTGCTGAATGGTGAAAGAGTTCGAACCATCTAAAAATAGAACTACGCCTGGACAACAATTTGCTGAGGCTGCCTTGCTGGCGGACGGTGTTGCGTGCGGTCCATTATGATGCATTGTCTACGCTCTGCGTCTCTGGCCGGCATGCCCTAATGAATAAGTCCACTGTTTCTAACGGCATGGCCCACACAACTGTGATTTATTTCGCTCCCGTTGAAGCGCACAGCTTCATCGTGCATGACCGCCGTAAATCACGTCCGGTGAGCGTCGCGCCGTGCAGGCTTCCCGCGGCCATAAATCACGACAGCTTCCGACGTCCGGCGCCTCACACCTAGCGGTCTGCGGAGCCGCGCCCGCCCCGGCCGGCGGGCGGCGGCCGGCTTGCGGTCCTCCCCGCCGCGTCGGAGACGCTCGGACGTCCCCGACCACCACGCGCCGGGCCGCGTGAATCAATCAGCACGGGGTGGCGGCGGCCGCCGGCCCCCGGCCGCGCCGTCACCGCCACCGTCCAGCACCCTGCCGGCGCGCCGTCCGTCATTTTCGACTTCTCCACTAAACAGCTCTCACTTTAAATTATTTGGTCATTTGCCGGGCGGCGCGGGCGGCGTGGGCGCGTAAATCACGGGCGCGGACCGGGCGGCGGCGGCGGCCGTGCTGGGAGCCGCGCGCCCGCTTCGCTGCGCCAATTAAAGCGTCGTCCGTCAGGCGCGGCGACCAGCCGACGTGATAAAAATGGGTGCCCTTCCGCCGAGGCCGGTGCGGTTTCACGCGGCGCTGGGAGCCGACCCCGCACGACGCGGCCGCCGACGGCCCGGGCTTCCCCAGCTCTCTGCGTCCTGGTGGTGGCCGTGAGTTATGCCGGATTGCGGCGTCATAGCCGAAAGTTGCAGGCTCCAGCGCCTGCAATGCGAAATTATAGATGCCGACGTAATGAAGCACATTAATAGGGAAAATACGGGTTGCGGCACTTTATTGCAGAGTGGATTGAATCCAAAGTTCGAAGGTGCCAGTTATGAGTTGTGCGAACTTGGCGTGATCGCTGGGCCACGTTCCAATTAAGGTCGTCTGCAGAGGAGTGACGGACGGGCTGAGCCGTGGAGCCGTGACGTGACGGGCTGAGACGAGAGCCGTGACAGGCTGAGCTGGCCGGGCGGGCCACGTCACTCCACTTAACTCCTCTCCACTCCACTCATTGGCTCAGACACGACCGGCGGTGCTGTCTCTCTACGACAGCGCCGGGCCAAGGCGCATCTCGTTTAGTTGCGCTATTGGGTTCCAGCGAGCCAGGCGTCAAGCTCTACCAGAAACATCGAACAGTCAATGATATGACTAAATTACATTGTACTTGGCGCACGCAACATTTTGAGTTGTGCACAACCCGACAGTGTTTTCGAGCTGTGCTCATTCTCATCCTGAACCTAACATGCTTCTACAAACTCGATTGACTTTTCCTTTGCCAACAATGGCTCGAGTAGCGTGCTTTTTAATCAAAAGGAGAACGTGTTGTGATCTGAGACCAAAGCACCATGCTGTGTGCTTCAGCTGTCTGGATGCTCCCTCTAGACCTTGGAGCCTACCCATGTGACACGTGATTCTTACTGACTATATGTCACCATGAACTGGTCGTCGAAAAGCCAGTGCTATCCGGATCAGTTACTTTACGAAACGGCCCGGTCCGTCTGGCGATCGAGTACTGATCCATAGCTCTGGACTTCATCCAGCAGAGCACCGGGTTGTTGTCTGCACTGCGCCCCCACCGAGCTCTCTTGCCATCTGAGGCCGACGGCGGCCAGGGTCACCTGGAGCGTCCCGTCCGCGCCGCCGCCGGAGCCGGGGCGGCGGCGGATGCCGGCCTGTGTCCCGGCGCGCGGCGGCGGCGGCGGCGGCGGCGGCGGCTCTGCTCGCCCCAGATGCTGGCCGATGGCCGGCGCCGGACCGACCGCGAAACGCGCGCGTCCCATTGTTTAGAAAGCGCCGGCCGCGGCCACTAATCAGCTGTTGATCTGTGTAACCATGACAACCGTACACGTGAATTGATTTATTTGTGGGGCTCGTGATTAACGACCGCTGTCGACCGGCGATGACTGCGTGGCGTCCAAATAAATGGTCGCCCGGGAAAAAGCTGACCGCCGCGGCCGGCGCCGGCCCACATTCTGACACAGCCGCCTATGGAAATGTGATGGCCCGGCGGCCGGACGGGCGCCAGAACAATACGGGGGTGCCAAGGCGCGCGCCCCCAGCCGCGGGGGGCCGCCTTCGCTGAACAAATAAAAACACCCAAATGGCTTTTTCCGCGGAGAAATCGAATTTGATGGATGTTTGGAATGGCGCGCAGGGCGGAAGAGCGGGCGGTGTTTGCATACGCTGTTTAAACGGCCTTGTCGGACACACAGTTTGGGGGAGCCCGCTGGGGCGGCCACCTGCCGGCGTGCCGGGGACGGGCCGACCTCGCTGGGCAGGGCGTATGTACGCAGCATAGGGCAGGGCGCACTGAGCGCAGCCGGTTGCGCCGAGCGGGCCCCGTTGAACAGCGCTGCAAGTGCGAATCAAGCAGCCGCCACCGCACAGAGCTGAGCTTTAGTGTTGAAAGTTCAGATTTGTTATATTCGACAGATGACCGCATATTCGCATGCCTCGAATATTTGAACACCAAAATCAGCATTCAGATATTCGGTAGCAGTAGAATGTCTGCCGAGATCAGTACTGGAATATTACAGCTATATAGTTAAACGATGCGAATATTCTAATAGAGCATGCGGGCTTACCAAACCAAAGTAACGGCCTAGCTGACACCGTCCGCCGAATCCCAGCTTAAGCTATAGGACGGTGAGAAAAGTGTGGTCCATGAACGACTCTTTGATGACAGCTAGTGCAGAACAGCAGCAGACTGGCCATTTGCGCCAATGGGCTTCGGTTCAACAGTTGCCATAACGCTAAGTGGCATGAAAGCCCCTGCGCCGCAATACTGATGAAGCATGGTACCGGTATGCCGGGCCTTCACAGGGCCCACCTTAAATACAGCACCCTGCATCAATATTTCAGCATACGAATGAACCACTGACAATAGCAAGTATGCGATGCCGACTAGGAGTTCACACTGCTACCCTCCACAGATGTGCTTCAAGGAAATTGCGGTCCCCATCTTTTCAGTATACATATCCTGTATACTGAAATATACTATACATATCCTGCGGTACCAATTCGTTCAGTGTATATATATATATATATATATATATATATATATATATATATATATATATATATATATTATAGTTCATTAAGTTAATGTTGCGACTACCGCTTGGACATGATCTTGATGTTGATCTCATTGATCGTTGATCTCATTCATCGTATCCTCATAATGTTTCATTTCAGAATACCACGAGCGACCAGGAACGACCGACCACCAAAACCATTTGATGTTGTCACTTAATGGCCATCGCCTAATGGTTGGACAGTTATACCGTGATGGCGGCGGCAGCGGAAGTCACCCGAGGAGTGAAACAGAACAGCCAGGCTTTCAAAAACCCAACGACTTTGGACGCTTGCAACGGCGGTCTTTGGCGTTAAGGAGGTACCATTTTAATTTACAACGTGTCTCGAAATGCGTCACATACACCATCTACCATGACCTTGTCTTAGAACAATAAAGGAGCCTCGCCCCCACCTAAATATATAAGTTCAACCAACGGCTTAGCTTTCACGAAATACGAAATGACGGTGGGCCTCAACCCGCTTCTGATCAGATCACACGAACGCATTTCTTCACAAATGGTCATGAGACAATGGGTGGCCTGACGCCAAAAGTAAACATTTGTATCGCGGCTTTATTTCTTTCGCCAATGGACTGCGCGCCCAAAATGAGAGAAGCGAGCACCTTCTGCATGCAGTGAGAAGTTAGAACTCAGCGGGTAATTTGGATCAACTGGGATCGCTTGTTGTTTTAAGATTGCATGTTGTTTTAGGATCACTTGTTTTAGGATCGCATGTTGTTTTAGGATCGCAGAAATCTTACATGCCCTCGCGCTGTTCAAAACAAATGCGTAATAAAAGGCGAAAAAGGCTTCAAAGTCCACGGAAGAACGCGGCAGAAAACAGAATACAACTGTGATTTTGACTGCATTGGAGTGTGTCTAGTGTTTTCGGTTTTCTCAATACACGCCTAAGGAGAGCTTGGCAATTATCTATCGTTAATTTTGATTGCTAGATGTGCATTTGGGTCATGAGGCAGTTTTGATTTATTTGTTTTTATCGATCCCGCTGAGGGGTGTGCGTGAAGAAATATGATCCTAAAAGATATACCAATCAGCAGGCAAGAAAGTGGCGAATGCACTGACTTAATGCGGCGAGTAACCGCGCGCTAGAGACGTGGCCATTATTTTGGTTGTTAAGCAACGTAGAACAGTCACATTTCCTCAGAGCCTGGTACAGCCGACTGACAGGACAGAATACTTGTTCCTCGTCTCAGTATATAGTAGGCCGACATGAATTGGTGCGTATCAGCTGACCAGCCTTACTATGCGCCTAACCAGTGCACTCGCAGCCCTCGGCCGAATGTAAACACAAAAAAGCATCAACATGATGGCTGCCGCCATCGCCGCTGACAAGCGACATCCTCGAAAAGTCATTGACTAGAGCTAACGATACCTTCTCAATGATGTCGATGTGTTTAGTAGTGAATATTGCTTGCGGGCTACCCGATAACTTCGTTCTTCCATACAAACCAAAGAAAATCTGGGGTCTGTGGCAATATCTCGTCAGTGAGGCCAATTTTTGAAGCCAATGACACCAAAATTTGTAAATCGAAGCTCCTCTCCATCCTACATGCGCTGTCAAAAATAGTAACTTGACTAGATACATTCCATTTAAAGGAAATGTTCCACATTTGAAGATATTGAATCAAGCATCAGATATGATGGAACAAACTCACCAATAAATATTTGTATTTTTTAAGTAGAAAAGACTGCTCAAGACGACGCAATATTCTGACCAGAAGATACGCTCCTCGTTGCATCATTGCTTGGTTACGTCATCGTACCTTGCACAACATTTATAGAGAGCCAATTGACGGCCGTTGTGCCTGGAAATTGCGCTCACGAACGTCGGATATGGACGCCTTGACAGTAATATTTGTATTGGTATTGATCGCCACGTGGCCTATGGGATGGCAGGATTTGAATGGCGTTATTATGGCGTCATGAATGCCGAGATGATTTTGAAGTACTCTCCCCGAAATGCCTTTCCCATTTTCGCGGGCGTGTAGCTCAGAAACTACAGGGGCTTAGGTGTTCAGAAGGGAAGGACTGTGATCACCACCGAAAGGCCTTCAAGATGGCTATTTCAGCTCAAAATCCCATATACATGCGGAACACTCCCTTTAAAAATCCCCAGGTACGGGGCGTCACAGGAAGGGTGGACGGATTTAAATCATTCGCATTTCAGACATGCATTTGCATTGTAACACGAATCACACATCATTGGAAAGAGAATTCCAATACGTTTTGCATCTGACCGCCAGCTCTCTGTAACTCTGTTAGGGTTGGACGATACAGCACGTGCTCGACGTGCCCCCACCTCGTTCTAATCACTGCACCATCCGATCATTCCCTGATAACGTGGGACGTAGTGCGTCCATGGCTTTACGGCTTTCACGACCATTCTTATACGTTTTTTAGGTCTATTTTGATGCTGGTGCTCTTTGGGCACATCGGCGACTTTAAATACTGCCCCGAAAAACTGTGGAGATGCAACTTGCTGTCTTGAGTGGGCTGTCTGAACCGTTGCCACGTCTCCTTCGCCGTGAGTTCCGTCGTACGATCTTGCTGAAGCCGCTAGTACATGATTTCACTGCAGATTTTCTTAGAACCCTCCCAAAATTGTCTAAGGAATAACTCTTTCTGTCCAAGCGTTGCGGGAACCGATCCCCTTCGACTGTTTTGAAACCGGAAGGGACCAATGTCACATGGACTGTTCATGGCACACCAGGCGGTACACTTCTCACCGTGCAGGGCTGCTTTGAGAACCCGTTTGGGAACATCGATTGACCAAAAATGGTAGTTTTAACTCATGAGTTTACCGTCTAAGTGTAAGTGAGCCTCGTTGCAAAACCAAGACTGATTCATGAGCGCTGGATTAGACTCACGCTGGCCCAGAAACCTGGAACTGTGCAGCACGTGCGCGTGTTATAATTGCTTGGTGAGAGCTCCTGAAGCGAGCTCACTTTGCATTTAAGCAGCTTGAACTTTTCTCTTGATATCATACGCATTGGTTCTGCTACCACCTATCTTCTGCCCCAGCCGATACAAAAATTTGGGAGCACCCGCCAAGCTTTTGCGTTGGGGATTCCCTTGCTTTTGCAATTTTGAACGGAGTCCCTCAAGTTCGTTTTCGTGGGCGGACTTAAGCAGTCACTTTTTAGGGTAGCGCTTTGTGTTAAGCCTCTGCGCATGGCGCAAAATCACGTGTCTTGATGGCGTTTGTCATGTTTTAAACTACCGTTGAAATTTCCTGGGTCTTACTTGCTGATTTTACCTCGTAGTGACATTTCCACATCTTTATTTTCCGTCCCCTGTGAGTGGCGGCATGGTCTGCCGAGAAAGCTCTGAACATGAAAGAAAATGGCATTGAGATGACGTTCAGAAGAGTCACATGGGTTTTGTGAAGATTTCCTATGGCGGCCGCTATTCCAAAAGAACCGTCCGTTTCTTTCTGGGACCTCGGGTATTTGCCACAAAAATATCGCCGATCTGGGTCTCTGGTGCACTAAATATCACCTGTTTGTTCCTAAAAGCGGCTGTGTTGGTGGACAACACAGGGAGAGGTGAGCTGAGAGTTGGTGAAATGTTCCCTCCCGACTTTACATTTAAGTATATCGCGTTCTTAAGGAGGATAGTTTTTCTCTATCGAAGTAAGATAGGCAGGCAGGTAGACAAGGGATAAAAACAACCGGCAAGCCAGGAGCACAGATGACCTGTTACAGCCATAATAAGGGGCTCAACCTTCTAGTCCTCGAGCTTCAAAGGAATCGTTTTCAGGCACACGTATTACCAGAGACGTAGGCAGGATTTAGGAAGGGTGATCGGGGTGAGGGCACAACCCAGGGTTTTTAACTGAAAAGCAGGCAGACCGCAGGCGCAAGATATTTCCTGCATGGCGTTATACAATATGTTGTATTATATAATGCATGGCAATAATAATGCCCTCGGTCTACCACATTTGTTGTCCGTTCTAACCTTTTTAGTCCCACCATCTATTCGTATGAACGCATGTAATATGCTTGATAAGAGGAGTGCGCTTGCCCCGGGGCTACTAAGTCAATATGCCCCTGCATTACATTTTGGATGTGTCTATTTCATGTGAGTGATGATGGCACACAGAGGAGAGTTGCTCTGATTGGCTAACGGCTGTCATGCGCGACGGCCGCGTCAGCCGTACTGGAATGCGATGGGTTGGGATGCGACATCTGGTGTGGAATGATAGACATCGACGGTTCTCTTTGTTCAAAATTTTGATATTTTCAGATTTAGTTCAAACAGAACAGTTTAAATTGAACGTTGTGATCTAATTTTGGTCTTTTCTGATTACCTGACCGGTGAAAAGTCGCATATGTTGTCATGACAAGAATACATTGTGAGGATAGTTTTCCATCCTCCTCTGATCACTTTTGTCCTGCATCCAGGACACCAAATGCAAAATTTCAAACTGACATTGAACTACACGCATGACTCACTAGAAAGCTCAGAGCTCATTTATGATAACACAGATCAGACAGTTGCTTTGTACCAGCAGACTTACTCGCTGTATTGCGGCAAAAAAGCAGAAAATCCAAGAACGGTTGTGGATGAAAGTCACAAAAGCAAGAGCCTGGATGCAGGGAGCTAAGTAACACAATTGAGACGAACCAATGGCCAACCGAATAAGCTGCATGCACTCCACGCTAACGCAACCACGCATGTTGCCTCACGTTTCCGTTCCCGCCAGACATGGGAGACAGTCACTGCAGCCTGAGAACGCAATAACTGAACCGACACCATTACCAAATAGCCACTGTTTGGAAACCGCGGCTGCCCACATGTGGGCGCGCTCTAATAATAGGCGCATGACCGATAACTGCCCGCCGGACCCACCGACTTGCCCGGCGCGGTTCCGGTTCTGCGGGACTTTCGAGCCCGTGAGAGGCGTGAGAACAAATATGTTCGACTCAATGGGAACCGGGCACTAGAAGCTCTAGAAGCTCTAGAAGCCAAGAGCGGGGTTGACAAGTGTTTCTCTGTCTCCCTCTCTTTCCTTCTCTCTCCTTGTCTCTCTCTCTCTCTCTCTCTCTCTCTCTCTCTCTCTCTCTCTCACCGCTCTCTCTCCCTCTCTCTCCATGCCTCTCTCTCTCTCTCTCTCTCTCTCTCTCTCTCGCTCTCTCTCTCTCTCTCTCTCTCTCTCTCTCTCTCTCTCTTCTCTCTCTCTCTCTCTCTCTCTCTCTCTATCTCTCTCTCTCTTCTCTCTCTCTCTCTCTCTCTCTCTCTCTCTATCTCTCTCTCTCTCTCTCTCTCTCTCTCTCTCTCTCTCTCTCTCCTCTCTCTCTCTCTCTCTCTCTCTCTCTCTCTCTCTCTCTCTCTCTCTCTTCTCTCTCTCTCTCTCTCTCTCTCTCTCTCTCTCTCTCTCTTCTCTCTCTCTCTCTCTACCCATTGCTCACGTGACGGTGC
>NW_023596136.1:27902462-27912776 GCF_011947565.3 Pollicipes pollicipes | reverse complement strand
GGAATCCCCGAAGTGTACCTAAAATGGGAGTACTTTACAGGAGGTTTGTCCATCTAGCACTATAAAACAAGCTTTGTTGGCGCACCAGCGACATAACAAAAGTTAGTTTTTTGCGTTCCACACTCAAGTATTTACTCTGTAATTTCGAATCACATTTCGTGATTACACCCTGTTGGTTGCTCATGGCGGCCATGCTCCCGAAACGCACCCGCTGTATGGGAGTGAGCTTGCAAGCATCTACCTTGAAGCAGCTTTCTTGCAGTATGGAAGTCGGTATGCGAGCACCTTCCTTACCTTACCTTACTTAGATTGGTACCTAGCTATTTGGCTGTTATTCGAATCCCGTATATTTGTGCCCGTTCTGGACCGGACCGATTAAGTAATCATGCTGAGCATTCCTGACGAGTTGAAGATCATCGAGCAGAGGTAAGCCAGCATATGTTTTCCAGATTTTCCTGATTGGGTGCAGGTATGACATATATTTTATTTGCCTGCTTGGGAATGTAAAAGTCATGCATTTTGCTCACCTAATATTTTGTTTTTAGTGATGGCGTGAAACAGGAACCCTTAATAGATCACCTTGACTGGGCTCAATTTAAAATTGCCAAGCATCCTTACATTTGGATGGAGGCATTGATTTAATAAGAAATAGCAAACAGAAAGGTAAAATAGTGCTTAGCAAGGCACATTCAATGCAGTCTGCAAACCATGACAGATTTTGAAAAGATCTTGTTGGGGCCAAGGTGGGATGCAATGTCCACTCTACCTTGAACCCTGTTTTGTGTACCTTGAAGTATTCAGATTCAGGCCACGTGGGCTTGTGACATCTGATCTCATTGTATCCAACACATTCTAGTGAATCATATGTTTTATTCACATATTGGACACCTAGCTGTTTGTCTTTAGTTGCTAGTTCTTGTTTGCTGTTTTTTTGGACTCAATCACTAGTGGTGGAGGCTGTTCCATGGACTGTGTGTGTGTTACTGGGGCTTTACGAGGCACTCAGCTGCTGAGGCTATATGGTGTTGTGTGCCTCTCACCCTGGCAGGAAGGGCAGGCATGGCGGAAAATCAAACTGAGTACCTCTGGTTCCCCAGATGCGCAGTGGTTAATGCAGATGCATTGACCACTACACTACGGGCATCCCTTTCATGGTTCCATGGATTGATCACCCTGATGCTTAAGTGATATTGCCTCAAAATTTTAAATGTCTCAGGATTGGTTTATTTTTGGGGTACCCTCTTATTGATATTTCAGTTGCCAATGTGAGGAGGTTTCAGTTTCCAGGTTGAAAATCCCATGTTGGATGTTATATACAAATGGTTCAAACTACACTAGTGCCTGGGGCATGTTGCTGGCTGTTGTGAAATGTTGCACTGTGCTGAACACATGCCTCATCCCTCACAGCTCAGTACTCTTCTCTGTGGAGGGGCCATTGCCTGAACTCCTGAAAACATTGTGTGAAAGCCTGCTCCAGGTCATGGATTGGAGTGTGTTGCCAGATGCATACATTGATGAGGTAGGGCTTATCCTGAAAGGCAGAAGCTGAACCTGGTAACCTGCTTGCCTGCAGCTCGTCAGAAGAGGAGCGCCAGTCACGGGTGCAGCAGCTTCAGGCACGACTCAGGGAAGAGGATATGCGCAGGAAGCTGCGTAACGTGAAGCTGATTAGCAGCGTGGAGCGGCTGGGCGAGCGAGCTGGCGCACTCAGACAGCTTACCGATCGACTCACGCTCATCAAGGTGCAGTGAGATCGGGGGAAGAAGGCAGTCCAGGCTGCAAGCATTTCATTCATGTAAAGCCCATGTGAAACTGTCCTGAGGCAGTGACACTTCCTATCACAGGAGTCCAAAAGACGTATCATAACTAACAGATCAACTGGTCAACCGGCTGATGACTAACACTGACCACGTATGTAGATTTACATGCACAATGCACACACACACACAAACACGCACGCTCACGCGCACGCACGCACGCGGCGCGCGCACGAAACGCATGCTCGCACGCGCGAGACGCACGCGCGCACGATATATATATATATATATATATATATATATATATATATATATATATATAATAGCTAGCTAGTTAGTAAGGCATTGGTTAGTTAGTTAATCACAAGGTAATACACCATGTGGTGGAAAGAAAACATGTTCACATGCATGCTTTGCGTAATGAATGATGTCACTGGTTGGCCGTGAGGCCTGCTAGTTATACCGGAATTTTTGCTGGATTGATAGGGTTGCTGTTTGGAACAACTCTGTATCTGTTCGAGAGTCTGCTAAAAAAGTACTCTTCCCTCGGAGTGGCGTTTTTTACAGCAAATCTCTGCTGTGTCCCTAAAATGTCGGTTTTGATATTTTTCTGCAAGTTCACGGCTCACCCTTCCAAAAACTTGTGATCAAGGTTAAGTGCATATTATCTGTAAGTTATCATTGGTTACCATTGGTTTTTACATTTATTATGCTGAGGGCTGCTCTCGTGTTTGTATCAACTAAAAAGGTTTTACCTGTGTAACTAGTTGTTAAATCACTAGTGTGGGTAGCCAACTGTACCTGTCACTAAACTGACTAGCCACGCGTCACGCAAAGACCGGCAGTAAACGTGACTTGCGGCTGCACATGACCTGCTGACGTCATATCCCACAGCGGCAGTACGAGGTGCTGTCAACCCACCTGTCGGAGGAGGCGCCTGTCGACCAATCACAGCACGGCGACGCCGTCACGCCACTGCGTGCCAGTCAATCAGGAATGCCCGTTGCCGAGACCGTGTTTCGCCAGTCCCGAGTCAACCTGGGTAAGTCCATGCAGATATTGGTGCCCACATGTCTCAAGCTAGTTGATTGTGACACCCTGTCTGCAACGATTCGGGTCTCCAAGCATTTTTTTATCCTAATCCATCTCTGGACAATGATTTCCGTGTTTCAAGCGTATTCTCTGTCCGGTGTTCCCATGTATCCGTGCTCACCGCGCCTGCCGGTGTGTTCGGCTAGCTGCGACCCTGGCGTGCCGCGCGCAGGCGGACCATGAGAGCTGCGTGTCTCTGCCGCAGGGATGGCCACTGGAGGCGGGGACGTGGCTGAGGCCGCCACTGCGGTCCTGGCGGGCTACCAGGACCCCAGGTCTGGCTACCGGCAGACCGTGGCGTGGCTGGCGCAAAACTGGTTCATTCCCTTGGTCGATGGCGACCGAGTGGCGGCAACGATGTTAAACGTTGCTTACAGTAACGGGAATGCTGTTACGCTGTTACGCTGGAACAGCTGTTACGTCGTGTGAGACCGTGTATTCTAGTGGTGGAAGAGAACGTAGCGTGTATTCGCCTGGACTCATCCAAAAACCGACTGGTACCTGCGAGCGTCGGGTCCCTACCGCCGCCTCAGCGGCCGACCCTTGACCCCAGGCGAATCGGGAGACCCGCTGTCACGTGACGCCCCCCGGCGTCCAGTGAGATACAGAGTTCGGAAGACAGCGAGGGCGAGGGCGCACAACCCGCACAATCACACCACAAATGATTAGTACTAAAAGTATGAATTCGGGCTCATCAGTGTCTGAGACGTTTTATGTGTCCTGGATGTGATTATCTACAGATGGTGATCGCCGTGATGGGTTAGCTGGGTGAACGCGGCACGACGCCGGTGCCGGTCGGTCGCGGCCTTCCGTCCCCGGTGACCGCGTGACCCAGCTCGCATCACCAGCCACCCGTGTGACCGGCGTGACCCGGCTGACGATGTGCGCAGGCTTTCGGCGGCCGACGGCGGCTGGCAGCCGGACCGGGACAGCCTGGGCCGCTCGGTGCAGGGCCGGGCGGCGCTGCTTCGGGCGCGGATGGCCACCGCGCTCCCGGGGCGGCCTCCGCCGCTGCCGCAGCCGCACGCTGGCGGCCGCGGACTGGACCACGGGCCGGCCAGCGCCGCCGAGCCGGCCGGCCTCGACCGGGCGTCACTGTCGCACGAGCGGTCGGCGGCCATGCAGGACCGCTCGCTGTCGGAGTACTCGGTGTCGGCGCCGGGCCGCCGCCGGCCGGCGCCCGACGGTACGCTGGAGGGCGTGGCGAGCCGCTGGGGCTCGCTGGAGCGCGCGCCGGAGCAGGCCGGCGGCCGGACCGCGCAGCTGGAGCAGCTGGACCGGGCGCTGCTTCGGCAGCAGCAGCTGCTGGCCGCCACCGCCGCCGCCGCCCGCCCGACGCCGCCGCATCAGGTACGTGACGCTGCCGGCCCGCGGCTGTGGCGCGGCCGTCACAGGCAGCACCGTCGGCTGCGACGGCCAGTGCTGGTATGCTGCTTGGATGATTT
The DNA here is from genome assembly GCF_011947565.3 of Pollicipes pollicipes. Classification (NCBI taxonomy): domain Eukaryota; kingdom Metazoa; phylum Arthropoda; class Thecostraca; order Pollicipedomorpha; family Pollicipedidae; genus Pollicipes; species Pollicipes pollicipes. Next base: position 27,908,482 of record NW_023596136.1, on the reverse strand, counting down.
GGGGAATATCTGATCTCATCCAGCCGTGAAACGGTGCGGCCGACCTGTGACTGCCGTGTTACTCCCGTCAGGCTGCGCCACGAGGCATGGCAAAGAAGGATCGTGTTCGGTGCTGACTGTTGGTTTTTGTTCTTTTCGCAGGATGATTATCAGGGAAGGGTGCCAAGGCTGCGTTCGGGGTCCTGGCTGGAGCCAGAGCCTCAACTTACACACCAGGACCATGGTGAAAGATACCAAGAACGTCACCACGAGGACCTCCAGTCCAACCACGAGGAACCCAGATTCCAAGAACGTACGCCAATGTACAGAGAATACGCCCCCTCACGCCAAAACTCTGAGCATAGATACCAAGATTCTCCGCTCGAAGATCGAAAACAGCGGTCTAGGGATGAGGCACCGGAGCAGAGATATCGCGGCTCGGACGGGTTTCCGCAGGAGAGCGGAGATCAAGAGCGGCAGGCTCCGGGGGAGGAGTGGGATCGGCGGGGAGCTCAGCCCCTGAGCCGGCGGGAGTCGGAGGCGAGCCGCCGGGGTCCAGTGCCCCGCAGACGGCAGGCGACCGGCGCCGGTGAGCAGCAGCCCGCGCCCTTGGCGCGACAGCAATCAGGCCACCAGGAGTCAGAGTCACTCAAACGCCAGGAGTCTGAGACAAGTCGCGTGGGATCCGGAGTCTTCAGGCGTCAGGGGTCAGAAATCAAGCACCAGGAGCCAGAGCCTGTGGTATTTCAGGGATCAGGGGCAAGAAGTCAAGAACCAGACTTGTCGAGGCGTCGGGAGTCTGCAGCAAGTCATCACATACCCATGTCGGAACGACAGGACTCCGTGGCAAGTCCTGAGGGTCGAGAGCCCTGGAGGCGACAGAATTCAAATGTTTCAGAACGGAGAACGTCGGTTTTGTCGGATAGCAGCCAGAGAGGTGAGTTGGACGTCAGCCCGTTGCGGAGCTGTTTACAGGATAATGACTTGAATAAGCCACCTACTGCTCGTGAGTGCTAGGGTCTGTTTAAATATGTTTCGTTTCGTCGAGGTCTGATGTGTAGGACTGATGAGTGCCTGATGCACACTTCCTTTTTTCTTTACTTGCAGATCTGCTCTTGGTTGAAAAAAGGTTCTTTGTTATGAGAATGACCACTCTGGGTACTTTCACTGCAATCTTTAAAGTCTCCATCCCCAGCTGGTTTTCAGTAAGAGAGAGTGGTGGTATAGTACGCGTTTTTAAATGCTCAAAATGCAATGTTCGAACCTGCTCTGACGTGTTGTAGCCCCAAATATCCCCAAACATAGGTGAATACAGGTCCCAACACGTCGGTGAATGTTGCGCGGGTAGGTAACAATATTGCTCTCCTAAGCATCACGCCGTCCGCCGCGCTTCCCTGGTTGTGAATTCACTCCGCTGTCACGCGGCGTCTGTGTTCAGGTCCGTCAGGTGACGGCGGCCGGCGCTCCTCGGCGCTCTCCCCGCCCGGCGAGCGAGATGCACCCGCCGGGGCGGCGCCGCCCAGCCCGGCCGCCGGCCGCGGACGCGCACAGAGCCGGCAGGCGGCACAGGCGACTGGCACGCAGGTACCGGCTCACCGGCGGCCGCCAGCGCTGCTCTGGTGCTACCGACGCGCAGGTCGGGGTTGCGGTCGGACGTGGTTGACACGCCGGCGTGCACGCGTGACCACAGCAGTCGTACCGGTGAACGTGGCTCGTGCTTGCGGACTGTGCGTTTGATGTAGCGACGGCGGCTGGTACATGTGCTCTGTTTGTAACGCCAGGCGGCGAAGAAGAAACGAAACCTGGACTGGCTGCTGGAGCGTGATCCGTCTCCTCCCGGCGATGACGACGCAGGTGGCAGCACCGGCGGACCGCTGGAGGGCGCTGCCGGCGATACCGTGGAGCGCGCTCGACAAGACAGCGGCCAAGGTAAACTTGGGGTGGCTGGAGCCGAGCCAATGGTGTGCTTCATCACAATCTGAACGGAGCATAATGGTTTCCTGTTAGCATATCAGAAGGATAGCATGAAAAGTATGCATTGATAAGGATCATTTATCACCTGTTTGAATCTGTTACGAACCTTCCTTATCTGGCCGTCAGTTGCGTGCTTGGATATTCAAATTAACCATAAAGCAGTTACCATTTGCGTTGACACCCGTCATGAATGTCTTTTTTCTCCGAAATACCTCGCTCAGAGAAGCGGCTGTGATGGAGTCACCATGTCTGCTGGTGACCGGGCCGGCCGTCGTTGCGTGACGCATTCAGCGTGCCTCCCGCCGACAGGCCGCGCCCTGGCGGCCGGCAACTCCGAACCGGCGGCGGGCGCTGGCAGGGCCGGCGCCGCCCTCTCGTCGTCCAGCGCCGACTCGTCGCCGGCGGTCGGCCGCGCCCCACCACCGGCTCCGGCTCCGGCTCCGGCTCCGGCTCCGGCTCCGGAGCCGGCACCGCTCAAACTGCGGCTCGACTCCGGCTCCGAGTCGTACCACCTGAGCGCCGACCTGGGCGGCGACGATACCGACGACGACTTCTGGGGCTAGAGGGCGGGCGACAGCGGAGGGGCGTAGGTCGGCTGTACCGCGGGCGTGACACCGCCGACGGCTAAAGAGAGGGCGAGGGTGCTGCGAGGAGCGGCCGGGCCTAACCCGGCGGTGGATTGGGGTCGGTGGTACCCCCGGAGACGGTTTGGGAAGTCGCTGGTAACGCGAAGACGATCATGACACCTAGGCATGAGAGCACCTCTGCCTTTAAGCTTGACCGGTGTCGGCTTTGATGACGAAAGTTTATGCTTAACTGAAAGATCATGTTCGGCATGTCTATCTCCGAGTGTATCCTGTAGCGTCGCCGCTCATTGTGTGTGGGTTCTTCATGAGTTAAAGAACAGCTGACAAATGTGAATCAGACAGCTTGAATATCCGTCCAGAGTCCTGCTTCAGGAAGGCTCGGTGTGCATAATGTTATCTGAGGTTAGCGTGCTGCCACGGTGTAGTCTGTATCAGTTAGGATGTGGTTGCCATATATCCGGCTTGTTCGGCGCGAGACTCCCGCTTCCCATTGAGCGGCAGCTCCGCACACATCTGTCATCTGTTCAGGGAGATGCCGCCTGGTATAACCAGGCTCCCAACTTCATGGCGTTGCTGGAATCGAGCTCTGTCAGTAACTTTCCTACTTGAAGTGTGGGGAGTACCTGACCTCATCGAGATGCGAAACGCGTTTGGCAAATTATAGGCTGGATATGGTGACTCTTGATCTCATTCTCGTGTAAGCATTTGATATTCGCACAAATAAAATTTTAGCAGGGTGGCGGCCGTTGTTTCGTTTTTCAAGCACTTAAGCACGAGCACCGGAATACTATAATCAGGCCAAGACAATGGTATAGGCACAGCCCACGACGCGCAGTGAGGAATCAGACCGGCGGCGTGGCCGTGTGGTCGGCGTGTCTGCGCATCCGACAGCCGGAGGTTACGTCCGGTGTGCGACCACGCTACCAGGCTTATCAGGAGGTGTCTGGCATTGGCGGCACGCTGCCCAAGTTGTGAAGATGTTTTACTCTAGCTATGTACCAGCTATCCATGACTGGAACAGAGGTAGAAATGACATCTTTTGTAACGTGTTCACGCCTGTTGGTGGTAGAGGTAATGTTTCAATAGGTCGAACGGAATCGGCGCCTGGAGGATTTTCCTGATGCGCAGACGTGCTGCGCAGAAATTAATAGCACAGACCCCCAGATTCCTGTAGCATCCCCTTCAAGGCTATAGACCTCTTGTGTCAGCCAGTGCCAGCCGTTTGTTTCTTTTGTCAAAACGAGCCCGTAAAGTTTGGGCGTCAACATATCAGGAAAGGGCGGGTTGGTACACCACACTTTGTGCTCCTTACCTTCATGTTTGTGCTGCCTTTGGCATTAATCCCTTTTATCGAGACATCCAATGAAAGGCGACATCATACCACGTGTGAAGCGTGAAGACCGGCTCAAAGGGCAGCCATTTGTTGAAGAGCAGCACGATATTCGCAGTTACATGTCCAGGAGATGTGACTGTCGGAGTTCTGGAATTTCCGTCGTCCAATGCATGTTTTCTTGCATGTTCCCTGTTAAAACAGAAACGCAATTTTAGGTCAGTGTTTCCCACATCCTGCCTTCTCTTCTTTGATCTCGCAGATGTGCCAGCGCCCCTGCTATACTGCGAATGGGTAAACTACTGGTATATGTGAAGTTGGTTTTGATGCAGGCTCTGGAGCCGTGTGTCATTCAACAAGCCAGCTGCTTTGGTTCAAGTAAGACATCAAGGAGAACCGATATTTCGGAGAGACGCTGGCACTTGACGGACGCATCTGCTAAGGAATAGTCTGCAGAGCGAAAAGTCGTTCATTCGGAGAGTGTTTACAGTGGTCGTGCACTGGATCTTGTGACTCGACTGAAGACAAAGATACATGCGCACCAGTTCGCGCACTGACTTTCTCATTGGTACGTATCGATAGCAGGTTTTGCTAGCACACGGATACGATCGTGTGTACATCTGATAGAGATCTGATAGTAGATAGGTTTCTTTAGGAGCATGAAAAAGACTAAACGATGAATGATAACATTGTTCTAGTCACTGGCCAGAATTTTGCTACAAAATCCACCCAATCAAAAGGTTCAGAGTAAATCCCCAAAACATCTGAGCTTAGTTTATCACGACGAACATGGGTTAAGATGTTGCTTGTTTACAAAGGCATTTTCTTCGTGCAATTTAGTTCTCAGGATATTTTTCTTGTTGCTACCTTTGGCCAGCAACGTGTCTCGGGGTGCACCGCAAGCTAGTCGCATACTGGCGTGCAGAATTCATGGTAGATTTGACATCTCGGCGTGAGAAACGGATCGCTCGCATGCGGTGCAGTAGCCTGACTTTTTTGTCGAGCCGCGTTATCAACGTGCCCTTGCTTAGCAAAGGCCCTTTATTGTGTCTCGCTGCTACCCCGGCGATTGTACTGCCTTTTCGCGCCCTGGGTAGTCTGTGCCTCGCTGCTGTTTCTCCCCTAGCCTTAGAAAGACATTTCGAATGCGTTGCGTGAATGGCTTTGGATTCAGAGTCGAAGCACTTGCCAAGCGGAGCCCGTTGTGTGTGCTCCGAACCCTCCAACAAAAACCCGGGTCGATCCAGTAAACCGGATCATCTTGGCCACGTGCTCGTTGCCAGTGCGGGACTCCCCAGAGTCGGGTGCGGTTCTCCGACACGGACGCCTCGGGCCAGGCTGAGCTTTTTTGGGCCATTTATCAGCTGAGCTTTCCATGTCAGCCGGGTCAAACAGCTTACCCGCTCCGGGACCCGAACCTAGCGCCGCCACACGACAATCCCGACATCTCTCTTCAGGATCACAGTAGCCGCACGCACCGGGTATTCGATTGGATTGCCTACACCGCGCCGCCTGCTTCCGTTCCCGGATTAGAATTATAAGTGCGGATGACAGAAGTGGGTGCGATCCTGAGTCGTCTGCGAATCCACTGTACATGCTAGATGTTATTTAACCCAGGCAGGTCAAACCCCCCTTCCCCTTCCCACAAGGATCTTTAATATCATTCCACACAAGTCGAGCGTAACCAGTCCCTGACCTTTCCTTCCTTATCTCACTTGTGAGTCCTTACCAGGCCAGATCCCTGGCTGCTGGCGTCCAAAGCAAACGATCTTGTCTCGGCCGCTTTAGGGGCGTAGGGGCGGGCACCGTAGCTCTAGTCTGAGACACACTCAGCGGTCGCTGGTTTAGAGATATACTATTCACACGCCAGTTTTTCTAAGACAAATTATCCCACCTTCTTGCATGATATTTCGCCAGAACAATCGCCAGATGAGGACTGGCGCATGTCCCCCACATTGGGTCTCAATAGGGTTTTGGAACCCTCAGTTCAGCTGGCTTCAAGTGCACGTTTTTGGCATGTACCTCGTTGAAATGCACCAGGTCAAATGGTTTCGTATATCCTGCTTTGCCTCCCTCCATCTCGGGTATATTTGTTCTTGCATCCATGATATGCTGTCAGCCGCAAACACTACTGGCAAAGATTACATATC
>NW_023596136.1:27892462-27899962 GCF_011947565.3 Pollicipes pollicipes | reverse complement strand
AGTTATGTTTTTGTCTCTCTATAAACCTCTACACGACTTCAAAAACTGGCTAAGGCAAAAATACGCAACCACTTTCTTAAAAAAGTGAGTCACCCTGGCGTCACAGCGGTGTGTCATCACCTTCACGTCGGATCGTCTTGTAACAAGGCGTGAAGGAACAAAAATGATGTTTGTACACTCTAACTTGTCAGCTGACAATGCTAAGCACAGTCTACCACACTTGCCCTGGCCAAACTTTTACTTTGAATCACTCTTTCACATTACTGGCTCATCTTATTGCATGACACGTTATCCTGACACATCATAGTGTATGGTGACCAAAATGAACGCCTGTTTGGGCTTTTATGAAACCCGCAAAACATATTATCTCCTAAACGGCCGTAACCGGAATTGACTTTTTCGAAAACGAACCCATAACTAAGTCGCAGACATGTCGTTAAGCTGAGAGTCAACTCAAGGTTGTGATGTGCTGCTCAGGGTGAGAGTCAGAGTCAGAGGGAGGCCGATGTGCTGTGACTCGACGTCAAATTCAATTTCACTGGAGTTTGAGTCCGCGCAAGATTGATGTGCTGCTTTGAGTACGGACAAGGGAGCATTTTTGAGCAAAGCATGCATACTGTGACTGCCCTATTGTTTGCAGTTGTTCTATTCTCGAGTAAAAGGCGTAGTTCTTCATGCGACAATAAGTTCTTCGTGTCAGTTTGACAAGTGAACCGGTGGCTTATATAACGCGCAGGCTAGTCGCCAGTCATTCAACTTCGCAACATGGCCGGACAGCACGTAACTAGATGCAAAGCAGCGCTAGAACAGCAATTCAACGCTTCTCTTTTTTCACCAAGGGATCCTATTTGACTGTGCTGATCACAATTTGAAGGAAAAAGGTGCCATGGTCAGCTTGACATAAATGGGAGCATCCAGCCATGCAACGCTGCACAGAAAACATTCGTGTGAAACAACGATGTAGAGTGAGCCAACTTTATTACAATCTAATTTTTGAAAATCCGAGTGCCTTTTGGTCCAGGCATTTCTCATGTATGCCTATGATTTGTGAAGCTACAAGCGTGCCAAAACCGCTAGGTCGGGTCAGGTCAGACCACTGGATCAAATATGAAGTCCTCTTGCATCTTGCAAAAGCCTTGCGAGTCGCTTCGTGTCTTGCTAGCAACGACTGCAAGATGTGCCATAGTACTTCCGCTGTTCGGTAATAGCGTATCTCTGCCAGTGGGCCGTGCGGTACATCTTCCGTTCGGCCGCGCCATACTCCTACCAGTTGCCCGTGCTGTACCTCTGCGAGCCGGTCGTGTCGTACCCCTGTCAGTTAGCCGTGTCGTACCTCTGTCGACCGACCGTTTCGTGGCTCTGTCAGTCGGCCGTGTCGTAACTCTGTTAGTCAGCCGTGACGTACCTCGTGTCAGTTAGCCGTGTCGTACCTTCGCCGGCCATGCCGTATTTCTGTCGGCTGGCCGTGGCGTACCTTTCTATGCCAATCGGCCGTGTCGTACCTCTGTCAGTCGGCCGTACTGTATCTCTGCCAGTAGGCCGTGTCGTACCTCTGCCACTAGGCCATGTTGTACCTCTGTGCGACGGTCGTGTTGTACCTCTGTCGGCCGGCCGTGTCGTGCCTCTGTCCCAGCCGCCTGGCTCCCGACACCGGACCGATTTGGTGCCACCGGCCTTCACGCCACAGGGGCCGGTGTCAGCAACGCGGCCCGAAGACAACTTCATCAGTTACCTGTCAGAATCTGCAAAAAAGAAGTCTGGACCGTGTTTTTATGGAATGAACGTCCATTGTGTGACGCTGACAAATGTGACGTGCATTGCAGGGACAGGTCACATTGGTACGTGTGAATTGCCTCCGCTTAATCGGATTCTAGTCGCCTCGATTTATCGCGTGATATATGTGATCTCCATACTTACTGACCGATTGCAAGTGGATAGGCTCAGGTTTTCCAGAACCAGGAAATTGGGTGTTCTCATCAATTTTCGAACAGTAGCTGTCGTGAGCCTTGGCTCGCCGCGGGACTGTTAGCATTTTAATGCTGCTCGCTGGTGGTTCGAAGCTGAAACTTGTTATGTCACTGCAGCTTGTCTCTCAAGGCCTCTTTGGTCGCCATCGGTTCGTCCAACTTCGGAGGTATTTGACCACTTACTGCACTGCTCTGCAGACCAAAATTCACATAGACTCACGTGGTAATCTCGCTGGGGTTGTTTTAACAAGGGGAGAAATCCTGTTGGATACATGATGTAAGGGTGCAATGAAATAAAACAAAAGGTGTAAAGCATCATGTATACGATATGATCAGCCAAGGTTGGTGGAAAACAACAGAATTCCGGCTGCGGGTATTTTCAAAGGAAGCCAGCCTATTCTTAGCTCTTGGTCTAAGTCCATGGTTCTTCCTAAATTAATTCCTTCCTTGAAAATCTCTTTCGCTCACGACTAACCAGTCATAAGCCAGCCGGAAAACAGACAAAAACAGACTTCTCGCACTGGCTGCAGAGAAACGTGCCTAGCCTCCGCGTCTTAGGGATAGCGAGAGTCAACGACACCAGGCGACAGTCGGCCACACCAGCCGACAGCTGGCCACACCAGACGACAGCCGGCCACACCAGCCGACAGCCGGCCACACCAGGCGACAGCCGACCACACCAGCCGACAGCCGACCACACCAGCCGACAGCCGGCCACACCAGGCGACAGCCGACCACACCAGCCGACAACCGACCACACCAGCCGACAGCCGACCACACAAGCCGAAAGCCGACTACCGGGAGGGGCTGGACCACACTGCAGTACAGCGTGCTGTGCACCGCAGGCAGCACTCCTACGGTGAACTCGAGTGACCGCGCGTCACTTTCCTCGCTCACGCTGCCCGCGTGTGATCCATCGCTATTGATTTCCTGTTGTCTGTGCATCCCGCCGGATTACCCGTCTTGTTTTCGAGCCGCGCCGCGCTCTCTCCGGGCCGGCTAATTGCCGATCGCGGCCGGGCGCGCGCCGCATAAATCGCGGCCCCGGCTCCGCCTGTCGGCTGCAGCCCATTGTTTTCACACCTAGCAGGCGTAAAAACAGCGCCGTACATGCGGCCCGCCGTGGTTTATTGCGATGCCGATAGATATTCAATTTGGCCCCGGCGGTCGGCCCATGCTCTCGATGCTGGCCGGGTTAATCAGCTGGTGCGGGTGGCGCCGCCCTCGCCGCGACCCCATCAGAGCTGCAACGCGGCGACCCGTCGCGCTATGCATAGCCGGGAGGCGGTTTTTGCGCGCGCTTGCGCGGTGCTCGTCGGGTGTGAATGGATGTGATGGCGGCGCCTTATCTAGATCGGATCGGGATGACCGCCGGAGGGAGGCCGTTCTCCTCTGCTCTCGCAGGCCCGGTGGAGCTCCGAGCCGGCTGGGCGCGGGTGCCAATATGGCGCTGGACGAGCTGCCCGTCTCGGCATGGCCTGTGGTGGCTGCCCTCGGCATGGTCTGTGGTGGCTGCCCTCTGTGGCCAAGCGGTTCTGCCTCTGGCCTCAGGGTGGTCTGTGGCCGCTTACATCTGTGCGTGTAATCTCACGATGCCGTGTGGTGGCTATCCTCCGCATCTCCCGCTGGTCTGTGTCTCCGCCTCTGACCCCGGGGTCGTCTGCGCCCGCTCGGCTCCCGCTGGACTGTGCCCGCCGCCCATCTGTGCGTCTGATCTCACGATGGCGTGTGGTGGCTATCCTCTGCATCTCCCGCCGGTATGTGTCTCCGCCTCTGACCCCGGGGTCGTCTGCGTCCGCTCGTCTCCCGCTGGACTTAGCCCGCCCATCTGTGCGTCTAATCTCACGATGGCGTGTGGTGGCTATCCTCTGCATCTCCCGCCGGTATGTGTCTCCGCCTCTGACTCCGGGGCCGTCTGCGTCCGCTCGTCTCCCGCTGGACTTAGCCCGCCGCGTGGTCGGCGCCCCGCGTGCTCGGACGGCACCGTGGACCGGCGGCCGGGTCCGGTGGGCCGCTGACTCAGGCCGCAGTGCACGCGGTCCGGCACCGGCGATGCTGCCGCTCCCACAGGACAGGCGGCTCGCGGCAGACCCGTCCAAACCGCACCTGTCGCCTCTCACAGCGGGAGAACGGAAAGGATTGAGGTCTAAGCAGGCGCTACCAGTTTTTATAGGTGTAGGGTTAAGTATAGGTTTGCATCTCGGCTGTAGAAGAGCTTAACTAGTCGCATCTGCCACTACGGAACTGAAACGCTGAGAAAACAATCTAGTCACGAATGCCTAAGTAATTCCATCGACGTGAGTGGTGTTGGACCATCGCAGTCTGGTGTACAGCGTAACATTTCCGTGTCTGAGAGCCTCGAAGCCGCTCACTTCACGCCAGAAACAGGCCGGCTCGGTCGGATTGTCCAGCCTAAGCCTTATAAATGACCAGGCCTTGCAGAATAACGACCGAGCAAATACTGAACCTGTCACACTGTCGAAAGGCGTGCTCAATGTCCATGTCAGCTGTCAGAGCTCCATAACACTTCTGCATCGTGCAGCGTTTGTGCAGCACGTGCAGTTATTCTTCGAAATGACGTTTCGCTGTGTTTCCACAATCTGCGGATGATTTGCACGGTCAGCTAGATGTTGCGTGTTGCGGACGATTTACTGCGTGGCGTGGTCTTGTCAAAAATGACGGGCTCTGCTGGGACCATGGCATCGCTGATCCACATGACGGGCTCTGCTGGGACCATGGCATCGCTGATCCACATGACAGGGCTCTGCTGGGGCCATGGCATCGCTGATCCACATGACGGGGCTCTGCTGGGACCATGGCATCGCTGATCCACATGACAGGGCTCTGCTGGGGCCATGGCATCGCTGATCCACATGACGGGGCTCTGCTGGGACCATGGCACCGCTGATCCACAAGACGGGGCTCTGCTGGGACCATGGTATCGCTGATCCACATGACGGGGCTCTGCTGGGACCATGGCACCGCTGATCCACAAGACGGGGCTCTGCTGGGACCATGGCATCGCTGATCCACTTGTACCGTCACATGCCCGTTCCGCCAACATACACAGCAGGTGAATCCGTGGTGACGTCTAAAAATGGTGCGTAGCGACGGCACGCCATCGCTTCCAGCTCACGCAAAACTAACAAACCAAGCGCGGCTCGACGCGCGGCTCTTCCGTGACGCATCGGTGCGACAAGACCCAGGAAGCCGGCGTCGCCAGCCGGCCCGTCCACCGTCGCCCGCCGCGCGCCGGTGTGTGTCGGTGCCGCCCGAGCGGCGAGCACCCGCGCGGCAGACGCGGCGCCGCTGCCGTCGGCAGCCGGCCGCAGCTGGGGGCCAGCTGCCGGCCGTACGTCACACGTCAGTACCGGCGGCGGAAGCGGCGCGGCCCGGCCAGGGGCTGGCGCAGCGACCCTCAGGCCGGGCGTCGGCCTCCGAGGCGATGGCGAGGGAGCGCCACGAGAGGAGGTAGAGCAGGGCTGCTGGCCAGCTGCCGCCTTAGCTGCGAGACTCGTCGCTGGAGGGGAAGCGCTACGCTCTTCGGTCAAACTGGGTGATCACACATATTTCGCATGCGAAAATGTATCTACTTACTGCCAGCAGAAATGCAAAAGGCCAGGTTATCAGCAGGTGGTTGAAAGAAGTGTCGAATGGCAGGATTGAAAGTGCTTCCGTGTTTGGTCACGCCCTACAGGTCGACTTCCGTTTGTGAACATTAGCAAGCATGACCCTCTCAATGGAACGCACGACTTTACGGAGCAGCTTCTGTATCCGTCGTCCGTCGCCACAACATTCTGACTCTGAAGCCTGCCTAGTCTGTGGCGCGGAGCACCGTTTCCCGCAGGCCAGGCTTGACCACACCAGGCCACCCCCGAGCCGGGCCGATCCCAGCCCGCTCACCCCGCTCCCGAGACCCCGCGGGAACCCGACGCCGTCGCCACAGCAGCCGGGCGGCGCCGGCGAGGGGGGGGGGGGGGGTGCGGCCGGCTCCGCGGTGACGGGGTCACAGGCCGTCGGCCGTCACCGCCCGGCCGTGACGTCAGCGAGGCCGTCACCAGACCGCACCCGTCCCCTGGGACGGGGCGGAGCGCGGGCCAGCGCCAGACGGCGTGGGCTCCAGACCCAAGCCGGGCGGGCGCCTCACTTCCGAGTAAGCGACGCTCCTGCCGCGCGGAGCGAGCGCACGCAAGCCTCGGGGACGCGTCCACTGTTGGACACGTCCGTCAGTTGTCAGCATGCTGGTTCGTGGGGTCGGGATCACGCGACAGATGACTCAACGTCAGCAGAAGCGCGTCCAGGGAGTCCAGGGAGCCGTCTATCGCCCCTGAGTTTTGTGAATCTGGCTGGTTAAACGGCGCAGTTAAATCCGGGGAGGAGACGAGGTCTCAGCCGCTGTGAAGCGTTCCTCCTGTTCGACCATTAATCGTGGTTGCTAAATGCGCCCCAGAAGCCAGGCGGCCGGTTGTGTGTTGACTTACCGGGGCAGAGTGATGCACCTGCTGCTGGCTGAGACTGGCGCTCCAGGAACTGCTCCCCCAGCGAGAGAAGAGCCACCGGCAGCCGCCGCCCCGCCGGCGCGCCGTCTCGGCTCGTCGCCATGACGACGGCCCAGCTGTCCGGCCCGGAGAGCGCGGATAAATCACGGTAACCCAACACCGGCTGATAGCATCTACCGCAGCACCGGCGTACCCGGCGCGCCGCAGATGGCGCGGCGATAGCGGTGCGCGGCCCATCTGCGCGCGCGGATCTGGCCCTTCTACCTGCTGATGCTCGCACGATATCGCGCCGATTCAGAAAAACAGCCGGCTCGACGCGACCGGCGGCCGGCGGCGGGCCGGCGGCGCGGGCCGGCGGCCGCCTGCTGACGGCTCCCGGCGGGGGTCCAGACACCGCCTGCCACGTCCGTCCGCCCGGCGGTCTGCCGGGGCTCCGGACCCGACCCGCCGGCCAGCAACGGCTCGAGGGTCGGCGCCGGGTTCGTCGCACGGGGGCTGGCTGGCAGGCGGGGTGGAATGCTCCAGCACCGGGCCGAGCCTCAGTACCGGGCCGAGCCGCAGCGCCGGGCCTAGTCTCAGCACAGGGCGGAGTCTCAGCACCGGGCCGAGCCGCAGCACCGGGCCGAGTCTCAGCACCGGGCCGAGTCTCAGCACCGGTGCGAGTCTCAGCACCGGGCCCAGTCTCAGCAACGGGCCGAGCCTTAGTACCTAGCACCGGGCCGAGCCGCAGCACCGGGCCTAGTCTCAGCACCGGTGCGAGACTCAGGACTGAGCCCGGTCTCAGCACCGGGTCCAGTCTCAGCACCGGGCCGAGTCTGGCCGAATGATGCCGGTTGCATAAACCGAGCCACTTGCCGCTCCTTCATGGCTGAGGCCAGCTGGACCTTGTTTATTTGCTTTCCTGGATACGTTGAGAGGATGTTTAAAGAACCAGGAGGCGTTTACCAGCTATTCGGTGACTTCACTGCTTCCGATCCAGCTGACCTGCCGTGCCATAAGCCGCACTGGTATCATGCTGTCTCGGGGTTTGCTGC
>NW_023596136.1:27850527-27891462 GCF_011947565.3 Pollicipes pollicipes | reverse complement strand
AGATACAGTCATATTTTCAGCCTTAGATAGTAAATTTTCAAATAGATCGATAATTTATTGATTAACTATTGGATGTTAGATTAAGTCCTCCAAAAATTACATCTCCAAGTATTTGAATCTCACACAATGTACTTGGATGCTCACTACAGCAAATAACGCTTTTCTGGCGTGGTTGCGACCAATCCTGTAACCCTGAAAAAATTGTAAGGTAGGAGCGAGTAGGGCACCACACCTCGGACTTGATTGGTGTGCGTGGTGCCCGTGGTGGTTGCGATAGGTGCACATTGAGTCGTCTACTCTTTGAGAGCGTGTGTTTGGTGATAAACCAACTCGCTGAATCCTCTGCGGGGTGAATACATATAGGACATACGCCGCGTAGACCATGCAGTGAACAGAAGTGAGTGAGGTGATTCTGTTAACCATGTGGAGTGGATGCCTCTGTTTGCCAAATTCTTATTATGTCCGGCTTTTCAAAGCTCTTGCCAGGGCCTGAAAGAAGAAATATGTTTAAGGTTTTTCCCTGTTTGTTGTGCAGTTATTCCATTTCTCTTCAAATATGACATATTGTATTACCAATTCATGTATTGTATGGGAAATTAGCTTGCATATGTGTACCAAATTATGGCCCTTGTTTTACATATGAATTTAGTCACACTGAACAGATGGGCTTACATTACCACCTCTTGCTGTTTCTTTTCTCTGTCAATGTCACGGCACAGGTGTATACAGGTAGCTGGTGGTGTAGTTTTACATTGATTGGGGCTGGGCTTCAGCTGTGCAGCTTGAGTCCCCTCTATGAGATGGGCAAAGCCTAATTGCAGAGCAGGGCCCCTCATTTTGCCTGGTATGTGGAGTCCTGATTGCATGTTATAAATAATTGTAGCCTGGTAGAGAAACAGAGCTCATTCTACATCCTTAATGAAGAATGGTGGGATCTATCAAGGCAGTCCACTATTATGTAACTATGTATTTCAATCTGCATAGTGCTGGTTTATCAGTTGAGTGTGTTTCAGTATGTCATACGTACTATGGATATTATATTTAATATCTGCAGTAGTCTTATGCATGATTTATTAAGTTAAGTGGCACTCTTGGCTTAAGTTATAAGCATGCTTGGATATCCAGATGGACATGGCACCTCTCAGTAGAAACAGCTGAATGCTTCTACAGATCATCTGACTGCTTCTGTTACAGAGTTTGATGCTTATAAACAGACATATCTAAACCAGGGGTATGATTTCTCAAAATTAGTTGAGGGCTGAAATGTGGTGAAATTACATACTCTAATTCAAGAATATGCTAACCAACAGGTTTCTCCCCAGATCTGGCCCCTTTCTTCCAAAGTGGGGGCAGGGGGAGGAACTGAAGCCCAAGTTGGTGGTGGGGTGGAGGAGGAAGGGCTGAAGCTCTCAACTGAATAGGAATCCACACCCCTGTATATAAAATACTTTCTTTTTATAATCACTTACAGGATACTCATTGGGTATGAATCATAAAGCCTGTAAACTTATTATCAGTCAGTTCTGCCTGCTGTTCCAGTCCCACTGTACCAGACACGCCATGTTCAGCCTGCGCCGCTGCCCTGGTCGGCTGCGTAGGCAGCTGACTGCGCTGCAACCGCCAGATGGCCTCTGATTCTGAGAAGGAGAGCCCTGCCCAGCTTGAAACGCAGGTTAGCGCAGATGGTGGCCACTCATGCCAACAATATCCCATGTGCGACATATACAACACATGCAACAATGGGGGTGATTGTCACAAGCAACAGTCAGCAGAGCTGACAGGGCTTTTCATTTGGACTCAATGGTCAGTGCCATGAGTGATATGCAATTGGGCAGTGCCGTAAGTGATATGCAGGCATTTCTTGGAATTGATAGCAATAACAAAAGATGTTTTATTTTCAGCCCATCAGTTGTAATTCCTGTTGTTTGGATCAGTATGACAGTATGTGTCATGAATTTTGTGTTGGTTTCCATGATACGGTGCATTTACTGAGTTCCATGTCTTGATATGCAGACATGCAGGTAAAAACATGTAGATCGTCGCTACTGCCGGTTTGCATACTATCAGCGCTCTGCGGTCTGTCACGATGTGTATCTGTGTTTGTGCAGTACAAATAATTGTTCGTCTAGTTGTTGGTGTACGGAAAATGCAAATCGTTAAGCTGATAAGGCACTGCGCTTGTGGGAAAGTTTGTTTGGTTTAATTTGTCTGCATAGTGGCCTAAATCCCAAATTGTTGTCCAAAATCGACGCCTTAAACTGCTACGCAAATGCATCCTCGTTGTGTATACAGGATTATGGACGAGGATGAACAGAGGCAGAGTATAGATTACTACAGCATTTTCGAACTGCTGCGTCCGGCGAAGTCGTCAACACTGGAATACTTCCGCGAGCTAAATGCCCATGCACTGAGCCGGAAGGCCTTCCACAACTTCATGGAGAACAAAATCTGGGAGAACCGTGTCCTGGACCAGAGGTCAGTACTCCGGACCTGGAGCAGAAGTGAGTATATCGGACGCAGAACCGTAGATAGTAGCGTACATAAAAGCACGCCAAGTTTATCCCACTACTGGAAAAAAGCACCTGGTGCGACCGACATGTCGCCGTCACTCATGACTGACATCAAGCTAATGAGAGAATGAGCAGTCACAGGAGATTCACGCTGCAGATCGCCGAGAACCTCCAATCTCGAAGAGAGTTCCTTTTGTCGTTACCCCAGCTGCGCTCAATTAACGTGTATTAAATAGCTGCTTGTTGGCGTGAGAACAGTAAGAAATGTGGTGCGTCTAACGTGGAGTGCAAAACATTGTAACTAATGCAGTGTTGCAATGTGGCTTGCTGGTTCGGTATTGGTAGACAAATGCCGTCCGAAGTAAATGGCCGGTGACTCCACAGATTGTTTCGTCGCAGACATAGCAAAGGTGTAGCATCTTTAAGATCTGTTTTGATATGATGGTTATCTGTGACGTCATGGGTAGCTATTTGGGAACGGCAGTAAGCGGCGATGAACGCACTTCGGGGCCCAGTTCAAGCAATTACCATGTCTTCTGCTGATCTGGTCTTGGCTTGTGACTTCCTTGAAGCTTATGGTTAGCGCCCGGGGCGATTTATGACTGCCGGCCCGTGGTCTACAGATTTCTGGAGGATCGTCACCAGATTCTGGGCTTTGACCTGGCCGCCGCCCACTTCGTCGTGGCCCGCGGCGGCTGCGTCCGATTCAAGGTCAGTGCGGCGTGAGATGTGTCGGTGCCGCTGCTCACTGAGACCGACGACCGCAAACAGCTGCAAACAGCTGCAACGGTCCGCCAACGCTCCCTTCAGATGTCACTTGCATCGTGGATAAGCTTGAGGTGTTGAGTCGGCTTGAACAAGTCAGTCATCGCGTTTGAAATGTGCCGTTCAATTCCCATTCTTTACTGGATTTAAATTGAGTTGGCAGTGTCTGGTCGCACGTGACTCATCCGATTTGGATCGCAAAGACAGTTTTCCACAATTTTTCACAGGAGCGCGTGCTTTTCATTGAACGTGTGATTGGCGTACAATTATTCTATCGCATTCTTCACTCGCTATGAAAGGAAAAAAACGCGTTCATGTGTATGTTCAACAGGATGGTGGGCCATTGTTCACCTGCGGTCAAAATCGTTGTCCAGTAGATCTGGCAGAATTGTTGTAGCCAGTCGTGTGAAAACCCATAATACTTTATTTGGATGAAAATACATAATTCATTTCATCGCAATCGAGTAAAATTCCTAACACTAGGACGTGGGCGCAGCACATATACCCCATCTCATGGTGATGCAAAACCCGAGCCGTAACACATTGCGACAAATGAATGAGAGCATTTCAATCTCATTCGTGATTTGCTACTGTCCACTTGTGGTGATGTTAGCGAACATGCTTGAACTAAGTGAGTGTCATTTGAGGCTCTGACTTCGTTAGGCTTGAAATGTACTTAAAGAATTTTCATGTTTAATGCCTTGGGGGATCTAGGTGGAACTTCTAGCAGCATGAACAGTGATAAATAGTCCAGAACACTCATCGCAGGCTACTCGTGTGATATCGTCTAATTACCGGTCGCCGCTTGGCAGGGTGACGAGAAATGGGTGAAGAGACTGGAGGATGAGTCGATACCGTTACCAGGCCAGTACACATACGGCATGTTCGTGGAGGAGCTGGACGCCAGTGGCACGGAGATTCTCTATGAGGGTCTGGAGAACTTCAGTAAGCGCCGCCGTCTACCATCTTAGTGATACCGGATAGAGTTTTATTAATATTATCAGATCATATTATAGTATTTATTGTATATGTATATATTTGTGTGTATTTATATATATATATATATATATATATATATATATATATATATATATATATATAACCTCTTCGTCGGCATGGCTCGCTCAGCTTCGTCACGTGCGGCGGGTGGGCGCCGACCACGCGTTCCAGTGCAATGGAGAGCGGCGCCATGCTTTTTTCTATGACATAGCGGAAGACGTTCAGATCGGCTATGTATTAGCATCGGAAGACTTCTTGTGATTCAGATGTGTCAGCCGCTGTGGAATGCGCCTGAGGGGCGCAGATAATGGGTGCCCGGAGCCTTGTGGGGTAGAGAGGCTGTTGCATTTCTGATCTTTTGCGTGCCACTTCGCTGCCGCCACTCCGCCCTGTGTACGCCATAGCCCTGCTTACGAAGTCTGGCATGTTATGGGAAAATGGAACCGGACGTCTCCGTCGCGGGATGCCGGACACGACGGACTCGTTCGCGGACGACCGGCCGTCCCGACTTCACGCTGGCGTTTGTCCGTCGGGTTGGGAAGGTCGCCGGTGTGACTCGTCTTGCTCTCGTGTGCGGCAGTAAGGCTGTCCAAGCTGCGGGCGCTGTACCTGCGCGACTGCCCGTACGTGGACGACTGGTGCGTGGACCGGGTGTGCGGCGAGTTTCGACAGCAGCTGCAGCACCTCGACCTCAGCGGCTGCCGGCGCGTCTCGGAGCGGGGCCTCGAGGGCGTCGCGCAGCTTAAGTGAGACCCAGCTGTGTGGCTGTTTTCCCCACTCGCAGTTCGGTGCATACGTCTGAAGTCGGAGAAAACGCAGGGCCCGACGGTAAAAACCCAGTTGTTTCGACTGTGAGCATGTGTATGCATAAGCGTAATGTCCAGTGTGCAGAATGGTAGTACTATTTGATACGCAACTTGCCTGATTTGGTTGGTCTTAGCTCGTCTAGATTGTGCTGACTACGGTTATGTATGCCAACTACGCATACTGTGTGCTTTGCTGTCTCAACAAATAACCCGATGCTCTTTGGTCGGATGTCACCGTCGTTCGGCAGTTTCTACTAACGCGCCACTTTTCGCAGGAATCTGAAGTCGCTGACGCTGGAGCGGATGGATCACATCCGGTTGCTGCCCTACATGGGCTTACTGCTGGAGGACGCCATCCCAGGCCTGGTGATACACGGAGTAGACGTCATGCAGACGCCACCTGACGACTTCCAATCACTGTCGTCGTCACGCTCCGATGACCAATCACAGCCGCCAAGCTTGACAGCATCCTAGCTGATCAGCCAATGGACACTCGCCCAGCAAACTCCCGCCGGTGCTGGCGGCCAACCGTGCTTGCTTCTACGATGCTGTAACCTGTAGGGCTGTCGGTCCGTCAACGTACACCAGCAGGCTCGGGTTGCGTCAGGCCGATCACTCGTGGGCGACGTTGGCAGTTGCATAACGTTGCATAACTCGGTCACCGGTTGGGGTCCGGTGGAGATGGCCTGTTGCGTTCCGGCCTGCCTGTTTCGCAATAGCAGCGGACGGTGACCGATATAATGCGTCTGGGTCGGTGTGTCCTGGTGTGAAACCTAGAAACGAGGTACAATGCTGGGTATGACTCGGAGTCATGTGTGCTGTGTCCTACCGCATTGGTCAAAAGTGACGTCGAGAGTTTTTACTGTACCGGATCAACACGTTGATATGTGCGTGCTTTACTGGCAGTTGTCAGCACGGAAATGCCATTGTAGCATTGTTTGGAGGTTGTGCGGTCTTGTTGTGGTACGGTGTATTATGTTGCCAGATTGGTCTCAGGTTAAAGATTTTATTGCGACCATCTAAAAAATCGCAAAAACCGAATTTTGCAACGTTGCTTGTATATCCTCTTTTCATCATCTTATAATTGGGCCTTCAAACATCATTGTTCACATTGCTTTGCTCTGGCACGGATCCGAACACTAGAAACGTCCAGCAGTTTGTAAAGGACCATCAATGGTGCGGGATAGATTTCACTGCCGGCATCCATGGTGACCACAATGTGCCGACTCTGGTATTCTTTTTCATCGTATATACCGGAAATATATATGATGAAACAGAAGAAAGTTGCTTGCTGATTGCACCCAGACGTGGTGTATTTCGAAGATTTCTTAGAAGTGTTTGGTAATTTTATATTTGGATGAGATCGCTTTGGTGTTTTTTTGGTAGTTTATATTTTGGTGTTCAGAACAGCTGGTGTGCTAGTGCCACTGACTGAGCTTGCGTCATTTTCGTGAATGCTCGAATTAGGCCTTGCCCACGACGCCCCATGTAAAAATGCATCGTGCTGCTCAAGTCTTCAGTAAGATATATTGTATTTCCATTATCGATTATGTATATTATGTTTCATCTTTCAGCTCAACACTCAGATCGCTCCACCGTGCTTTTCTCTTCAATACCGTACGAGAGTGTAGACAAAGGGTGCACTACGATCGTTTCGGACAAGCAGAATAACGAGATTGAAAACATGCGGTGCTGTTATACCACATGCAAGAAATAGCGCGCCACTGCAGCGCCTTAAAACGGTTTTCCCAGTCCAGCGGTTCAGCCAGAGCTGTGTCGCTCCGATTGCGGAATCTTGCGCAACCTCTGTGTGACGTTTCTTCGTAACTTGAATTTTACCACATAGGGTGAAAATTTCCTCCCAGCTTGATCTGGCTGGCAAAGCATTATTGGCAGCACAGCATTAGACACAAATATGGCGTCGGATGGTGACGCTGCCAGTGACGATACATCATGGTAAGCATGTTTATATGCCGTCCGGTATTTCGTTTGTTGTTTAGTATAAATATGAACACAATAAAGAAAGCTGTGCCAGCGAGTGCTGAGTTATTTGGATATGGCATGTGTATAACCGTAAGAAGTTGTGCGTTACGTTCGTCTCACCACCATTTCCACTGAATCCAGGTCAAAGGAAGCCTATATATACATATATGTTTGATTTAAAGGCATAAATCATTATCTGATTGTTTTTTCTTAAGGGTAATGTGGTTGTGGTCTAATGTGCAGAACTCACCATGCATGTACTGATAGGTTGTTTTTCACCAGCAAATAAAGCATGTGTTTTGTTTGCTGCTTTGCTTTTGCACTGCTTTTGTTGAAATGCTCAGCAGATGACAAGTCATCATAATAATGCTCCTTGTTAATTGTGGACCCATTTTAGATGTATAATTCCACACAACTGCAGATGTAGAATCGAAACTAAATGCTTATGTAGGGTCATCACATCACTGAGAACAGGCACGGCCTTGCTTTTTGGTAGCAGATGTTGGAGCGGGATGGGTTTCGTGCATTTGGCGATGCTGGAACAGCAGGCATTTCAGGTCCCTTTGTTGCAGGAAATTAATACTAGGTCTGATAATTTCTCCTGTGTCACAAGATATGTGACTGTCATCGCTGGTTTTGCAGTAAATTGGAACTGAATGTGGTCACCAGGCCCTCTGTTACAGAATACAAGAGTGAAATATGGCTGCTCCCAATGTTGTTGGACATATTTTAGCATTATGGTACTACTTCTATGCATTTTGGGGCCATGAGAGTGTGATACACTTGCTGGTCTATGTGGAATACTAGGGTTGGAAATTGATTTAATAGTCTGTACCTGAATTGCAGGATGCTGGGGGTCAGATCCTACTACTGCTCCCAGTACCAGTGTGGTGGATCAGGATTTTTATTGTTCCATATTATAGGTGGCTAGCATGGAGTATGGACCTCCCCATGTAGGAGATGTAGGATCTGGAATGTACTATCCTTCCCATGTTTCAAAATGCCAGGTTTGCATGTGACAGCTCCCAGTGAGGAGATTGCTGGATCCAGATGAGACCACTGTTTCCTGGGTGTTAGGATACTGCATTGCAGATGTTAGCCTCATGATTTAGATTTGATCCCAGAATTCTGGATTATACCTTGTTCTGGTCCCAGGTTTTTTGACAGATAGCCTCATGATTCAGATTGGATCCCAGAATTCTGTATTATACCCTGTTCTTGGCGCAAGTTTTCTGACAGCTTTCATAAAATGGCTTGCTACAAATCAATTCATCTGCAAACACCAAAAACATTGTGCTAGTGGTCACTGCCTACAGCCAGTTTGCAAGTACTGGCAGAGCAGGAACCAGATACCAGCAAGCCCTCTCAGTATTTCAAACTACATCAAGCACCACAGGCTGCTTCCACCCTCATTCCCAGTCATTAACCATGGCAAAAACAAAGCAGACATCTGTTTGAAGTTAGCCATGATGCTGCATGCACTGTAAGCACAGCAGTTAGTAATTATGTGTCATCTAAATGACAGTAATCATCTAAATAAATGTCATCTAAATGAATGTAATTGTGACTAAGTGTAGAAGAAAGGAGGAGCACTGCAGATGGTCTAGTGATAACCCAACTTTAGTTTCAAAAATATGTTGGTAAACTTTTTTGGTTTTTTAAAGCTATGCTATTCTCAGCATAACATGATAGAGGTGGGCCAAACCATTGCCACACAGTGGACCTTAGGATGGGGAGGGGAACTTTTATCACATGCAAACCCCATAGCTGGGCAGTGCTATTTGCATCCACAAACATCAGCTTACCAATAAATAAGTCTGTAAAACTGGACAGTCTGTAATGGTTGTTGGTGAAACAATTTGCTTGCATTCTTGTCATATGCCTTATCAACATCCAAATCACCACAGAGTTATAAAAGAAAGTCAAGGAAGCACAAAGCAAAACCTTGTTTTGTTTGTGTGTGTCGTGTCGCATGCCACATGATGTCACATGTCACATGTCACATGATGCCCCATGTTGCACATCACATGATGTGTGGAATGGTTATGCAGAATGACCCCAGATATTTACCAGTATTGTTCAATGTGAACATAAGCAGGAGTTTCATACCATTTATCCCAACTGATGCTGACTTTAGATAGCCATGGCTAAACATCCCATGGTCCGGGGATTGGACATCAGTACCAGGATGGCTATCTCAAAAAGCAGTCACTTCTCTTTGACCTGTGAGATGCTGGGTCCAGGTGTGACCTCAGTCCCTGGGTGCTGCAGGATGCTTGAGCCAGGTGTGACCTCTGTGTGCTGCAGGACGCTGGAGCTGGAGGCGGCGCTGATGAGCGTGCCGGAGGGCGTGGACGTGCGCAGCATCGCCAAGTGCCGGCCGCTGCCGGACGAGCTGCGCGGCTCCGCCTGGCTGGCCTGCCTCGACATACAGCAGGACGTCGACGACGGTCTCATGACCTTCACCAACATATACGACCTGCCCGAACAGACCGAGATGCGCGAGGACATCCAGCAGCTGGTCGGTAAGGCTGCCAAGGCTCTCTTTGACACAAAGATGGAATGCGTCACGCACCTCGGCGTGAACGTGAGGTGGTTGAAGCCCTCAGCCCGGGTCAGCCAAGCTTGCGCTGATACTGCTTTTTGTCGCAAATCGAATTCAGTTTAATCCATGCACTTGGCGATGATGAAGTCTTTAATTTGGTATTTATGTTTGCATTGTTCAGCAATTTAAACGGCGTTGTGTGCGTACCGGTGTATTTACATTGATTCCGCGAAGACGGATATGAAATGGAAAAAGTCATGCTTAAGCCCAAATATATATGTTTAATGTGGCGATCCTGACAATGGTTAGACTGAGCAATCAGAAATGCATTGGTTATTCAGGTTCAGAATTATTGGTTACGTCTTTTTGCGACATACCGGCCAGAGTTCGTTACACTTTGCCTTTGTCGACGAAGTTGCATCTCAGACGTACACGGCGTCTTAGTCCCATCTCAGACCGCTGTAGCCTGTAGCCTGTTGCATTGTTTTGTACACACGTGACAACTTCCGACTGGGTAGGAGCATTTGACCTAAATTGGGCGTGCCAAAAGGTGCCAAAGTAGGTCTTGCCTGGGCTGGACGGAGCCCTGTGTCGCGACGGAAGCCCATCATAGCCCAACAGGCATTATCTCGTTCCAAACCGGCCGACCGCTGACTGCTGACCCATGTCTGCCAACCCCTGACTGCTGACTGCTGACCTCTGACCAACGGACCTGTGACCGCTGACCTCTGGCCGCTGACTAGCTGATCGCTGACCTGTTCCCAGGTGACCTCTGACCGCCGACCCCGGACCGCCGACGTCTGATCGCTGACCTCTGATCGCCGACCGCTCGCCGCTGGCCTCTGACCTCTGACCTCTGATCGGCCGTCGGCAGAGCGGCTGGGGAACGACGAGGGTGACCGGGTCTCGGTAATGTCGGACGTGGAGTCGGTGCTCACCCACTACTGCAAGTCACAGCGGGACACCTACCGGCGCGGCAACGGCTGGATGGACCTGCTACAGCCGCTGGTGCCGCTCAAGCTCAACAAGCCAGAGCTCTACTTCACATTCACCAACATCCTGCAGCGATACATACCCAAGTGAGCCAATAGCTGTGGTTTCACTTTGTCGTTGGGAGACTTTGAACAACATGGAGCGATGGGTTTTTTTCTTTGACATATCCAAATTATGGGTGCCATGTGACTAAAGGAAAACCATTTGATACGTGATTGTATATGCTTGCTTTTTATGCTGGTGACGTACGTATGCATGCATGATGGTAGTCCCAGATGAGCGGTTGCTTCATGGTGCCGTGATTCTGGTCCCCGCTCTGTCCGCTGCTCTGTTGCGGGGGAATGAAAAAGGTGCTCGTTGGGCTAGGAACAGTGGGTAACAATCTTGGATGGCTTTATTTCAGAAACTGCAAGAAGGACGGAGATCCATATCACCTGCTTCGGCTGCTGCTGCTGTACCATGAGCCGGAGCTGTGTAACTTCCTGGACACGATCAAGGTCGCCCCCGATACATACACCACGGCCTGGGTACGTTAGCCGACGGTCACCGAAAATGGCCCTCGGGCACCGGTGCCCCCGCTGGGGCTCGACTTCTCCAGTGATATCGGGCGGATGCAGCGTAGCACATGGCCATTCGACCTACATATGTTTGGCCAGAATTTGGGGTTACGAATGGTTTTGACGTTGCTCGATGTAGCACAACGTCGTCGCGATTTTCCCGTAATGCCGCGCACAGTCGTCTTCGGCGTGCTGTCGTCTCTGAAGTGCCGCCACAATTTTTGGTACGTGCCTGGGGACGTCAGAATCTGCTGCGCAAATCAAGAATCGGATGTCTTTGGAGGTTTTGATGTGTACCCGGGAAGTTTCTTCAAAGTTAGAGAAGCTATTGAGTAAAATTGAGCGTGACATATGACGTCTGTTCTATTGTGTCATTCCCCTTGCCCACTAGCCCCGCAGCTCGTGGGGCCTTTGCGGTGGCTGGAGCCACCCCCTGCCAGAGCAGCATACCAGTTAGTGCGGATGTTGATGTGAGTTGCCGTCCCCCCTTCCGCCCGCAGTTCAACAGCCTTTTTGCGGCCACCTGTGACCTGAAGGCGCTTCGTGTCATGTGGGACATCTACTTTCAAATGGACGACCCATTCCTCATCTTCTTTCTTAGTTTGGTCATCCTCGTCAACGCGAAGTGAGTTGTAACCAGCATTTGCTGATGCAGCGGTGGTATGTTTTGGCAGCGTTCTGGTCGCACCTGTACATAGAACACCAGGATTCCATCTTACAGTCCCAGCATGTATAAAAAGAGGAGTTTTATGTTATGTCGAGTAACGCTGCGTACTTCAAATGTTTGTTGAGATGTTCGTGGGGGAGGAGTGCATCCTTGGTGTATGGCCACACGCACTCAAGCCATGTCACTGGTTGTATGTTTACAAGAACGCCGTAGGAATGTGCTCAAAGGAAGCTCATTTCTTTCAAAAGGAAGGCCGGGACCTCCGACCGTACGCCAGCAACTGTCTGCGATTGTGGCGTGTCGGAAACACGTCCGGTCCAGGCGTGGCTGAGCTGTGTGGGGGGGGGGGGGGGGGGGGGGGGGGGGGGGGGAGCGGGGCGGTGCGCGCGACGGCTGGCGGCGGCGGCGGCGGCCGGACCGTGACCGCTGGTGACCTTGCACTCGGCCAGGGAGCAGATCCTGGAGCTGAAGGGCAAGCCGCGCGCGCAGGTGGTCTCCACCGTCTCCTCGCTGCCCTGCTTCATCCAGGCCGAGGACGTGCCAGACTTCTGCGAGCTCGCCAACTTCTACTCCATGAGGACGCCCAAATCGTTCCGGAGAGTGCGTATCCGGAGAGCAGCAGGGCGGAACGGGGGCCCGGGCCCGGGACGGAGGAGTGAGACTCCGGTCCATGAGGGAGTGGACGCCACGAGAGCATTAGTGCAGAACGGGGACCCGGGCCCGGGGCGGAGGGGTGCGACTCCGGTACACGAGGGTTGGACGCCACGAGAGCAGCAGCGCGGAACGGGGACCCGGGCCCAGGACGGAGGGGTGCGGCTCCGGTACACGAGGGATGGGCGGACTGTGTATGGTAATATGGAATAGTGCTTGGGGTTGGTCTTCAGCTGGGAGCAGACACGACAGCCGCTGACACGAGGTAGGGCATAGCCGGAGGCGCGTGTGCTGCCGGTGGTGGCCCGGGTCTTCGTCTATACGCTGTGAGGTGCGCTGACCCACTGTGCCAACTGCTGATTTGTACCCATTCCTGTACACTCCCCTCGCCCCCCCCCCCCCCCCCGCCCATACACACTGCGGAAGCCGCACTGCCACTCGGCAGCCGCGCTGCGTGGGTTACACGACATGTGTTTGCGTGTTTGCTGTGAGCCGAGCCGCTGTGCTGACCACGGGGGCTGCTTCAGCTCGGGCCGCGCCCGGCCAGCTGACCGGCCGCGCCGTCCGCAGAAACTGTACCCGTCGCTGTTCGGCGTGTGCGCGCCCCACCTGTCGTCGCTGCTGACGCCGACGGTGCCGCTGGCCCAGTCGCTCTGCCTGCCCGTCTACGTGGACGAGATCCTCTCCAGCATGGACAGTCGCGACGCGCCGGAGGGTCTGCCCGACACCGACACGGTACCGGCCGCGTGCCCGCGCCCGCGCCCGCGCCCTCGGCGCCCGCTCGCAGCTGGGGCGAGAGGCTGCAGGGCGCTCATCAGCTCTGGAGTGATGGGAGCATAGGCTTGGGAGGTGGCTGCGGATAGGCATGCCTCAACGAGACCGACCATGTTCCGACGCTTATCAGTAGGCACACGTCTACGTGAGCTGGGGGGCAAGATCGCATCCGTCTCATCTGGACTGGACTCCTTCTGCTGAGCCGTCCGCAAATCTCACTTTCCCCAAAGTAAGGTAATGCCTGCACTGACCACTCAGAACGATATCAGCAGTGGGCGGCGGTCCCAGAGTCAGCACGTGCCGGCGTGGCAGCCGTCCCGCTGACGGCCGCGCCGATCGCCGGCAGGTGAAGTTTTTCCTGGTGGACTGCCGGCCGGCCGACCAGTACAACGCCGGCCACCTGTCCACGGCGTTCCACCTAGACTGCACGCTGATGCTGAGCGAGCCGGCGGCGTTCGGCACGGCGGTGGCGGCGCTGCTGAGCGCCCAGCAGCAGGCCACGGCCGCCCGGCACTCGGCCGCCGGCGAGCACCTCTGCTTCATCGGCTCAGGTCGGTGGCAGAGCCGGCGGACCGGGCGCGGACCGGCCGGCAGGGGTCAGACCGGCCCCTCGGACGGAGAGGGGTGGTCAGCACATCGGCGTGGAGGGCGCAGGACAGGGAATCGTACCGGCGAACAGGGAGGGTCTGGCTGCCGAACAGGCAGTCGGACCGTCCAACCCTCAGGCCCTCAGACCGTCCGATCCTCAGACCCTCAGACCTTAAGACCCTTAGACCCTTAGACTCTTAGACCCTTACACCCTCGGACCCTCAGACCCTCAGACCCTTACACTCTCGGGCCCTCAGACCCTCAGACCCTCAGACCCTTACACCCTTACACCCTCAGACTCTCGGACTGTCAGACCCTCATACCCTCGGGACACAGTCAGACTGCCGCAAAAGGTAGGGTCAGGCTGCCGAACAGACAGGGTCGGAGTACCGGGCATGGAGGCCTGCCGCCGACCAGGGAGGGCCAGAGTGCGGGGAAGGGAGGACCGACTACCGAATGGGATGGGTCAGGTCAGAGCACATGGACAACAAGGGAAGTACGGCCAGACGACCCAAGGGAAGGTTACACTGCTGGTTTGGTGTCTGGATCAGGCACTGTGGGCGAACGGTGGGCTCAAAGCCGAGGACTGGGCGGATCACGCTGGACGCCGTGCATGCAAGCCTCCGTGGTCAATATTGTGTTGTGCTATAAATCGGAGATAGAATTGGCATCGTTTTATTTTTCTTTTTAACGAAGGTGATAAAATGATCAGATCAAGTTTTTGAACCCAATATTGCAGGTTATGGGAGGTGCTAAGATGGCCACCAACGAACGAACGACTAAGATTGGTGCAATCTCCATATTTGATGCAGAAGTTGATGTCAAAACTACATTTTGCCTAACCTCGGTGCCTGACTGCTTGCTGTTGATAATACCTGTGCCTTATCGTTTTTGTTTTATGGTTAGTTCGGACACAACACCAATGAGTGTTTCCTGTTGTTGCAGGTCGAGAAAAAGAGGATCAGTTTTTGCACATGGTGGTGGCTTCTTTTCTTCAGAAGCGTTCGCTTTACGTCAGCAAAGTGGAAGGAGGATATCAGGTAACAAAAGTCACTGTTGTCAGTATTTACCCGATGCACTCACAGTATTTGTTTGTTTTTTTCGTTCGCCCATCTCAATATTGGTCGACAGTTTGCCACATGCGTCTTCGCGGGCTGGTGGCTAAGCGTCTGTTACTGGCTGAGAAGCTGCCTTTGCGGCTTCTCAATCCAGCCAACCACCTGGCAGAATTCAGAAGCCTCCCTTGCGCCTCTTGTGCGATTCGCCGCCTGGCACGCTCCTGGAGACTCCCCGGCGTCACCAGCCGGTCTAGCCACGCGCCGCCGCCCGGCCGCCCTCCTTGTGACGCTCCTGACGCCGCGCCGGCGCGCCGACAGGCGGTGCACGACATGCTGTCAGAGAACCTGTCGGCGCTGGCCGACCACTCCGCACGACAATGCGTCGTCTGCACACCGGACGAGGCGGCGGCCGGCTCGGACGGCGGCCGGCCGGCCTCCGATGCCACTGCCGCCGCCGCCGCAAACAAGACCTCCCTCCTCGACCGGCTCGGCGCCCGCTGGAAGGTCAAGGGCCAACAGGTGAGCGCGTGGGGCTGCTGGTCGGGCTGTTTACTGGCGCGCGTGTTGCCGGCCAGATACGCTTTTGCTGCTGCCGTCCCGGTCCAAGTCGTCAGAGACCGGACGTTTTCTGGGGGAAGGGGGGCGTCGAATGTGACGTGTTCGGCTGGGTGTGAGCTTGCCGTCCGGGCCGGTGGGCCGCCCGCCCGGCTGACGCTGGTCGCGTGCCACAGGTGAAGGAAAAGCTGGTGGACATCATCACGAACGCGTCGGCCGAGCAGCCTGAGCGGCACGTCAGCAGCCAGGACAAGGGCAAACGCTACCGCAACCTAGCGCCCGTGTTCTCGCTGGACGACGAGCAAGACGGCGGTGCGTGGAGGTGTCGCCGGCCCGCGGGGGCGGCCGGCCGTGTGGGCTGTCGGTCCGGAGCCCTGTGCCGACGGCCGACAGAGGCCGGGCGTGCCGGCCACGCAGCTGCTGGGCTGCTCCTCATTCGCGAGGCGGGCGGCGACTCGGAATGTGCAAGTTGTATCATGTAACGACGTTCGGCCGGCATTATGACGTGAAGACCGAGAACCTCGAGAGAGTTGACATGTTTACTGTGAAACTATTGTTGACGTGTTCACTGTGAATTTATCAGGCCTCGTTAACGCCTTGCACCTCTGCGCCAGTGGGTGGGGGGGGGGGGAGGGGAAGGCTGTGCTTTGTCTTTGCTGTCGGTGTCGGTGCGACTGTCATCTTTAACACGCGCAGGTGCTGTGTAGGCCTGCACCAGTCTGACCTGGCACTGACTGTTCTGTCCTGCCTGTGCGCGAGCTGACGGCGCGCCGTGCCGTCCGCAGACGAGCTGGAGGAGGTCGAAATCGCTGACGAGTCCACCATGGAGCTGGTGGAGGTGGCCGACTGGCTCCAGAAGCCCGAGGTGCTGCACCAGTTCAAATGCCAGCACATCAAGGACAGCCGCCTGGCGCACCCGAGGTACGACCCCGGCGGGCGCTGCGTCTCGCTGAGGCGGGCTGCCGGAGCGTGGCGGCAGGCGCCGGCCGACGCCGACGGCGGGGCTGCGAGCGTGTGGTATGTCGGCGGCGATCTCAGATCAAAGTTCGGATGCTTGCTGTGTGATGTTCAACCGCGTCAGTGGCAGTGCGGCGTGTTCGGCGGCCGCTGTCCTTGCCGGGTCGGCGCGTCGGCGGGTCGGCGGTCAGTGGATCGGTGCGCTGCCCACGTCCGAGCGTCGCCTGTGCCGCAGCCTGCTGCTGGTGACGCCCACCCAGCTGCTGGTGCTGCGAGAGATCGCCGGCAAGCCCGGCTGGGCGCACCTGGCCGTCAAGCGCTCGCTCACGTCCATCGTCACCATCACCAGCAAGAAGAAGCGGCCGGAACTCATCACCTTCAAGTACGGCGTCAACGAGGGCGACAGCATGACCGTCACGGACCTGGACAGGTAGGCAAGCCTCCGCAGCGGCTGAGGTTACGAGTGTGCTTCGAACACTCGACATCGCGGCTTTGCAGCGTTAGTGTGGTCTGCTCTTGCATGTGTGGCTGCTATGACGCGCGTATTGTACCGGTGCTCAGAACAGCCATATGTTCATCTCAAGCCGGCGTGCGTCACGCAGGATTGGGAGTACGCATACGTAGAACACCGTGCCGAATAATTACGTGAGCGCTGTTTACAGAAGCAGCAATGCCACCAAGCGCAATTGGCCGTTCGAAATATCACATTAATTCCGCTAGCCATTTTTTTTTAGGCTGAAGTGTATGGTGTCAGTTGAGCAGTGGTCCTCTGCTGGCTGATCGCGCCCGCCGCCGTGTGTGATGACGGTGTGCCGCTCTGGTGGTCGGCCGTCCGCTCGCCTGATGTGCGGCGCCTGTGGGCCGGTGCCGACCGCCGACCGACCGCGGCCCGTGCCCACCGCGCGCAGGTTCTATATCCCGCGCGCCGGCGACGCCACCAAGGCCGTCAAGATGGCCATCATCCAGCTGTCGTCGGAGGCGGAGGCGGAGGACGGAGGCGAGACGTGACGCGCCGCACCCGCCGCGGACCTGACGAGAGAGGGAGAGAGGGCGGGCCGGCGGACCGGCGCCCGAGCCGCCCTCTTCTGCCGACGACGGGAGCTGTGAGCGAAGCGGCGCGCTGGCGGGCTAGTGCCGGGCCGCGCCGGTGTGCGGCGCCACCGTCGGAGCCGGGCGCCGCCTCCGGTGTCCGGACTGGAGCGGGCGCCTCGCTGCGAGGCCGGGTCAGCCGGGCTGCATTCCATGTGAGGTCGCGCTGCAGGCAAAGCGGCGTGCTGTGTCCTGTGGAAGAATGCCGGGGGTCAGCCGGTGGTGCGGCACAAGGAAGGCTAAGTTCCAAGTATGGTGTGGAGCCAGGTGTCTGGAGTATTTATTCCGCTTGCATTCAGTTATGGGAGTTGATCACCATCGGCGCCTCTGAACACCCCAATTAAGAAGATTGCGATATTCGTAGACATAGGTAACCAGTTACCAAGAATACCGAAATCCTTTTTTTTTGTCCGTGAAGATCATGTGATAATCAGACCACAGACAGTATTGGTGATGATGGCAATTAGTTGGTTGATGCAATATGTAGTGCGGAAGAAAGCTGATTTTTGCATAAAAAGATATTGCTACCATGAGCACATAAGCTTATATCTGGTAGTCGTACATTCTTTTCTGCAATATTTGCCGGGTCGCCGTTCATACCGTAAAGGCTGTTCTCAATTCGCCATTTCGAAACACCTGCCTTCCCTTAGAAATGGACTGCCAGGGACGGTGTGCGTCGACGAAGAGTGGTCACTGTCGCAGACGTGACATGCATTTTCAATTTACTGGATGGCATGATCTTGTTAATCCTGATTGAAAACAAGCGACCCAGTGTCCGTGGCAGCGGTGAGATGGTTTATTTCTAGTCCCAGTCGTAGAGAGGCGCTTGTGACCGCGCCGAGTGAACGGCGGCGGTGGCGGCTGGCCCCGGTGTCCGTCCCGTCCCTGTTGCCGGGGCGCGCCGCGTGCTCTGGCACTCCGGGCGTCCTCGGACCAGCGGCCGCCGTACAAGTCTGTGGTCAACTCGTGCGAGCGCTCGTCGGCTGGCGGCCCGTCTGCCCGTCCGTGATCGAGTGACTGTGAGCGCGTGTCGCCGGCGGATGGTGCCGGCCGGCCGGGCGGACGTGCCGCCTTTCCGCAGTGTAAAATATACCGAGTATTTATCGCGATTCTCTTGGTTGGTACCGGCGTGGGCCCGCAGAAGTCCGTGGATGTGCAGTGAGGACCCACTACGCATTCATTTAGATGCGCTCACACTGCGACTCTTTGGCCTGCACTGGACGGGACAGGTTTCGAAAGGGCTGTTTTGTTATTACTTGAACATTCGCATCATATTTAATTTCAAGTAGTGGATTTTTTCAAGGGTTGACAATTTTTCAACCGCAAGATCTACATTTTTATGCAATGTCCGTGATATCACATATCCGTATCGGTTTATTTGGCGGTGTATGGTGTGGCGAATTACAATTTCGACGAAAACGTGGTAGATGGTCAATTATGGCACCAGGACACCGAATTTGACGTCTGTTTTACGATGCCACGGGACCTCCAAGGTCGGATGACGGGGAACTCAACATAACCTAAAAGTTACCGGCCTATTTCAGGTTTTAAGCATCAGAATATCCACCAATGCATGGAATCGGGTGTTTAAAGAAATCCTGACCTTTGATATCGCCCCTCAAGGTCGAACTTAGACCAAAACTATTGGAAACTCCATATCATCTAAGAATTACCGCCCGCTTTCGGCATTCTAAGCGTCGGAATATTCACCATCGCATGAACTAGCGTTCGTTAACAAGCCCTGACCCTGCAAGGTAACTTCAATGTCAAATGACGAGGACAATCGCGTTACCCGATAGTTTCCGGCCAGCTTCGGGCTCTTAAGCACCAGAACCGTTTTCGGCACATGGACTAGCATCTACCAAGACGCTCTGGCTTCTGAAAGTTATTCCTCAAGGCCAAACACAGGGCACTGCATCACCCCAGTTATAGGCCAATTTCGTATTTCAAGCATCGGAATTTTCTTCAGTGTATAAACTAGAGGCTTTCAGTAGGTCCTGACCTCTCACAGTCATCCTTAAAGGCAGAATTTAGGCTTAAAGAACGGAAACTCCATACCATCCAAGAGTCACCGAGCGATTTCAGATTTTTGAGCATCAGAATGTTGACCAGCGCATAAACTATCGTTCTAAAAAATCCTGACCTCAAGGTCGTTCTTCAAGGACAGTTTAGATTGAGATGACTGAGGCTTCATATAACCAAGAAGCTACCGTCCGATCACGGATTTTTAAGTGGAGTTCCCCGCCATTTGATCATAAAAGGTGAACTTCAGAGGTCAGGACTTTTTGACGGCCACTAGTTCTTGTGGAATGTCACGCAACCGGTTTATCTTGATTCAATGCTGCCTTCACTGATGCCGAAATTTAGTTAACGTTCAACGATTATTTTATGTCATTTGACATGGTGCAGTGTCCTATAACGCTTCGTTTATAACTATACTGAAACAATCAACGGGCATAAAATTGCCATCTTCAAAAGAAGCTCACCGAAATCATGCCGGCGTCACACACCCAGCCTGCAGCGACGCACCTCAGCGATGATGGTGGCCGCACGCACGCGATAAAGAGACCACACTGCTTGAAAAAGTCAGCGCCGAGTCACGACTCTTACATAACCACCACGTGACCGCTTGTGCGGCGCTAGCTGAGAAGTGGCAATACGGAGAGCACGTGCATTTTGCAGCGAGCCATACTCAACTCGTCGTGTGTTGGTGGTAAACGTGTGATCCTCATTCAACGAAGGTCGTCGGGGCTTAACAATTATATAAATTGGTTGAAAAGGGATAGTCATTATGGGATGGGTAGCCAAATATTTTTGGCAGTGCACCGGCCTAAAATCTGATAACAGACTTTAGCAAGGATTGCTTTGAAATCATATTTCTTGCTAATCAAAGCCTGGATCAATGACCTGACTTCGCCAAGTCGGTAGGCCAATGTTCGTCTAACGAATAGGCTTCGCTTCGACCTTTCAGCCAGGTGGTACTTACTGTCTGTATTCACGGCTGGCACTTACTCGTCGAAACCCGTCACCTTTGAGCGTTCTGATCAGACTGCGCATATCGAGCCCCTGCACTTTAAGATCAAGTGTTTGTCTCCGTGTAATCCCTCTGGGCGCGGTGAATAGCGATGCACGACTTTTATCTGATATTGTTGCAGTATTGCATCAGAATCATGGGAACGCGGCAGCCGCTGCAGGACAAACCAAGAGTAAATTCCACTGGCGGTGTATGTGATGCACGATAAGCGGCAGGATAAGACTCCTGCTCTCGTCCGGTACATTAAACTCGACGCTGTCGTCAGTTGCCGCCCATGCCACGTCTTTCCCATCGTTACTGTGCCAGGCGCCACTGTGGCAGAACACGCCCGACTCTTCAGCGGTAGCGCGCGCTACTGGCTGGCTGGATGGCTCGAGCTTGAATTGACCCTAGCTCTTGCTCGTATTAATGATTTCGTGGCCGCATCCAAGTCACAAGGTTTGCTTCAAGTTAATATTGGCAGTTTTTTCAAATCACGGTCCGTAATTAAGGGGAGCCTTCGCTTTCGGTCTGAATTTACTATAGCACCAACCAGTGCCATGTCGTTTCCACAGCTGGTTCGAAAGCCAAGCTGTCCAGCTTGGCCATCAGCAAACGTCGAGGTAGAATTCAGTTATTGCTGCAGGCACAAGTCATGCGTTAGTGTTCACTAAACCGAGACCTCGTTTTGCGGTCAGGACGGCCAGGAAAACGTGGTAATGCTCCACATTTGACGCTGTAGCCGGCAACACCGCCGCTGTCACGCTGTGAAGCTGAAGCGTGAAGCACGCCATGACCACCTTTAAAACAGCGTTCATGACGCATTCGATGTACCACCCGTGACGTGCTTGGCGTGTATTGCCCCTGAGGACAGAATTCTGCATCAGCTTCTTGCTGGTGGCTGCTGAAGTAGACCCCCTGGCGTCCCGGTATACCGGGACACCGAGGGAGGAGGCGGGCACGGCTGGAACACCGGGGGAGAAGGCGGGTAGGGCTGGGACACCGGGGAGGAGGCGGGCAAGGCCTGGACGCCGGGGAGGAGGCGGGCACGGCCGGAACACCGGGGAGGAGGCGGGTAGGGCTAGGACACCGGGGAGGAGGCGGGTAGGACCGGGACACCGGGGAGCGGGGCGGGCAGGGCTGGGACACCGGGGAGGAGGCGGGTGAGGCCGGGACACCGGGGAGGAGGCGAGTGAGGCCGGGACACCGGGGAGGAGGCGGGCGGGGGCGGGACACCGGGGAGGAGGCGGGGGGGGGCGGGGGAGGACACCGGGGAGGAGGCGGCGGGGCCGGGACACCAGGAGGAGGCGGGCGGGGCCGGGACACCGGGGAGGAGGCGGGCGGGGGCGGGACACCGGGGAGGAGGCGGGGTGAGGCCGGGACACCGGGGAGGAGGCGGGCGGGGGCGGGACACCGGGGAGGAGGCGGGCGGGGGCGGGACACCGGGGAGGAGGCGGGCTGTGCGGCCTCTGCGCGCCGCTGTCGGCCGACCCACCGACGCCAGCTGGTGGCAGACGGTCCTAACGCGCTGCATCTCACCAGGCTTCTCCACAGAATCCGGTGTTCGCTCCGCCGAGAACGGAGACGGAGCATGGAAGGCACAGTCTAAACCTGGAGCATCGTGTAGACTGTGATGAGTTGGCCAGGAGTTCTAAGATTCCCACTACTGCATGACGTACCGAAAGGACAGGCAGGCAAAGCGGACCAGATTCATAGAAATGAGTTTAGATGGTGTCTTAGACTATGCAGAAACTAGATAGCAGTAGTCATACTCGTCAAAATATAGCTTGTTTTAAGTGACAGGTGCTCAACAACAAGAATTCCCCCGTCATGTCTTCGTGCAAAGCCTGGTTCAGATTGCGCCATGTACTTCTCCATGCCTATAATGGGGTAATGTGCAATCGTGCTAATTAAATTTCGTAAGTTTCCCATGGCCAAGTGCAAGTGCAGTGTTTTACCACGCTAGGTGCTTCATACTATCAGTCCTGCCTGATCATTTCGATAGGTGACGAATGTAAATTCCAATCTGATGGACCAGTCACCAAGGTGTGATACGGTGACCTGCCGCACCTTTTCATCTTTAGACACAGATAAGTGCTGCCAACGGGTTATCGTGACGCGCGGAGGTCCGAGGCTCTCGGCCTTTTGATCAGCGTGTTTCGGTCACCCGAGTAACGTCACAGTGACGGACGCATGTGGATGACGCCCCTGAAATGATACAATGACAGCGTGTGCGGTGCGTACCATAAGCGCGTGCGTATCATTCACTTCAAAGGAAATGCTTCACTTCGGTGGGCATTCATCAATGGACAAAGCATACCAAGCAGAGTACGCTGGTAGAGGTTTACTATTTGCTGCTACCGACGGAAAATCACAAAACATCTTCACAGAAAATACCCGCTGTAGTGCACCAGATTGTGCACAGCGTCACTCGCTAAAAGTTGACGTCACATTTATAATTCAGGGTTGTACGGGTTGTCTTCCTGACATGGAGTTCATATTTGCAGTGCGTTTTGTTGGATATATACGGGGCCATATTTCTGTGAAAGGGCAAGTTTTTGGAACACTAATGGCCTCTTTCTGTCTAACAAGGCACTTGTAAAAAGACTGAACTGATAAATTGACGAATAGTGACAGGGAATTACGACCAAAGGGTGATTACAGCAGCTAAGACGGATATGGCTGCATGTGCCACAGGTAAACAAAATGCAAATGATGCCGTTGAATATCACATGTTGTTCAAGACATCAGTATGAAGTGTTGCGAACAAAAAGGAAAGAAACTTGGATAAATCAATTACCACTAAGTAAAGCCTACACGTTTCACAGGAAAACATCAAAGTCCAGACTTGAATATTTCTTCATGTCGGGGCACATGACTTTAGTAAAACAATCTTACTCAACCGCCACTTTGCGCCCTATCTTTTTCATCACCAAGCCATCCATTACAAGTGTTCGCCAGAAAGCCTAGAGAGAAGTCCTGGCTATTGGAAACTCAAAAGCAGGCAGTGGAAGTGAAGATATCGATTAACAAGGACCAAACCAAAATTCATGGCGCTGAACTCCCTTCTGGTAACAACCCTGAAGTCGTGCGCTGCTTTTGCCTCGTAAAACATATCTTGAATTCGTAGCCACTCTTTATTTTTTAATGGCACGCCTTGATGCATTTGCAAACAAGGAAACATTTCTGTAGTGAACACCACACGCGTGAAACACATATTACAGGTTTCATTAAAAAGCAGTTTGCGTTCCCTTGTTTAGCATGTTCTGTTCTCTAGTAATTTGAAGATCTGCCGTCGTCATGTCACGTAGACAGTAAAACAGAGGTAAGGGTAGATGGCTTTGTTCATTTGCTCCGGCATTTTAATGAATTATTACCGATGCACTAGTCATCTTGTATTTATGAAAACACAATACAAGGTAAGGCGGTATATGTACGTACACATATATGCACACACTCACACACACACACACACACACACACACACACACACACCACACACACACACACACACACACACACACACACACACACACACACACACCCACACACACACACACACACACACACACACACACACACACACACACACACACACACACACACACACACACACACACACACACACACACACACACACACACCACACACACACACACACACACACACACACACACACACACACACACACACACACACACACACACCACACACACACACACACACACACACACACACACCACACACACACACACACACACACACACACACACACACACACACACACACACACACACACACACACACACACACACACACACACACACACACACACACACACACACACACACACACACACACACACACACACACAACACACACACACACACACACACACACACACACACATATACACACAGATATATATATATATATATATATATATATATATATATATATATTATGTCTGTCCCTTCTTGCTTTCTTAAATAACCAGTGCAATAATCACAAACTATTTGTAGGTGGAAGTTCCTAGGGTCATAGGGTCATCTGTGTAGAGTATAGATGCCTCAACCCGGGCATAACCGGCGTCCCAGCTTGTAGCGCCCATGGGGGACGGTCTGCAGTCCCCTCCCTTCATTATTTACGGAACCACAAATGCCACAAAAATGGAAGCCGAGGACGTCTAAGGAAATATCTTTGGCAGATTTATCTATGCGTAATGCGATATGTTGTCTTAAGTCAAACACGTGGGCGTCACGAGTCCAAAAGGAAAAACCTCGAATCCAAGACCGGATTTCCTGTTAGCCTGTGTCTAGCCGGGCTTCAAAATGCCCTTCAGTTGGCTTGACTAGGTAGGATTTCAGTTAGTTTCTGAGCATCCCACAGGAAACAAGTTAAAATTCTGTGAAGACAACGCATCACATTGAGTCGAGTGAACACATTCACTGTTACATGTGACCGATATTGAAGCCATCAGAGGTAATAGTAAGCTCAGATCAAGCCAGGGTCGAATTGGCATAAGGAAAAGATGATCTTGCTTTATTTCGGGATGCTTAAGTAATTCATTATGAGCAGGTCTAGTACATAAAGCACATAACAGAATACTTTTCAGGCACCATCAATATCTTTCCATCTCTGAACAAAAATAAGGGTTGCAATT
The DNA here is from genome assembly GCF_011947565.3 of Pollicipes pollicipes. Classification (NCBI taxonomy): domain Eukaryota; kingdom Metazoa; phylum Arthropoda; class Thecostraca; order Pollicipedomorpha; family Pollicipedidae; genus Pollicipes; species Pollicipes pollicipes. The sequence goes on along the minus strand of NW_023596136.1, from coordinate 27,866,289 downwards.
TGTTTGGGGTTTTACCTCGCGGTCGGAACTAACCTCGGCCAGTGACCTGACCTGCCTGGAGCTCAAATTTGCACGCAAACAAATTAACAAGAAGTGGTCAAAGATTTCGCGTCGCTACCCTCCGGCATTTTGTTCTCTAAGCTCGGAAACGTTGAGGAATACGGGTTCTCGGCCGTCCCTTTCTCTGGCCGAGGCCAGCTCAGGCCTTGCCTTCATTTCACATGGAGATGTAATCACACTAAAGCTCTTGTTACGTAAGTTGCTGGGTGCATTTGCGAGGAACATTATCCGCATAGATAAGGCAGTGGTAATGTACTTATTCCTCGGAGAACAACCATGAGAATGGAGGTATAGATGAGTTGATATTTTGGCAACATGCCTTTATCAAAACGAATAGCAAAAGTACCTTAAAATTGCAATTTTGAATTCATTTCTGCTGTTCGTATTGATAAAAGCATGTTGCCGAAATTTCAACGCATGTCTTTCTTCGTTCTGGTTTTTCTCGAAGGAATAAGGCTATTACTACTGTCTTATCCATGTAAAGCTCTTGTTTGTAGAGGTCGTGACAGCATACGAAAATACAGTTAATAGATTGGGCATGGTCAGATCTTCCTAGAAAAGTGAACTTCATGAAAAACAACCCTCCAACTTTGTCGAGGTCGATGAAAATAGCACAAGAACATATTTTACTATGACGCTATTATGCGAGGTATGTCAACAATGTCAAACATATGCCTTAAAGCAGTCAATAAACAGAAGGAGAGATGCGTACAATTGCAAGACCACATCTATTTGTGTTCTTAAAATATGAAGTTAGAAGGTGGGATTGACGATGAACACATTATAATTATTGAACCAGAGCATGAGGAAGCAATTTTCGCTTCCGGAAAATTAAGAAGCCACCGGCGACATAAACTAATCCACAATATCAGTTCTCACATTGCTATTGGAGAAAGTTTGATGCCCATGGCTTTCCATGCACCTGATGCTCCAACCATCTCGCACTCCGGCTTAAACCACAGGCACTGGGCTGAAGATATTGAACACAGTCTTGGGGGCACCGGGCCAGCGGGCTTTCGAGTAGGTCCCAGCAGCGTCTTATTTTCAGCAATGTAATCTGACACGTGCTGTGCAAAGAATATACGCTCTCCTACAAGGAAGCTGTTGGGAGGGAGGAGGGCTGCCCCCTCCTAAGATAGCAGCGAACGCGTCCCCCTTCCCCTGCTGACGCCAGTCACGAGACGCCGGGGTTCCCACCGCCCTGTCAGGGGCCTTCTGCTTGCAAGTGCCTGCAACTGCTGCTCAGTCCCTGCTCAGGGACTGTTCTACGTGTCCTCATAAATAGGTCAAGGAACGTCTTAAAAAGTTGAGCTGCCTTAACCAAATCTCAACTTGATTCTTTCCGTGTGACGTCGTAGGGTTCCTGCTCAGCATTCTCAAAAAGTTGGGGCACCATGGAACCCAACGATTCCTCGTCCCCACCCCTTTGCGGTCATGCATAATATTGGGCCATTTTTAAAACAGCTCAAGCGCGCGTTGGCTGCCAAAATGCCTGTGAACCGAAAACGGGCCCCGTGCATCTAAAATGAACACGATCATCCAGATGAGTGCGAGGATGTAGGGGCTATGAGCGTCTAAAGAGGCCCTGAGCGGCGCGTGGTGCCCCCGAGTACTCAGGGAGGCACAATCTCAATGACCAGGGGGCTCTTTAATGACTAGAGAGCCCTTCAAGACCATCAAGAGCTCAAAAGGCCCCTGACTAGCTGAGAAAGCCTCTGTGCAGCCAGTGGGACGCTGAATAGAGATGGAGCCTGGAGCGTTTAATGTGAATTCTGGACATCCAGAGTAACTGCAGAGGGCGAGGAGCCACAAGCAGCCAAATGGACTCTTCAACGGCGGGAGCGGCGTTCCGGCGCCCAAAAGAGCCTTAAAAAGGAGCGTCCAGGTGTTTGTAAGGGCACGCTCGGATGGCTCTGGGCATCCAAACGGCCTGCTCAGTGGCCAATATTCCCGCAGCAGCAGAGGGCCTTTAAGTGGCCAGACCAACCCCTGAGAAGCTAAAATGACCTTGAGCGGCCGGAGGGGCCCTGCGCAGATGAAGAGTCTCGAGCGTTCATTAGGAGCCCCGGGCATTCATAGGCCCCCTAGGCGCTTAACGGATCGACAAGCAGCCAAAAGAACCGTTGCACGATAGGAGGGGCTGCGGAGTGGCCTCCTGAGTAACTGACAAGGCCCAAGTGTCCAGAGTGCCGTGAGGCTGCATCTAAGTGATACTGCCGACCAAACGGGCCGCAGAGCGGCCAGTGGGTCCTCAGGAGTCAGACGAGCACTCAAGTGGCTAACAGTGTCCCTTGGTGACCATAGGGCCCCGGGCGGCCAGCAAGGCCCCTGAGCAGTCAAAGGGCAACGTCAGCGGTCAGAGGGACCCGTGGCCTCACCGCTGACCTCAGAGGTCAGCGGTGGCCTGTTGCCAGGATGGCTCTGAGTGTGGATGTAGGTTCCTATTCAGCTGAGGGGCGGAGCGTCCAGCCCCCCCCCCCCAAGTTGGGCTCCAGCCCCCCCCCCCCCCCCCAACTTTGGCTCTAGTTCCCCTCTTGCAAATCTCAAAAGGTAACAGGCCAAGTCCGATGAGAAACCCGCTTATTGGCGTATTATTGGGGTGCGTTTCATTATTTTTGGGTCAATGGCCAGAGGCGTCCGAGCACACAAATGACCCCAGGAGGCAGGGGTGTCGCTTTCCAACGTTGACCCGACTTACCCCAAACCTGATTTCTCCCTGGATGTCAGCCATTTCAATTCAGTCACGCCCAGCCGCGTTTTCAAATATTCTCGACAGTCAGAATGTTATGGAACAGCACTCCACTCCGACTCTATGTGCTACTGGATGGGACCAGAGGGTTAAATTGTGAGCCCGGAGTTGATTAGGGTTATGAACAATGGATGCATGACAATGTGAGAATAGCAGGCGAATGCATGGAATACAATGAAGCCAGTAGATTACAAGAACTATTGTGGGCAGCGGCAGCCCAGCGTATGGAAAAGATGGACGAATCGAAATTACAACTTCAGTCAGTAAACGCTTGAAGCCTAAGATATAGTGGCGGCAGTGATAGTCGAAATGCTCTGTAGGGGTGTGCCGTAACTCGACTCATGTCAGACGGTCGTAACACGGGAAGAACCTCCTCACTGTTTACACGAACTCCTCCAAATGTCGTTACGGTCCTTATCTAAACCTCAGCTCAATACCTTACTAGGTAAGTTAGTAGTAAGTTATGTGTCGCACTAGGAATTGTCCAGCCTCACACCTGCATATCACTCTTAAACGGGCACGAGGTGCAGCACGATTCTGTGTGAAGTTCTTGTTGCAAGCGGGCCAGTTTAAATGAACAGCTGGGTACTGCTGTCTTGAAACGTGGCAGGGGGACACCAAGGAACAAAATGAGCCTCATCGACGATCTTGCAAAATTGTCAACTCCGCAGAGCTAGGTTTTGCAAATTGTTGCAAATGCTGAAAAACCCTGCTCATCACACTTGCTGCTAGGGAGGACCCAAGAGGACCCAGGAATGCTCTTAAAAGCTTTAGGCAGTTTAAGTTTCCTCAGTCATGAAATTCAGATTTGCTTCCAAAAATTGCGGGATCCTGCAAGACAGATTTAAGTGAGGCAAAGCATCGTAGAGCCCTGGAACCAACCCCCCCCCCCCCCGTCGTTTTCACAAGCCACACAAGAGCCTCCAAAGAAAAAAAAAACCGTCGTGACGCTATATTGGCAAGCTACGATGGTTCCGCGTCAGCTGATTCTGCAGGAAGCACGCGGTGGGATTACCGCCGATACACTTGTTCGCGCGACGAAGATACTTGTACAAAGTGCTACTACTATTGGACTTCTATCACCTTGAGACATTTATTTACGGAATTTACTCATAAAAATGAGAATTTCATGGAAAGTCCCGCGCCATTTTTAAAAATTAGGAGATGTATAGCTGTGCTCATCGCATATAAGACGAATATGAAGTGCACGATCTCTTTAAAAAAAAAACTTAGCATTGGTAGCATTGGCGCATGTGTTGGTTTACTCTTAAAAGGATTGCTCCACATTTACATGGGGATTTGAACTGGAATAGCCGTCTTGAAGACCTTTCGGCACAGTTCACAACCATGCCCTTCTTAAGATCTAAACCCCTCTTGTTTCTTGGGCTACACGCCCGCGCAAATGAGGACGGCATTTCGGGTAGAGTATTTCAACGCCATTTTGACATTTATGACGTCATAAGAATGCCATTCAAATTCTATCTTTTCATAATCCACGGGCGATCAGGACTGAGAAAAATAAAGTGGTCGAGTCGGTCATGTCTGGTGTTTGTGAGCACAATTTCCAGATATAGCGGCTGTCAAGCGGTTCTCAATCAATGTTGTGGAAGTTACGATGGCGCGATTAAATATTAGATAAGACAGTAGTATTAGCCATATTCCTCGGAGAAAACCAGGAGAGTGGAAATATAGTTGGGTTGATATTTCGGCAACATGCCTTTATCGAAACAATAGCAGAAGTGAATCCAAACTCGCGTGCCGATTATCCTGCTCGGCTTTTCACTTTTAAACCGCAAGCCATAGTTTTTACGGGACACCAACATTCCGGGGATTAAACAAACAGCGATTGCCAGCCATTACCACAATACAGTCCCTATCTAAGAATTAAAATGCACGAACATACGTGCGCATGCAAACGAATTCAAGTAAATAGGCATCACGCATCACGCTCCACTCAAACATGCAAGCGAGTTGAAGAAAACAGGCATCACACCCGGCGCCGGAGTTATGCATGCAAACGATTTCATTTCAACAAGCATCGCACGTCATGCGAAGGCGCGATGTGTGATGCCTGTTTAATTCAACTCGTCTGCATGTTTGAGTGAAGCGTGATTTGTGATGTCTATTTGCTTAAATTCGTTTGCATGTACACGCATGTTGACCTATCTTAATTCTTAGATTGGGACCGTATCGTGGCAATGACTGACAATCGCTCTTTGTTGAATCCCCGGAAAATTGGTATCCCGTAAAAAAAACGGTGGCCTGCTGTTTTAAAAAAAAAACTGTAAAATCGAGTAGGATCATCGGCAGGCAATTTTGAATTCACTTCTGCTATTGTTTCCATAGAGGCGTGTTGCCGAAATATCAACCCAACTACATCTCCATTCTCTCCGTTTTCTGTGAGGAATGAGGCTAATACTACTGCCTTATCTATGTGAATAATGTTCTCCCCTAATGCACTGAGCAACTTATGCAATTTAATAATGATGTATTGAGAAGCATATCCAGTAAACAGAAAATTGTGCGTCTAGAGCAGCCGTTTCTACTTTAAGAAAATGCAAGTAGTGATGAGTGCGCTTGTTTCTTCAATCTGCTGCTTGCTTCAATATCTTCAAATGTGGAACATTCCCTTAAAGATTCCGCCCGGAATAGTGAGTTATTGGGGGTTGTGGACGCCTCGACTGCGCGGTCATATAACACCGTTGATATGTGTTTTACTCACAGCTGCGCAGAAGTTTCAATTTTGTTTTTTACGCGCGGCACGAACTCCTTAGATTGGTGTAAACGGGGTGTCGAAAAAATAACTTTTTTTGCGCGTATCACACATATGTGAGTCCTTCTTCCATTGCATTTTACAGACAAATGTGTTTGAATTCATCTCTAAGCACTTTCGAACCTTGGATGGCGTGCCTGTCACGAGATGGTCCGTAAAGAATCTGCCGAAATGCGTCGCTATGAGCCCTTGAGACGCACCTCGACCTGACCCAGCCCGGCAGCTGGTTCTCCTTCATCTATACACTGCTGCAGAATTGTTCACAGATTTTCTCCGTGATTTAGGTTCGGCCCTGACTCCGTCTAGACGCATGAGCAAGAAATCCGTCCTGCCTGCAAATTGCCCGTGGCCCCATTTTGTTCATTTTCCTTTTCGCGCCGGTGCTTGTCGCTGCCAGGCGGTTCATTACTTGGAGCAGCGGCCTCTCCAGTTATCCTGCATCTCAGACACGTGGTATTCCAAGTTGGCCGCCTGCTCCTTGGGGGGGGGGGGGGAGGGGGGCTATGTGCAGCTCTGTGAACATCTCAGACGCGTGGTATTCTGAGTTGACCGCTTACCCCTGGGGGGGGGGGGGGGGGGCGGGGAAGGGGGCATGAGCAGCTCTGTGAACGCCTGAGCAAAGCTTGCAGCCACAACATCAGCTTTGCGCGCTGCTTGAAAAGCATCAAGAGGATGGACTCAACCGTGTGACCCGGCCCAATGCTGTTGTTTTGGCGATTGGGTCAAGTGTTGGACTTCGAAATCGGCTCATCGCCCCAGATAAGCGCGCGAAGTCATTAGCGGCCCAGACGTTCACCTTGTGAAACTGCAACGTTGATCGCCGTCGTTTTCTCCTGATTTTGGACTGTTTTGTACTCTTGCGCGGCTGCAGGTACAGATAATCTATTGCAAATTTGTGTGTGCTTGGCTCGAATGCTACGCATCCTTACCTGGCAGTTTTGCTGCTATTTTCCCCACGTTCTGGCGACGCTTGCTCTCGGCCCTACCAGAGACGATCTTTACCACCCTACGGATTGCAGCGGGGCGGTCAGCGCGCTTTTTAGACAGCGAATCGGCTCACAAATAAAAAATTATCCGTCACACACAGTTTGAATGGGCGCTCCTGACCCTTCGCAACTTTCCCGCTGATTGACACCTCCCTTAATCGATCCATTAACTTAAGCACGAGGAGCCTCGCTGGGAGTGACCTTGCACGCGGTCCCCATCTTGCGGATAAAAACAGGCCACGGAACCCCGTCCTCCACGTTAACCCATTTACACCCTGCGGCGACAACCGTCGTTGGTCCGGGTCCACGGCGAACGAAACCGCTCAACAGCGGACGGCAGCTGTATCCGGCAGTAGTGCAGTCAGCAGCAGGGACTAAAGTGCACACAGTAGGTGTCAAGTCACGTTTGGGACGCTCTGTAGATAGCGTAAAGGTCAATATGCGACAGAACGTTGAGGAGATGATCGATATGCTGTGAACTCTCACCCAGCAAATCGGGGAGCTGAGGGACGGCGCGATCGTGACGAAGTACTTCAGACCCACGCGAATGAACCTGCCCTGTTTTACATTTTTGATGTCCTTGTGTGATCTCATTGGGGATGTTCTCCTCAAAATAAACCAAAACAGAGATAATGCTAAGACTCACGGTCCCCAAAACCCAGACCATATGGGCGATGGCTTGAACGCTGGAATTAATTTCCTTTTGCACAGGATACTTTCGAAATTTAACGTGGATTTTGAATAGAATGTCAATGACCTTTATTTTGAAAACTTACACAAACATGCCTTCCGATCTGTGTCAAGAAATATGTACATACCGTCGGGTAATCATTCATAACTCCCGGTCGTGAAGGGTTTTCTCAACTGCACAGGACAGGCCGGCTCGGGAACGCACATCCGTTTGCTGACAGGAGCCCGGTCCACATCGGGTGCTGGCACGACTCGCCGCCGCAGGGCGTCAGAGACGTTGCCCCCCCCCCCCCCCCCCCTCCTCCTTCCAGCGGTGGTGGTGAGCATGGTCTGCGGTGACACGCGAGGAGCGTGTCACGCCTGCCCGGCTGCCGTCAGGCGGACCGCGCAGACGGCAACGACACAGCCCCCTGCGGAGGCTCGTCGGCCGCTCGCCCTCGTCCTCGTCCCCGACCGGCTCGTCCTGCCCGCTCGGCCGGGGACCGCCGGCCGAGCGCCCTGGTCATCTATCGCGAGCACCTGCGACGCGGCCGACACGCAGTGCGGACCGCCGATTGGTTCAGCCGGCGGGCGCGCTGATGGACGGCCCCTGTGGCCGGCGGCGGTAGTTCGGAGTTCAGCCGCTCTTCCGCTGATGAAGCCCGATACAATCCAGGCCTAATCCGGCTCACATCCCCGAGTCCTCGTGTTGTCACATCTCAAGCAAACGGCACGAACTTCTGATCAAGCTAAGGGTCAGACATTCAGTGGTCAGAGGATTGTTACGAACACATCGATGCTAGATGGAGCTGATTATGTTCAGCATTAGTATTATGAGGTGCTAGGACTGCTCACCAATACCATGGTTTGGAAAATATGCTCAAACATAACTTAAGCAATACAATAACTTGTGATCGAGACAATGTGTACCGGGCAAAAGATGTAATGCAATAAATACGCCTGGCATGTGGACATTAACTATTAATGAGTTATTAGCCGCGTATTCTGTACGCACCATGACAAACGCTTTTACACAAAAATCGTATGCAACCTTCAACGATTTTCGGCATTGCGCACAATGCACATCGAAAGTTGTTTCGTGCTTATTTTACCTGTATCGCAAGGTAGATAGAAAAAGACATGAATGGAATAAAGTTGAACGGTAAATAGTTGACGGAGATAAGCACCGCCAGGAATGAGACTCGAACTAGAAGAGGTTGAATAAACAAGAAGTGTAAGGGATGGAAATCGACAGGGGCAAATGCCGAAACGGAATAGTCGGGGGACAAAAAACCGAAAGGAATGGAAGCCCATCAGCATAAAGGTCGAATAGGAAAAATCAAAAGGCAAAACACTGTTAGGAATAAAGTTCGCAGGGATTGAAGTGGAACTGGAAAAGTCAACGAACAAAATGTCGACAAGAATTAATTCGAAGTAAAAATAGGTTATAACAAGAATAGCCCAAAAACGCAAGTGCCGGTAACAAAGAAAGCCAATGCAAAATATATTAAAGGCAGCTAAGTCAAAATAAGTGTCAGTTTTTTCTCGAACTTTTTCGCTTTACAATCTGACCTATATCTGTCGATTTTAAACGTTTCTTCTTTTTATAGATGAGGCAAGAGTAATAGTCCTATTCCTCGGATAAAACCCAGGAGAATGGGGATGGAGATGAGTTGATATTTCGGCAACATGCCTTCATCGAAACGACTAGCAGAAGTCAACTTCTGCTATTCGTTTTGATGAAGGCATGCTGCCGAAATATCTACGCATCTATATTCCCATTTTCCTGGTTTTTCTCCGAGGAACAAGTCCATTACTACTGTCTTATCTACGTGCATACTGCTACTCGCAAAACCACTCAACGAGCTACGTAATTTTGCCTATTTTCATCCACTTTTTGTTCGAATTCTGTCTGTCAACTCTATCCATCGACATTTCAGACTTCACTTTCATTTCTGTCGACAAATAACTGTACCTTCATTGCCAAAAGGATGCTTTTCATTGGCCTTTGAAGGCCAATAAAATATATCCCATTCGAATTTATGTCATGCAGCTTTGTTATTCTACTTTAATGTCTGATACGTTGTTCCCATTCGACTTTGTGTCCTCCTTTTCCGACCCAGCTTTTATTCCTTTCAGCTATTTGCGTTCAGTTTTTTCTTTCGGGTTTTTCCATTCGGTCTTTCATTTATTTTTTTATCCGAGAATTACCTTGTCACGCAGTAATTGGTACATGCTTTTTTTGAAGGCCACAACCTAAAAGCAGCTCCTCCATTTGGAAGAGCAGCCCATTTAGAATTTAAAAGCAGCCCAACAGACTGGAGTCAGACTTGGTTCGGTGAGTGTCTCAGTCACCCATAGCCGTCACGTTTACCAGTCAGACTGATGTTGAGGTCAATGTGACGGGTCAACAGGGTCAGTGATTGAGGTTGTCACTAGTTCGACTTTAGACGCTTTATCTGATGCTTCTGATGGAACTTACTTGTATAGTTTTGTTGGCCCCACTAGGTCACATCCACAGCGCCGTGTTCACTAGCTATATATAGCCACCCAAACAGACAGGAATCGTGGCATTGCCCTGGCATCGCCGCCACATACCTGACCTCCCTTTTTTGTGCGCGTTGTTTTCTTATGCGTTTCGCAGTAGCACACAATCTAATCACATTTATAGCGCCGTGGCTTGACCATTTTCGACCGTTGGTCAGTCCTATCCTGGAGCCCGAGCGCAGCTAGCCAGCGTGTTTTCAGGCAAATTGCAATACTTGTAGGCCCCGTAACCTTTGAAGGCCAAAGTTGTGAACGTCTGTCAGAGTGACAACCACACGGTAATCAGGGCGTTCAGCGTGTCCAGCAGACACCTAAAACTATCTTAAGTTCACCATGCTGAATATGCTCCTATTTCAGCCGATGTCGAAACTGCGGACCCGGTCAGCGCGAGTACGCCAGTCCCCTTATCGGGGTTTGTAACTGCGTGGCAGCACCCCGACATTTACGGGGTTGGTCTGCTTACCCTCGGGATTGCTTGTACCTTCATGATATCCACTATTGTTTCATGTGGTCCTGGAACATACTGCGGCACACATATGCATAACAGCATACATCCTGCGAGTGACTGCGACAACAACGCCAGCGTGAATGTGGCTGAGACCGCCTGATGTTGACTAGACCGGGGCATTTAAGAAATGTTGGCCTCCATAGGTGGTACATACGTGACGGTTTATACAAGGTCGCTCTAGTGTTGTCCTTCTGTATCCGCCCACCCGTTTGCGATTCCCCGCCCCCCCCCCCCCGCCCGATACACTGGACGGGTTGCCACCGGTCAGGCCGGGGTCACCCCCCCCCCCCCCTCTCCGCGTTCCGACAAGGGCAGTTCCGCCCGTGGAGGTGGGTGGGGAGGGGGCGGGGATGGCACCCCGGGCGTCCACGCCGCGGTCGATGGACGGCCGCACGTGGCGGGCGCGGCGGTCCTCTCGGCGCCCTGCGTCCTCGAGAGGCGCCTATCGACGCGGCCCGCGCTCCGCCGCCGCCGCCGCCGCCACTGGCTCGCCAGCGGCCGGCGCGGGAGCATGGGCCGGCCTGAGGAGCTGCCGTCGCCGGCGCCGCGGCTGCGGCTCCTCCCCGCCGCCGCCGGCTTCGGGCTCGCCGTCTTCGGCGCCCCGCTGCTGGTCACCTGCGCATGGAAGGCGCTCTGGATCCTGATGGACGCGGCCGTGTTTCCCGGCCGGACGCTGCCCTCCGCCTGGACGGTCGTTCGTGTTGGGCGCCGTGACCGTCTACCTGCAGACGTTCCTGCGCGAACCGGCTGCAGCTGGCCTGTTTCGGCGCCGGCGCCGGCCGGGCGCGGCGCGTCGCCGCCCGCGGCGTCCTGCTGCTCCTCTGGCTGGGCGTGGTGTCGCTGTGGCGTGGCATCTTCCTGCTCATGGACACCGACTCGGGCCTCAGCTGGCTCTCCTACTGCATGTTCGCGACGGCCGGCCTGCTCGTGCTCGGCAAGCTGCGCTTCCTGGCGACGGCCGTGGCGCTGCCGCTCTCGGTCGACGTCGACCTGGCCCGCTCCTTCTTCAGCCACGAGTCGCCCCTTGGCTCTACGGTGAGTGCGCCACCGCCAGGGGACGGCAGACCAGTGCTGGCTTACCCCGAGTGCTACGCCCGATTGCATGGCCCAAGTGCTACGCACGATTGCATGGCCCAAGTGCTACGCACGATTGCATGGCCCAAGTGCTACGCTCGCTGGCATACCCCAAGTACTACACTCGCTGTCATGCCCCAGGGCTACGCGCGTTGGCCTGCCCCAAGTGCTACGCGCGCCGGCATACCCCAAGTGCAAGGCGGGAGTTCAACCGATAAGCAGGTTGTGTTTATAATGGGAGGTTATGACAATGTGCATAGTCCCGTGTTCAAGTGGGGGTGTGACCTGCTCGCTGTGAGGAAGCGATTCGACCCTTTAGAGATATGAATGTCCAGCGGATCGGTTTTGTTCTCATAGGGTTCAAACTGACAATCGAAGTGTTAGCTCTTGTTTGATATATACAAGCTTATATGTATATATATATATATATATATATACATATATATATATATAGGTATGCATATATATATACACACATATGTATACATATACATATGATACACACATGTATATTACATATATATATATATATATATATATATATATATATATATATATATATATATATATATATATATATACATGAGTGTGTCCCTGTATATACATATTAAGCCAATACCGCGTACCAAGGAAGAAAACCACAACAGAGCAAAACAGATTTTGTAATATCGCGTTTTTACTAGACCTTGAATAGGACTTTCCATGAAGAATATAGATTTATGCATACTTAAAGAGTGCTGTACAGTGAACATGAGCCGCTTTTACATGCTCTCAGCCTGATTGGCTTACTTGGTACGGAGATGGCTACAAACACAAATAAATACACAAAACTGATAATTGTATCCTGAGCAAATGGCTTTGAATCATTGGTGCAGGACTTGGGCATGATCAAATTGGGTAGAGCTTCACATTATTAGGCCTTGACATTTGCCTGCTTACAAGACCGCGGAGATTAAAAGCCGTGCCCATTGGACCGGAAAGGATGCAACAGCACACAGGCTAGTGACGTCGGCTGGTAGTGGACGTCGGGATGAAAAGCAGAGGGTAAACAGCAGAGGGGTGACAAGAAAAAAACAGTTAATAAGCGCTCGAGGTCACCTGGCAAAACATTTGGAGTCAAACTTGCTACTGGATTCAAATGCAGGATATATTGTCAGCGTACCTGATGCCAGCGGTCAGACAAGAGAACCACACGCATGTTACTACGCGCCGGCCGGACACAAAACGCTCTCAGCAGCTCGCGCTCCCCCATCACAACAACAAAGGCGTTGCCTCTACGTGAGCAGGTTTGCTGTTGGTGTAACGCACCCCCTGCATCTATGTCATTATAGGATACTATGACGTCCGCGGAACGACGCTACACTTTTCCTATGCGTTGCCTGGCAAAGCTCATGTGTACGAACAAGTACCAAAACTGCTGGATCCGCGCCTGGTGGATCACATGTGTGGCACACCAGCGGAATTTGATCATTCTTGATTTAACAAACCATATGATAATTCAGTTCGAGTCAAGCATCGGCTCAAAAGAGACAAAAAAACGGAGCACGTGACAGAAACCTAGAGCCACCCGTCATTCGTCATGCATGTCTCCCAAAAACAATTCCTTGAGTCGCTCCTAGACAGCCAAAAACGGGCTCAGATTTTGACAGACTGTGTGTAATCGATTGACAGGTAAAGTCGCCAAGTTTCATAGGCCCCAACGGTTTGGAATGCAACATAACACAACATAACAACACAACATAAAACGCTGCCGGGAGTTCAGTAGCACCGTTCTACAGGAGGATATGGCTGACACACATACCTTATCCCTGCAGAAGGGGAGGCGGTGGGTTTCCATGCGGTCCTTTTTTTGCAGCACGAGTCAGTGATATTGCGTGTAAGCACGTGCGTGGAGTAGCCGTTCTGACATGGCTTAGCGGCGGGCCACTGGCGCCCCGGCTCATACATCAGAGGGGGAAGTTCTCAGCACGCCCCTGGAAGGCCGTGTCCGGAGGCCCCGGCTCGCCAGCACGCGGTCGGCAGGGGAGCTGCCCATCGTGCCACCAACTTCGCAATGGACGCTCCCTGTGCCTGTGGGCACCGCCGATCCCCTGAGAGGCTTCCTAGATTTAGCTGCTATGTCCAGAGATCAAAAATTACATGAAATGTATCGTTACAGGTAAGAACATAGGAAGCAGGTTGACACGCGAGGCTGGAGGGATCCACGTGTGTGTAGTATGGCAGTGTTGTGTATGAAGCCCGGCGCCGGCTTCGTGCCGTTGCCAGATACCGCCACACCGAGCCGGCCTTATGCGCTCTTGGACACCCTCGTTCTGTGTGTCCTCCATTCACCGACGTTTCTCGAATCAAGAACGGGACAATCTTTTCCCAAGTGATGGCAAATTACAGATGAATCCAGGTTTCGTCTTGTCACGTGAATGCATGCCAAATGAGCTGCAGCTTTAGATCCCTCGCTCGTCAGACTACGTGACGACTAGTCGGTCGAAGCTCGGCAACACTTGCGCCGGTCCGCGTTCTGGAAAAGGGAGGGTCCTGCGCAGGGGCAAATGCAAGCGGGCCATCTCAGACATGCCCTGAAGGAGCTGCAGAAGCAGACATTTTGCCGTTCTAGGTTTGTGTTGCCCCTGCTTAAACCTCAGCTTCCTCCAAGATAAGATGCTATATCCGCCTTCGATTGCCCGCACACGCTGTGCGCTAGGTCGATAGCAGCGTTAGGAGGTCGGCTGGTCGGAGTGGCGTGACACGCGTTAGAGGCGAGGGAAGTGAATGTCCACCAACTTCAGGAGTTCATAAACGGGAGGAGTGCAGTACTAATGTCCCTTTGATTTTGTTTGTTTTTAAAACAGATAAACGGGACTGTAATTTCGCTATTTGATGTCCCGTTCGACTGGGTATATGCGCTTAATTATTGTATTCCATAGCGAGCAGCTGAAACATGTCAACAACGTAAGAAAACAGCCGGCAGGTACAGAGATATGACCTTATTGCGTTGGGTCGAAGTATTGCACCCCGTGCAATGCTCTGGCGTTTCTGTGTCCAGAGTAATCGTGCGAATGGTGATAATGATGTGTAGTGATACATGAATACCCGCTTTCTTTTGACATCAGTCGTGATTTTAGTTTAGGCGTATGTGCGTAGGCCTGCACCCGCTTGTAGTCCATGCAGGTTGCACGGTTCTTTGCACCGTGTTAACACAAGACATCGACAAGGATAGACTCTGCACGGATTTCCACGTGTGGTTGAACCATTCTTGCCCCGCTCTCCGCGGGCACGTCGCAGTATCGACAGTGATAGCCTCTGCGCGGGCCGCCATGTGTGGCTGAGCCATTCCTGCCCCGTTCTCCGCGGGCACGTCGCAGTATCGACAATGATAGCATCTGCGCGGGCCGCCATGTGTGGCTGAGCCATTCCTGCCCCGTGCTCCGCGGGCACGTGGCGAGCTATCGACTGGCTGGTGCCGACCTGGCGTGGCTTAGCTCGCCCCGCGCCGGGGCCGGGCTGCGGGGGTGGATTAGTTCCGCCGCAGTGGCGGACAACAGAGCCGCTTGATGCCTCGCGTCGGCTTAATTCCTTCTTGACCCATCTCATGTGCATTCATCTAGTCAGCAGAGGCCTGTCGACAGGCGCGCTTCACCGCTACCGTTTCATGCCAAGAGGTTTTGAGAACGGTCTCATGAACTTCAAACATCTGACAGAACGGCTGCTGTTGGTGGTAGGTGATTATGTAATCATACAAATGATGCCTTGCTTACAATACAGCTACAAATATTTCGCTTTAATTGCATTCTTTGTTATGAAATATCGACGGCATAACCTAAGAGGGGCCTCGGCTGGCGGGCATTGCTGAGCACGATTATCGCAGCTTACCTACCATATCAAGCGTTTGCCAACGGCCAAACGCTAAAACTTCAGCTTTTACAAGGTTCAGTGCACATCGGTGCAGCTTCCTCGACCCAACCAATAGTCACAAAACAGATGTTATATCAACGGATTAGCTGTGTTTCGCTCCCACAACTTGGCTCGTAACACGCTGCTAAGCGCAGGCTGGAGTTGTCGTATGGCCACCTGCAGCTGGTGAATACAGGCTTGTCAGCGCTGACATGACGGCCGTATCATCGGCGGTCCACCTGCAGCCGGTGAACACAGGTTCGTCAGCGCTGACATGACGGCCGTATCATCGGGTGGTCCATCTGCAGCTGGTGAACACAGGCTCGTCAGCGCTGACATGACGCTCGTTCACAGATGCGGATGAGTACCACCTGCGCAGCATGGACGCCTTCCTGGCCTGCGTCATCACCTGTATCAGCACGTTCCTGTGGCGCGGTGCCTGGGGTATCATGGATAAGTGCTGCTGCCTCAGCAGCCTGCCGTCTCGTTGCCATCTCACTGGTGAGGC